>NW_025766981.1:607433-1214867 GCF_003918875.1 Haliotis rubra | reverse complement strand
GCTGAGTATGGCGTAAAACAATAAAACAACATCCGTATCTCGACGACGTGGGTCGTTTCACCACATTAATACTCGCCCGTGGAAGAATACTGCAGTGTAATATTTCTACGGCAATATTACACTAGTGTAATACTGCTAGACTTATGACGTCATAATGGTTACGGTTTTGACGTCACAATGCTACCGCTTCTGAACCATTGGTATTAGACCTTGGTTGACTCGCGGATAATTGACATGAGAGAGTCATTTAACCACTGTTGGCAGTTTCTATCAATTTATGTTTCTAGAGTAATAAACAGAATGCTAAACTTCACTTCCTTGAAATACCATTCTTACCTTCGTGAAGATTTAATCAAACTCGCTTTCTGCTCGTTTGCTACCAAATCATTAACTCGTTTAATAAAGATGGTATTACACGGAAGGTCGTTTAGCATCCTGTATATATCTGTATGATAGCTGGTATGTCTGGCCAAGACTCGATTATTAACAGACCGTAGTCGTCTCGTATAGTTTGAATGAATGCTGGAGTGTGGCCTCAGCAAATATTGATCAAAGGACCAACAGTATTTCGAACGCTGGTGGCTGATAGTCCGTTTTGGCGCTGTATTATTCTAACAAAACTTGTTGTTTTACCTGTTTGGTAAACTGATCCTGACACGCCATGCGGATCCTCTCGGGCGTGGCTGGACTGTCAAGACGGAACTCACGGCTCTCCCCAGCGTCCTCTCGCGCCGACTTGATGGCGTCCTTAACGGCGAAAAACACCGACGACGCCAGGAACAGAGGCGGTTCACCGATAGCCTAATAACAAGGATATAGAGTTGAGGAAGAAAGATGATTAGCCATTGTTTGTCATACTTCATGTTGTTCCTGATCAATGGATTTTCTGGTCCAGACTCGGTTATTTCACAGACCGTCATCATATAGTTGGAGTGTTACTGAGTGCAGCGTTAGACAATAAGCATACAAAATCTATCGTCATAATGCCCATGCATGGGTATGTTAATACACAAAAACTTGTCAATATACATAAAAGAGACAGGAGTAACTTTGACAAATATAGAACTGGTCTCCACCAACATAGGCGTGTTTTAGGAGGCAAGTAATGGATCGGTGTTTAGGAACCGCCGATTTGGTTGATGTATGTCATCGTATCCCAACTGTGTAGGTCCATGTTCATGATGTCAAGCATTACATAGAGACTGTCATTAGATAGTGGGAATATTGCTGCGAGAGGAATTACAAAAATAACAAACAATCCAAAATAGATACTACTGCTGTATGCATAGATTGGTATAATTCAGATTATGAATAGCGCTGTAAACTCCAACCTTAGACGAGTACACACAGCCTTTGGGTTGCAGCTTTCCTTGAATAGACTGACGTTGAATTTTTATCGGAATGTTCCTGAAACTGGGGATTTTGTAGGTCCTGGTCCCCGTGTCAAGATACTTCCAGAAGACGTGGTCTTGTGTTGTTCTAAACAGAACAGCCCGTATCCCTAGAAATCAAACGTCAACAGTTTTATATACTGTTAAATATATTTCTCTTTATCTTAAGTGTAGTTTACTGGAAGCTTGTCTCTTGTTCTTCAAGTCATAAAACAGGAACGGGTAACGTAAAGTACATTCAGCACTACCTGACTTTAACACCTCCTTTGTATGTGCATTTATCCTTCACCATGTACATGTTTAAGTGTTCGTATATAGTTTGTACAAGACAGGAGTTACCGTGCATACAGCTTAAACCCGAACCTGCATAAACGCTCCTTCTATTTGACCAATATCAATTGCAGGATTGAGACTCTTGCCAACATCCATCACAATGTCAGTCTGTAAAACCTGAAATACAGACAATGTATTAACGTATAACTATCTCTTTCGTTCTTCTTGAGCTTCCATTGGGCTTTAGTGAAGTTGTACATCCATCTGAAAATTCAACCAATGGTCCCCAGAGTATTGTTGGTATCTGAAACACCCAAACAAATGGTCCGCAGAGTATTGTTTTGTGTCTGAAACACCCAACCAGTGGTCAGCAGAGTATTGTTAATATCTGAAACACCCAACCATTGGTCACCACAGTATTGTTTTGTATCTGAAACACCCAACCAATGACCAGTATAGTATTGTTGGTGTCTGAAACATCCAAACAAATGGTCTGCAGAGTATTGTTTTGTATCTGAATCACCCAACCAATGGTCACCAGAGTATTGTTGGTATCTGAAACATCCAACCAATGGCCAGTATAGTATTGTTGGTATCTGAAACATCCAAACCAATGGCCAGTATAATGGTATTGTTGGTATCTGAAACATCCAACCAATGGCCAGTATAGTATTGTTGGTATCTGAAACACCCCACCAATTGTCACCAGAGTATTGTTGATATCTGAAACACCCAACCAATGGCCAGTATAGTATTGTTGGTGTCTGAAACACCCAACCAATGGCCAGTATGGTATTGTTGGTATCTGAAACACCCAACCTATTGTCACCAGATCATTGTTGGTGTCTAATTGAAGGACCAATAGTTCACAAACCGACAGTGATGGCGGTTTTCTCTTGATGTCATTTCGCGTCCATGACAGTTTGGGACTCACACTATCATCAATTGGGTGACAGGTTGCAGTGGTATGTATCTGAGATATTACAGCCCATATAATCTCCCTCCCTATTTCAACAAATGAGTTCTGAACATTATCGCCTCACCTCAGTGTTGCCTGCATTACATTATCAATATTATTATCTATAATAATAACTATTCGTATCGTAACCTGATGGTCGCCGGTGAGACAGTCGATCTCCACTTCAGAACACGCCACTCCAGTTGTGAAGTAATTGTAGAAGCTGCCCCTCCCTGTGGTGTGGTCGAATCCCGCCTTATCTGTTCTGAATTTGCAACTTCATTATTGCATATGAGTGGAACAAAAATACATTGAAAGGATATATCTGATTTTTGTAAAAGTACAATGAACCCGGGTTTTTGAGTAAATGGTAAGCACCTTTACTTCTGGACGCCTGATCTTTGGTATCATCACTGGATACAGCTACAGATAATATTGTGGCCATCTATTGCTTCTGTTCTTGGGTATTCATGAACACGGTGCTGTTGTTCGGCCAGCTGTCCTTGAATCATAATCATGTAGAAAAATAGGCCATGATTTTAAGGGGGGGGGTATCAATTTTGTTCTGGCGAGCTGGGGGTGGGGGTGGGGTGTCATCAATTATTTGTACACACGTACAAGGGGGTCATCAATTTTGTACATAAAAATATGTTTAGAATTATGCTTAGAAATTATGGGTAGGGGGGGGGGGTCATTGATTTTGTACATGACATGCAGGGGGGTCATTTATCTTTAGGGGGGGGTTCATTCACATTGTACATGCTTCACCATAAAAATCATCATCACCCCCCAGCCATAAATTTTGAACGGTCCCTTAGGTCAATATAAAGATTAAGAGTGACATCACATTATCCTGACGGGAACCTTGACATCAACTGTCGGTAGTCAACTTCCCCTTCATGCCGGGCAATGATGTCACCATTTCACAACTTGAGGTACAATATTGCATGACTTTCTACATGTTTAAGAGCGTCACACGACTCTTGCTCAAAGGTTCTTTGCAACAGGTTATAAAATTAAGGATACAATAACTCTATATAAAAATATAAATGTGACGTTTCACCAAAATAGTAGCTGCCCGGATTCTCTTGTCTTCCTATATACTTGACTTGGCCTTGCGTGTATCACTGGCGTCACCGACGGGGAAGGAAATACACACCTTTTCGCGAACACCTGGCCCCGGGGTCATGAACGTGACTTAAGTCTAAAAATTGCTTGGGGCCTGGTATCATCAATATTAGATAGTGATCGATAAACATCTTCATGACATTATCTGAATCCTTTTATGGGTTCTGCTTTTATCAACTAATTACGGAAAAAGAGTCATCGTGCCTGAACCAACCAGTGATATATGCTTCGGATCTCCATCTACCGACGAAATTAGTATACTTTTATGTTTATTTGAACGGCAAACGAATTTGTTAAGAAACATATACAACCCTAAAACCAAAATGACAATGGGAAGGCTGGCGGTTGAAGCGTTCGCTCGTAAATATTTAAAAAAGAGTACGTGAAACACCTGTAAAATCCCGTTGCCGACAAATGTATCCGGTCGTAGTAGGCGGCTGTTACCTGTAATATTCCAGAAAGATATTTAGATTAAATTAAAGACTAATTTGATATATTTATTAAATATTACATTCTATCAAAATACCTCAGGCTATCGTGCAGGTTATCATCATTGAAGAACATACTTATAAACATTGATTGAAACAGTGTAAGCATATAGTGCATCAAAATATATAATTTTTATTGTACATTGTCATTGGTTACTGGGAACTCGCTAAATGACGGCATTTAAAGGTTCCATGTATTGCGTGCACAGTTTCGTGACAATAGCGAGCTGACACGAAATATCAATGCACATGTCGATGTTGAAATCGGTGAGTCATTGTTTACATTTGGCCATGTAACGGCAGCTTTCGTGTCTCAAAACTGCTTAAATAACGTGTTCCTCTCTAAAAGTAACGAACACATGGGCGGATTTATCCATAGTATACATATATGGCGTGTGACCAAGTAGTGGGGGGCCGCCATTGTGCAGTCCATGTCGGGACCAGTGAAGTCCCAGCGCAGCATACCCCGGGAACCAGTCTGAGAGAGTGAGTGTTTGTGGGAGGACATTAGTAGTGTCGTTAGGGACAGTACTGTACCACTGCTTGATTAATGACCATGCATGTGAAAAGTGGAGCGGTCAGAATCACATCATCGTCGTAGTTCACGCTCACCCAATCTTTGAACGTTCCTTTAGGGTTGGCGTCCCTATATGGCTGCAGTCTCTCAGAGAGGATCTCACAGGCGTTCTGGGAAAATGGAGAAAACAGTAATGTAAAGTGAAATGTGGGGACAACAGGTAAGAAATATTTCCAGTAGGTCGTACGCTGCGACAAGGAGAACGGAACAACTTTGAATACGGCTGTCAAACACAGGTTTTGACAATTGTTGCTGTTGATTCGCAAGTTGAAACTGGGACGGTGGAGTAGCCTAATGGTTAAAGCGTTCGCTCGTCAGGCCGAAGACCCGGGTTCGGCCCCTCACATGGGTACAATGTGTGAAGCCCATTTCTGGTGTCCCCCGCCGTGATATTGCTTGAATATTGCTAAAAGCGGCGTAAAACCACACTGACTGACTCACTCACTCAGTTTTCATGTTAACTTTGTATAAATAAACAGTGTGAAACTGTTAATTATCTTGTTACGTGAGATATGACGTGAGATGTGACGTGAGATGACCAAGGCAAAAACACACACCCCTTTATATTTACAGAGTTCTGGAATTTTCCATAATATTCTTGGTTATTCTAGGTTCACACTGTCGTACGATTCGTTACGAATGCCACGATTGGCCATTCGTAGCTGATCGTGGAACTTCTCTGAAATTTCTGGTTTGGAGTAGTAGTAGTAGTAGTAGTAGTAGTAGTAGTAGTAGTAGTAGTAGTAGTAGTAGTAGTAGTAGTAGTAAAATGTTTATTAAAGTGTCACACGCACAACATTTACAGTAAAGTACAGAATCTCATAAAACACTTTAAAGGAAGTCAACCAGCCATACATGGGCTTACGAGACACTATAAATACATTATAAGTACATTAATGGTACACATGATAGAATATAACATGGGAGATAGAAATTTTGTCAGATTGTAGATAAGACACACTGATAACAACAACAGACTCCTCGATGAAACAACAAAAGAGAAAGAAAAAGAATAACAGGGTATTCTTAAAATAATCATGATAAAATAAGTCCAAAAATACAAATGCGTAAATTAGATATATACTGTATATATAAGATTAATGTTATTCCGCCATTTGCCGTCTCTTAAACATTTTATAAAGTACATTTGCTAATTCTTTGGGTAAAACATCGGAATTCATTGTATAAAAGAATTTATCCTCATCACAATATGATTAAAATTACCGTTGCTTTCTGCAGCTGCCTTGAAAAGGTTAAATCTAATGTCCTTACAAAAACTACATTGGATCAAAAACTGAAACTCATCTTCAATAAAATATGTACAAGCATTTTTACAATATTTACATAACCTCTCTTCAAGTGGTATAGAAGGCTTGGTATATCTACCTGCTTCAACATACAGTGGTCAAATTCCACATCTAAACTTAGCTGACATACAACGATGGTCTCGAAAGATAACATTTTTTCCATAAAATTCTACAGCATGGGAGACCTTAAACTTTCTGTAAGTTCGTAGCTTATTCCCATTAACGTTACCATCATCACCCCAGAGCTTAGGGCGCCATTTTGATACGTCCTCGTGAATTAAAACTTCTTTAAAATATTTTACACCAGATTTAGTTTCCCAATTATTATTTAACAAATGGGCACAGTTATATTGTCGAACGATACTCATTAACTTGTTGTCCCAAGAGGAAGTAATCACATTTGCCCACCGATGAATTACATATGGCAGCCGATGTTGATGCAAAGATTTCAATCTTAATAAATATCTGAAACCCTCTACCTTTTGTCTTACAGACACTGAAAACCATCCCATTTGGATGCGAGATGATGCGAGTCGATACGTTTTGATACGATTTGTTGCGCTTAGGTGTGCTATTGTCACGATCTGATGTCCCGATAACATACGTTGTAATAGGATTGTCGCTATCGACTCCATGATTGGGTCGCGATCTGACACGATCATTACGATCGGGGTCCCCGATTTGGGAAGATGTGGTACGAGCAGGTACGTTCCGATACGTTCATCACAAACCGATGCACTCTGTTGCGATAGGATACGATTGTGGTCGCGATGTCTTTCACGATCACGATCGGGGTGGTCACGATATGTTACGATATTGTTACGATTCAATACGATCTGATGCGATGATGACGATTGACAATTAATCGTGTTGATCGTTGAAAATCTTTGAACCGTCCAAACATTTTCTACGATCAACCCGATTGCTACGACTGACCTGATAGGATCAGGGGCCCGTTCCTCAAAGCGATCGTAGCGCTAGGGTGATCGTAACTCCCATACTTTAACATAGACATACGACTGTCGTAGCGCTACGATCGCTTTGAGGAACAGGGCCCTGATAGGTTCACCACGATTAGTCCACGATTAAGACCACAATGTTAATCGTGATCGTGTGAACATAGCATTAGGCGATACTGGAATAACCCGTAGGATCTAGAAAAACTTCCGCACCAGTGTCGTCACCCGGACAACGTATAGCACATTACTGCCATCTACTGAATCTTAACAGATACTGTGCATTACACGTATTTATTACTGTTTCAAAATGAATAATACTGCCACATATACAACGAAGCACATGTGATGCATGTGGTCTCACCTTAGGCACGTGAGTTTGTTCAAACTGCCTCTGTTCACCAAGCAGAAAATGGGTTCACGGTTGTATAAGTCATGTGACTATAACCTTCTAGCGCCTAACAGGCAGCTTGGGTTATCCGGGGTAATAGGAATCAGATTCTGATTAAGCGCCGCAAACAATCACTTGGTGTTTGGAGACTGTGCGCTATAGAAGATGACTTATTACTATATGCATGAAGATCCGGATTAGAATTGATCTTCAGTAACCCATGCTTGTCGTAAGAGGCGACTAACGGGATCGGATAGTAAGACTCACTGATTTGGTTGACACATGTCATCGTATCCCAATTGTGTAGATCGATGCTCATTCTGTTAATCACTGGATTGTCTGTTCCAAACTCGATTATTTACAGGCCATATTGCTGGAATATTGCTGAGTGTGGCGTAAAGCTAAACTCACTCTCTCACAATATGCACAATTAATATAACATATTTGATACATAATCAATAATTATGTCACAATACCTGAACAGCGCCCCCCATTGAGATCAGACCCAGTGCTGGCGGCGGTGCCACTTGTGAAGTGGATTTTATCAGTACACACGTCCTGGGTGTAAATGTCCTGTGCAGGGACTCCAAGGGAGCGACTGGCCACCTGCAAGAGGGTAGATGGAGACGTTGTGGTTGTCTCACAAATTACGGAGTAGTATGGTAGCCTAGTGGTTAAAGCGTTCGCTCGTCACGCCGGAGGCCCTGGCTCGATTCCCACATGCGTACAATGTGTGAAGTACATTTCTGGTGTCAAAGACGGCGTAAAACCATACTCTCACTCAAATCAATCACTCACTCACTCACTCACACTCACTCAATCAATCAATCAATCAATCAATCAATCAACCAATCAATCAACCACTCAATCAACCACTCAATCAATCTTGATTGCCAGTTCCTCGACGTCTTGCATCCAGATGGATTTCACATAGACTGTGTTTAGGTGATGACGATGGCCGTGTCTGGTATTGACGACGCCTGCTTTATTCCCACATCACCGTCGTCGGCCGGATGTGCAAGATATGTACACTCTCTCTCTGTCACTAGCACATTCTACCTGTTACCTGCTTCATCTTAGTGTGCAGCCCTTGCCCCATCTCAGTTCCACAGTGGGCAAGCATCACCGAGCCATCCATGTAGACCGTTACCAGCGCACATGCCTGGAACAAATAGATGTTTTATATATTGATTGAGTGAGTATAGTTTTACGCTGATTTTAGCAATATTCCAGCAATATCACGGCGGGGGACACCAGAAATAGGCTTCACACATGGTACCCATGTGGGGAATCGAACCAGGGCCTTCGGCGTGACGAGCAAATGACTGGTATAATAATGATTATTTATATAATTCCTTTCTTTTCTGCAACAAGTTACATTTTATGATATACCCTATCCCACTAGAACATAAAATCATCTGCCGTGGGTCCGAAAGTGCCAGTAGCTACTAGTATCTAATTTATGAAGACATTTAGATCCAAAACACAAGGTGTAATCACAAATAGTCACTCATCCTCGATATTCGTTTGGGAGATCTGCACTTGATTGATTTGGTTTATTTGTTTATTTGTTTAACTCCGCACTCAGCAATATTTCAGTTCTATGGCGGCGGTCTGTGAATTATCGAGTCTGGACCAGACAATCCAGTGATCAAAATCATGAGCATCGATGTGGGAACCGATGACATGTGTCAACCAAGTCAGCGAGTCTGACCACCCGATCCCGTTAGTCGCCTCTTATGACAAGCATGGGTTGCTGAAGCCCAATTCTAACCCGTATCTTCACGGTTCAACTGCTCTTGAAAGCAAATAGATGCTAAACAACAAGATACCCCAGTAGTACATTAATTCAATAATGCTAATTACCGAGATAAACGTTAAATATGATAATCTTAACAATGCCAGTAACCGTGTACATATGGCGTGTCACCAAGTAGTTGGGGCCGCCATTGTGCAGTCCTTGTCGGGGTTAGTGAAGCGCCAGCGCAGTATACCCCGGGAACCAGACCAGACTGTGCTAATGTCTTAAGAGAAATCAGCGGCGATAAATACTCGTTAGCCCACCACTCACTCACTCACATTCTCTGTGCTACCACACCTGGTTCAGAAAGTCCAAGGGAGCTCCAAACGAAATTCCGTACTGGGTAGGTATGAGCGCCAGTCCTCTCTTCTTCCAACGATGTTTGCTTGCATTCATTCAATAAACATGTCAGTCAACATTCAGTCAAATATATTGAGATACAAATTACAAAAAATTGACATAAAATTTTTTGTACGTTAACTGTACTTTAACTCGGAATTGACAAAATACTCACAAGAGAGCTTCATGAATGCTCCATTGTTTTTACAAAAGTTGTGACATATTTTGTAAAATGCAACTGAATTAACCAATTACAAGTAACAATAATTGTAAATATAGACGACCTGTGTTGAACACACCTGTTAAAGTCGTCCACGTACTGTCGTCTAACGACGTATTCTGACTGACGAAGACATTGTTCCCACATGCGCCGGACATTGACGTTCTTGACCTCCATTCCATAGTAGGTCAACTGACCTTCCTTGTACAGATTCATTTCACGTACCTTTGGTGCGCAGAGAATATTTGAAGTAAACGATTTTGTGTGAACACATGTTTGAGTTTGACGAGGTATGATCATGAGTGAGTGAGTGAGTTTAGTTTTACGCCGCTTTTACCAACATTCTAGCAATATCACGTCGGGGGGACACCAGAAATGGGCTTCACAAATTGTACCCATGTAGGGAATCGAACCCGGTCTACGGCATGATGCTTTAACCACTGGGCTACCCCACCGCCCCAGGTATGATAATGACATCGGTTGGTGGTCTTCATGGCACATTTTAATAAAACAACAAAACCCATTCCATTTCCACAAGAAATACCTGCTAAAGCAGAGTCGACTTACAGTGCTGTCCGCAGCAAACTACATTTATAACGAACTCAAAGGGGATCATTAATTATAGTTCGAGATATCCGTAGTTCGTTCGCATTTCAATAAAAATATACAGCAAGTGATCGGAATCCAAAGGTGAGGTGAGGTGAAATTGGATTTTACGTCGTACTTGAGAATATTTCTCTCATATGACGACGTGCATGTGTATGTGTATGTGCGGCTGCTTGTACTAGCCCAGACTTAAGCTGGTTTTATAGTGCTAGCCCACTGAGATACCATGCCGCAGTGAAGCATGAACACCTCACTCAAACGCATTATACTGACTCCGAGCCGACTAGTCCCTGTTGTACCCATTAATGCCGAGCGCCAGGCAGGAACCAACAAGTACCATATCTTAACGTCTTTTGGTATGACGCGTTCGGGGATCGAACCCACGACCTTCCGCTCTCCGGGCGGACGCTCTAACCACTACACCACGGAGGCGGTCTCGGAACCCAAAGAAACAATTCGTTAATTCGTATTCGTTACACAATGCGTTTGTTTATGAATCACTACTATGACGATACCAGGTGTTTGCGAAAAGGTATAAAACTTAATAATGTATTCAACTTTTTAAACATGTTATAAATAGACTAAAAATATCAGTCAAATGCAAAATGGCAATAACGTTCAGTATATGTAGATATACAGCGATAACAAAACGAGTGGATCCGCTCGTGAATAAATCAAAAAAGTTTATTAATAATGATCTGGAATAGTTTCCATATTCCACGAATTTAATGATTTATTTGTTACACACAGGACGGGATAAGAGTGTGATCCATGATGACAAAGCAATCAGATGAAAGGGAGATAACTCTGTTACGACTACTTTATAGATGAAAATAAACAATTACAAATATTCATTTGAAAAAAAAAATTATCCCAGGACACCAAATAACCAAATTTATCTCATGAAGATATTCAGAACACGTGTGTAATAATTTTAAACTTTTTCCTTTCATAAAAATAATACGTTAATAAGCTTAAATACCAACGTACATCAACAGGTGATCTCCCCTACGACGTCAGCTACAGCATCCATCCACGTCTCCGTCACCAGCATCGCCTGAGGTGCACCGAAACCCCGGAATGCTGTTGCCGAGGCAATGTTAGTTTTACACACATACCCTGTCACCTTGATGCTGGGGATGTTGTAAGCGTTGTCGCTGGAGCGGAGAGAACGGGCCATCACCTAGTAACCGACAGTGTCGACTATTTCAAATTTTGTCATCAGTTCTCATTTTGACTAGAACACAAATACTAGATAAGCACTGGTGATGTTTTCCGGTTCATCATCACCTGCATCACGTGGCTGACACTCCAAGATTCAGGCGAACAAAAATTGAAAGCAACGTTAAACTCAGCTTACGCTTTTCAATTTGTTCCAAAATACTTTCACTTCTTCATAATACGTTTTCCAGTACTGCCTATTTTATAAAGGGGATTATTCCATACTTCTGATTGAACATATTATTATGAATTAGGCATTACAGCACG
The DNA here is from genome assembly GCF_003918875.1 of Haliotis rubra. Classification (NCBI taxonomy): domain Eukaryota; kingdom Metazoa; phylum Mollusca; class Gastropoda; order Lepetellida; family Haliotidae; genus Haliotis; species Haliotis rubra. Next base: position 1,202,944 of record NW_025766981.1, on the reverse strand, counting down.
AATACTTTTAAATTTGAAACCATCATTTATCATGACTTTCTTGAAGGACCTTGATTACTATTGTTTTACTATACCTTTGTTTCCATCGTAACGACAACTACGCATGACGAAAGTAGGAAAGAATTTCTTTTGTCCTGAAAGCTTTTAAATCTCTCTCTCTCTCTCTCTCTCTCTCTCTCTCTCTCTCTCTCTCTCTCTCTCTCTCTCTCTCTCTCTCTCTCTCTCTCTCTCTCTCTCTCTCTCTCTCTCTCTCTCTCTCTCTCTCTCTCTCTCTCTCACACACACACACACACACACTTTCTCTAAAGGCTTTATGTTCGCAAATCAATAATCAGATGCAATATTATTTTTGGGGTCAACCTCCATTAACTCTGCATAGCTTACTGAATGTGAATTCTCCTCAGTGCATCCGGCATTTGAGAAGAGATTGACCTCGAGCGCCTTGACCAGTCCAGTCCTCGTGAATCCAACCTACAGGGGGTACACAAATGCGATCAAAGCCACACATCTACAGAACTAGATTAAAAATCAATAACATCAATTGTCGGTGTATTACCTATCAGTATAGGACTTAAAGGAAGCCATCGACACATGTCCAATGGCTGGAGGACCTATAACAACACGTGACCTACAGACTCATGAATCCTCCAGTGCACTTCGCTGAAATATTCCGATCCAGCAATATCAGTTGTTGGTTATTTTTATAGAACGGCGAGGAGACATTTGGTCAGCAGACAGTCCCTTGCGCACTGCTGCATTTGCTAGGAGTATCTACGAACAGACACGCGGGTAAGGGGGTTTCCTTTACCTTCAGAAAACTAACACGTTTCGAAATAACCTGACCTTGTACTTGTCCAGAGAGTTTCAACATGACCTGACTGTGTTCTTGGCCTCATAGTTTCAACATGACCTGACTGTGTTCTTGGCCTCATAGTTTCAACATGACCTGACCTTGTTCTTGGCCTGATAGTTTCAACATGACGTGACCTTGTTCTTGGCCTCATAGTTTCAACATGACCTAACCTTGTACTTGGCCTCATAGTTTCTACATGACCTAACCTTGTACTTGGCCTCATAGTTTCAACATGACCTGAACTTGTTCTTGGCCTCATAGTTTCAATATGACCTAACCTTGTACTTGGCCTGATAGTTTCTACATGACCTGACCTTGTACTTGGCCTGATAGTTTCAACATGACCAGACCTTGTACTTGGCATGATAGTTTCAACATGACCTGACCTTGTACTTGGCCTGATAGTTTCAATATGACCTGACCTTGTACTTGGCCTCATAGTTTCAACATGACCTGACCATGTTCTTGGCCTGATAGTTTCAACATGACCTGAACTTGTTCTTGGCCTCATAGTTTCAACATGACCTGACCTTGTTCTTGGCCTCATAGTTTCGACATAACCCGACCTTGTACTTAGCCAGATAGTTTCAAAATGGCCTGACCTTGTACTTGTCCTATATTTCTAAACGACCTGACCTTGTACTTGGCCAGATAGTTTCAACATGGCCTGACCTTGTACTTGGCCAGATAGTTTCAACATGACCTGACCTTGTACTTGGCCAGATAGGTATGTCTTGTCCCTGTCATCACCATGTCGTCGTCTCGGTCTAACATGCACCGGACCGGCCGGTTCAATCTGAAATATAGACCATTCCTATACCCATTCACTTACAACACCTCTTTGTTAAATTGGTTTTGACGCCTGGTTTCAAATGATGCGACAGGTCTGCTCTTATGATGACACAGAAAACATAAACTTTGAAAAAGCACATGATGTCTACATTTCCTTCGCTGTACTGAGACATCATGACAATCCCTTTTATGATAGACCATAACAACAATGATGAACAGAATATAATAAAATAATCACAATAACAATCATTAATCGAATATATTGCAACATTAGAAGTTATAAATGGTGGCATGTCACACAAAGATATATTGGACTTACTTTGCTGCTGCTACAGCTACGGGGAGAATTACGTGAGTCGTAGAAACCTCCTTGCCTCCGAATGCACCTCCTAAATAAATAAATAAATAAATAAATAAATTAATAAATCAATAAATCAATAAATAAATAAATAAATAAATAAATAAATAAATAAATAAATAAATAAATAAAAATAAATAAAAAATAAATAAATAAATAAATAAATAAATAAATAAATAAATAAATAAATAAAAGTGATTATCATCATTACACAACTTCGTCTGGAAGTAATTGCAATTTGTATTGTTACATCGTATATTTGGCTAAATGTCACTTTGACCCAAGGACCTATTCCAGCCTCAACATTGAGACATCTTTCGAAAGGTTTTCTATTTAGTTATATAGCTCACTATTGACTGCACGATCAACTGCTGTTGTCACTGTATACGAACCTAATCGCTTCACTCTGGACACCACTCGGTTTGCTGGGACATTCAGTGCTGCTGCAACTTTGTGCTGTGACGAAGATGGAAGACAATACATGTATCAGCATGTGTGTGTGCGTGTGTGTGTGTTTTGCGTGCGTGCGTGCGTGGGAGGGTGAGTGGGGGGTGTGCTTAATTAATCTATAACTGTATGTATGTTTTATGCATCTAAATCTACATGTTAATAATCTATGCATGCATGTAGAAAACATCTGAATTACATGACCATAATCTATGCATGCATGTAGAACACCTGTGAATTTGCCTGTTCATAATCTCCAAGTGTAGCGTACACTGTAGTATATATATAATCGCAGTGAATAGTTCCATGTATAATCTGTAACGCCTCACAGGACGGAAACTGTAATGCATAGTTATGTCCCTGACGAAAACTGTAACGCATACCTGTGTCCCTGTCGGAGACTGTAACGCATACCTGTGTCCCTGACGGAGACTGTAATGCATACCTGTGTCCATGACGGAGACTGTAATGCATACCTGTGTCCCTGACGGAGACTGTAACGCATACCTGTGTCCCTGACGGAGACAGTAACGCATACCTGTGTCCCTGTACATGTCGGAGACTGTAACGCATACCTGTGTCCCTGTACATGTCGGAGACTGTAACGCATACATGTGTCCCTGTCGGAGACTGTAACGCATACTTGTGTCCCTGTACATGTCGGAGACTGTAACGCATACCTGTGTCCCTGACGGAGACTGTAATGCATACCTGTGTCCCTGACGGAGACTGTAATGCATACCTGTGTCCCTGACGGAGACTGTAATGCATACCTGTGTCCCTGACGGAGACTGTAATGCATACCTGTGTCCCGTGACGGAGACTCTAATGCATACCTGACTGTAATGCATACCTGTGTCCCCCTGACGGAGACTGTAACGCATACCTGTGTCCCTGACATATCGGAGACTGTAACGCATACCTGTGTCCCTGTCGGAGACTATAATGCATACCTGTGTCCCTGTCGGAGACTGTAACCATACTTGTGTCCCTGTAATTCACTGTAACGCATACCTGTGTCACTGGCGGAAACTGTAACACATACCTTCCTGTCCCTGACCTGTATTGCATACCTGTGTCCCTGACCGAAACTGTAATGCATACCTGTGTCCCCTGACGGGACTGTAACGCATACCTGTGTCCCTGACCGAAACTGTAATGCATACCTGTGTCCCTGACGGAGACTGTAATGCATACCTGTGTCCCCTGACGGAAACTCTCTTGCACACCTGTGTCCCTGACCGAAACTGTAATGCATACCTTCGTCCCTGACGGAGACTGTAACGCATTCCTGTGTCCCTGTCGGAGACTGTAACGCATACATGTGTCCCTGTCGGAGACTGTAACGCATACACGTGTCCCTGTACATGTCGGAGACTGTAACGCATACCTGTGTCCCTGTCGGAGACTGTAACGCATACCTGTGTCCCTGATGGAAACTGCGAGTTAGAGATGATCTCCATCCCACCATCCTCATTGGTGGGTCTGGCTGCAGCCGCCTGAGTCTCCAGGTAGAAATGTTCCTGGGGACCAATATGGACCTCTCCTTCGATAACGTGGTCGGATTCTCCGAAACCTTGTTCCAGGTCACCATTTGCCATGGTTACCTCAGACCCGTAGAAGGAACTGGCTTCAATTGCTTCCTGTATGAATAGATATAAACTTAATACCATTTGTGCAATCGTGTTTATTGTCTGGGATTCGATACAGGGTATCCTGTCTAAGAATAGTAAATGATTAACTGATTGTGTTTAGTTTTAAGCCCCCTCAGTAATATTCCAGCTATATGGCGGTGGGTTGTGAAGAATCGAGTCTGGACCAGACAATCCAGGGATTAACATCATGGCATCGATCTATTGCAATACGATGACATGTGTCAACCAAATCAGCGAGCCTGACCACCCGATCCCGTTAGTCGCCTCTTACAACAAGCATGGGTTACTGAAGATCAATTCTGACTCACTCACTCACTCCCGTAATGATGTAAAACCATTAAACAATCAACTTAAGAGAATGTTCAGTGCTGTAACTGAAGACTGGTGCCACGAAACGCCATCAGAAACGAATACTAAAAGTCGACATAAGCTGTACCAATCATTTGTTCAGCCGGAAATTAGATAATGAATTTCATATAAACTGACCTGACTCGTATAATTTTGTTCTTCTGTACACTATATGTATTTTGACAGTAATTCCATACATAAGAAATCATTTTATCCAGTTTCTTTTCCTTTTCCATACCTTGATTGTAATTATTGGTTTAAGTTCCTCGTAGTCGACCTTGACCTTCTTGGCTGCCCTCCGCGCTGCCTGCTGAGACGCTCCTACTACGCATGCGATCACCTGGCCTTCAAATATCACCTAAAAGTCAACAAGGTGTAAACAATAACAATGCATTAAATTAAAAAATCAACGCAAAATATTCATTGTTGTTTATCTGATAAAGGTATGGTTCATACTGCGCGGAAGAGACAAAATGGTTATGGAAATTATATGAAAATACCACTAAAAATAATTGATGAGAACTGATGCCTGCAGGTTTCATTTTTCGTTTCTATTATGACAAATAGATTGTTCATAGAATGGCACCCGTGAAGATCCGGGTTAGAATTGATCTTCAGTAACCCATGCTTGTCGTAAGAGGCGACTAACGGGATCGGGTGGTCAGGCTGGCTGACTTGGTTGACACATGCCATCGTATCCCAATTTCGTAGACCGACGCTCATGCTGTTGATCTCTGGATTGTCAGATGGTTCGGACTCGATTATTTACAGACCGCCGCAATATAGCTGGAATATTGCTGAGTGTGGCGTAAAACTAAACTCACTCAGTCACTCATAGGGTTGAATTGTGGTGCAGGGAATACAGGGTAATTAACTGTACACTTTCAGTACAATGCAAACCTTTTCAGATGCAAATATTTCTTCTTCATCGGGTACGACCACACCCCACGTTGTAGCGCCGGGGACATCCTTTACGCTGACGTAGTCGATGATCCCAAGCATGCGTAGTGCCTCTGTAGGATCTATAGACACTATTTTGGCATGTGCTTTTGTACTCACGACCAACGCAGCATACAGCTCTCCTGTCAGAACAAAATCAAATTCATCGTAAGCATGTATGTCCGTTGGATGTTTTAAGGCATCCGTTAAAGTTACATCCCAAATCCCTCTCAACTGCACTGAGGTCGTAAGAATTGCGATATGTGATTGTGTATAGTTGTTCGGTTGGTTTAACGCCGCAGTCAGCAATATTCCAGCTATATGGTGGCGGTCTATAAATAATCGAGTCTGGATCAGACAATCCCGTGACCAGCGACATAAACATCGATCTACACAGTTAACTGCCCGGTTATAATTCATGGTGATAGGCTGTTGTATTCACGATTAAATTCGCTATGTAGATCCATAATTGATTGTTGAAAAAACTATCAACTTTGCCACATGAATCGTGAGGTATTATAATAATCCTGTCTGTACTTGTAATGTGCTGACCTCCAAACATGGATGTATGCTCTTAAGAGCTAACATTATTACCACGGTCAATGGTGCAGTGTGCACTAGTTATAATTATTATATATCATGTTTGTATATTGCCAAATCCATCTCAGCTCAGCTGCTCAAAGGCACTCTGATTTATTCCCTTGGCCATACCAATACAAGTCAATCTCTTTCAATCTCAACTCCCTGGGAATCATACAACTCTTGCAGCCACTAGGCGCACCAAGTTCATGTGGCTTTCCCATCCTTACGAGGTACCCAACACAGCAGGGTGGACTGGGACACATGGTCATAGTACTTTGTCCAAGTACTCGCAACTAGGTGTTTGCACGTATTCATGTGGCCACCATCTGGTCACATACCAACGCATTCGTGGGTTCTTTTAAGTGCACAGGGTTGTGTACTGTACACTAGGGGTTGTGACAACACTAAAAGAGTCTGCACACAAAGCTGACTCTAAGTGTTTTACACCCGGTCAGAGGTGGGCTCGATCCCGGCACCTCAAGCTCGCTGGATCACAAGGCTGGCGCCTTAGATCTGTCGCCCACCGCGCCCCAGTCACTAGATGCCCGTGACAGACTCAGGCATGTAACCATCTTATCCCACCGCGTATCCATTCATTGCCGGGTGAACAGAGGCAATTTTGAAAAGTTTGCAAAGGTGAGACCACATTAGGTGAGACAAAGGTGTATTACATGTGATTCGTTGTGGGACAGGACTGAAGTCTTAGAAACTCTCAGGAGTGAAGCTGCCAAACACGGTCACTGCAACCATTGCTGCTGAACTTCATCTTATTTGTGACCTGGGCTTTTCCACAGGCGCACACACCACAGGCGCACACACCACAGCCATAACAAATAGGGACTATTGTACATATTGATGGAATATGGAGTTTCTCTAACCTTCAACCTTTGGCAGGTCATCCACATATATGGCCTCGCCTGTCGCCTGCTGTAGAGCGGAAGTGTGTACCAGTGGTCTACCAACTGCGTCATCCGAGTCCTGTTCAGCTGCTACATCCTGGTACAGCTGCACTCCCTCACTAACACCCCGTGTAATATCCTGTGTTACATCCTTCGCGAGAACTTCTGTGCCATCCCGCGCACTATCCTGGAGAAGTTATTAAGTCTTAGTGAGTGCCCAAACTGTTAATATATGGCATGTTTGAGTTCGTTACTATATGGGGTGGTGGGGTAGCCTAGTGGTTAAGGCGTTCGCTTGTCACGCTGAAGATCCGGGTTCGATCCGAACGTGGGCACAAAGTGTGAAGCCAATTGTTGGTGGCCCCCCTCCGTGATATTGTTGGAATATTGCTAAAAACGGCGTAAAACCTAATTCACTCACTCACTCGATACTATATTGCAATCAATAGCAAATATACATGTTCATGGTCGCTATATTGCTTTGTGTGACGTTCTCAATCCGTGTTTAAAGAATTATGTTACAGACTGCTAACTACATCTGGTTTTGAAAAGACAAAGGTAAGACCGGACAAACTCACTGAGGAAAGCAAGCATTAAGTTATGAAATGGCTGCTGACAGCATTTCGACAGATGATGAACCTCTTGATCAGGAGAATCCTGATATTGTGATGCCAAATGTAATCCTGGATGAGGCCTAGGTCTTCACGTCAGAGCAAAGGGTGGAAACGTTTGGCCTCACCCAAAACTTCAAGCGGGTGGAACAAGTTGGCAGTGGTTTCAAGGACAGTAATGCGATATTTATGTTTCGACTACCTGCAACCAGGGCAGTTATGCAACTCAGATGTGGTCGAGAGGAAGATCGTAGAAGAAGGTCGCAAGCCCCTCCTGCTCCTGAGGTAGACTAACGCTTAGTCTCTGAATATATACCATTTTGATAGGAACAAATAAACTGAATTGAAAAGGAGCCCCAGGGAGACCAGAGATCCCGAACCTAGGAAATCTAGACTCGCTTCATTTAGGGAGGGTGAGGCTGTATGGAAGATAATGTGGTTCAGGGACTACGAGACAGACTAAGATCTACAGGTGTGGAGTAAGTTTAAAGTAGAGGAAATCTAGATTTAGTTCTTTTGGGGCTTTAGCATGGCAGGAAGGGCTAGGCTGTAGGGAAAATAATATGGTTCAGGGACTGTGAGACAGACGACTCGTGATATATAGCACCCCATATTACAAGATTACAAATTATTCCCAAATTACACCTGCATGAGTCACTACCGGGAAGAATAAGGTGATAAGGGAGACAGCCTTTTCATTACATACGGTCCATTATGATTATAACTAACATGATGAAGTGCATATGAATCAGTACACCCACGCTGGAAATAATCACGTTTGAATCGATTATATTCGATTATCGTTTCTTTGCATTGATCATTTTTTAAATTACCTTGCACCTGTGCAGCTTTTCTCTGACATCAACAAAGAACTTGAAGAAGAAGCTGGTTGTGAGTGTACGGCGGTATTCTACCATGCCACCTGGTGACCCAGGTTCCAAGGGGAGATCACTCGCCAGTAACTCACAAGCCCTTTCAAACAGTTGGTCGTTCCATTCCCTAAAGGACAAACACGTATCTTTTTGAAACATTAAATTGTACATTTCAGCGTTCGGATCATTTGTTGCGAAAGGAAACGAAAACAAGTAGTGATTAGTAGTATTTTCTCTGACCGTTGTCGGAGTCCTTCCCTGGTGTTGGACGCCAACACTGTCGTTGCTGCCATGCCACCATACACTAACAGAAGGTCTTCCACGACGCCAGTTCCTTCCAGGAATCTCACCGCCATTCCGGAGTTCACAATGGAGATGTCGTCCTCCTTCCGATGAGATTGCTTGAAGCCTCTGAAATACTCGTTCTGAAGAGATACATTTTGACTTAATTACAAATACAAATTCCACTGCAATATCTATGATTCTGATTGGTTAAGCTAAAATCTTCTGAAGAACTCTAAAATAAATTGATATTACCTCACGGGTGTATGGTATCGTTACAGATAGCAGAACATCTCCCTCTTGGATTGCAGTCTTCCGGTAGCCCTTGAAGAAGTCTCCATCCATGACGACCTCTCGTGCGTTGCTGTCTGCAAAACAGGGACACTACTGTTCAAAGTAAACGCACCACTAACCCGACCTGGATGAGACAGATTCTTCTCGTGTTAATCTAAAGGCGGTTAAAGTAGTTTCTTTAAAACAAACGTCAGGACCACCGCATACATGGCAAGACATTCCTCATCCTTGGAACAGTAGTGTAAATGTAAACTACCGGGCAAAATAAAGTTATCACCGACGTCCACTTGACCCCAAAATGGAAACAAAGACGTACGTGAGATTTGTGATAATCAGTTTACAAACAGGAATCATTTTCCAACAATTTTTACAGAACATTCATTGTAATGCTGGTCTTGCAGTTGCCGCAATTCATTAAGAAAGAGTCAAGGGGTCAAAATTAAAAATGACACAAATCAGAGTTCAGTCCAAAAGGGCATAAAGAGTCATATCATGAGACATGAGTCGGGGGACACGTCATCAACAGCGAGTGTGACCACCCTGGGCATCCATACACGCCAACACACGTCTCCTCATTGACGTCGTCATTCGGCGGATGACATCAGCAGGAATCCTGTTCCATCAGTCAAAGAGAGTCTGTTCAAGTTCCTGTCCGTTCGCTGGAGGTGGTACACACTGTCAAGTTGCGTTTTGGCGAATGTGTTCTGCTTGGGTTCAAACCTGTACTAGCGTTTGCTTTTTTATACAATTACATTAAAAGTGATAACTTTCTTTTGCCAGGTAGTGTATTGCCAATAGATCAACCTTTCGAAAACGGCTCTTTTCAAATATGCTCTCTCGTTACCTAATTTTTACTATTTTTCTTCTGATACTGATTATACGAAATTCACACGGGTTACTGTAAATCATGAAATTAATGCGTCACGAATTTAATGCGAGTGCGAGGGTCTAGTCAAGTATATTTACAACGATTTTTAGTGTATTCTATATTTATCTTAATATGAATGGCGAAGTTACAGGTAATGTGTCTCCAATATGTACACACTCATACTTTATGTACATGAAAGAATACAAAACACTTGCAGTAAATAAACAGTTCTTACTTTTCCTTCCAACAATGAGGGTTGCTCTGGCTGCGACAAGCAAGGGATTCAGGTCAGATATGGGACTGGCTGTTGTGATGTTTCCACCGATGCTCTGGTGACAAACATATGTGACAAATGCACGCCTCGGCATCTGAGAGGGATGTTCCTATTTCTTACTGATTTGTGTCACGTAAATTGTATGAACTTTGTATTTGCATTCTCTTCAAAACGTGAGAACTTACACAGAAGTGAGTCAATAAGGTTTATCGCCGCAGATAGGAATCTTGCAGCAGCACCTTGACAGAAGATATCAAAAGAGTGTACCACACATTTTACTGATACAGGAAATTGAACCAGGTACGTCGGAGTCAAGAGGGTTCCCATCCAACGGTTTTCAAATAATGCCACATGACAAATACATAGAACGTAATATATTCATCAACTCGAGTCTGTATTGAAAGTCGAAGTTGTTTTAATATGAAGAACTGAGTATTTATAGGGAAATATTACGCATAAAACTAATACATCTGCTGTCACACAATGTGTAACAGTTAATGTCCTCACCGCCACATTTCTAATCTGATGACCACCAAACCACTGCAGCATCTCTGTAAAGGCTCTGAAGCTTCTTGTCTTGTATTCTAAAACAGACAACAATATTTTAGAAGACCTAGTCCAACATCGGGCGTATGTTTGGAGCTTGCAAATGCATCTCTGTAAAGGCTCTGAAGCTTCTTGTCTTGTATTCTAAAACAGACAACAATATGTTAGAAGACCTAGTCCAACATGGGGCATATGTTTGGAGCTTGCAAATGCATCTCTGTAAAGGCTCTGAAGCTTCTTGTCTTGTATTCTAAAACAGACAACAATATTGTAGAAGATGTGAATCAGCATTGGATTTGGAGCTTGCAGAGTAACTGTACAGGATGTACAAATACTTACCTGGCATATCCGTAACGGCTTTCCTCAGCACCTCGTCCATGGTTGCTAGGGAAACTGATGATCCAAACGTGATGCCATTGGTTGAAATCTCAACTTGATGTAACTTTGGAATGTGAGTGGCAGCTATCACTATGGGGTAATCCATGTTTTTAACCCTGGTTTCTATTCCTATGGACATAAAGAACAAACGAATTACATGAGACAGTGTTCAATCATCACGATATCACACATGAACTGAACTCGGCACAGGGGGACTGACGTAGGATTTTAGTATCGATGAGAAGGTCCCGCTATAACATTGCTAGTTGTTTAAATATCTAACATCAATTGTTACTAACCTATTTCGGTGTTGCCTACCACTATCTTAGCAGTGGGAAAGTTGTTCTTCAAGTCAAATAGTTCATCGAGAGTAACAGGGCGATACCATGTGACGTCTTCAGAAGAGAACCTCAGTGAAGTGTCGTACATCTGATACTTGGTCTGAAATCAGTACAAAGCAAATTATTTGATATCAGATAAATGTATTTGAAAATGGTTGTTGTTTAAAGTAACTTTGGGGAAATGTGGCAAATATGTCGCAATATGACAATTAACACAAAGCCATACACTATGATGCTGCAGGACAAGTGGAGAGGGGACATATTTGTGTAAGGGGGGGGGAGCTTTTATGGAGGTCTTTGCCTTTTGTGTGCCACTTGTAAACTTCATTTAAAAATTTTCTGGTTAATTTCACCTTTAGTTCCGGGGGAAAGATCGGCTCCTGTGAGGGGTCATACTTTATGGCACTATCAGACCCACTGTTTGAGACATCATTGGAACCACAGTCGACTTGCCCTTTGGTGGCTCCACTTGATGAATCCTGGAATAAAGATGGTTTTTATTAGCAAATGTGCTGTTATAAGACACGTATCTATAAACGTGATATTCAAAGAACGCATCAGAGTGATTGAGTGAGCCTTCCAAATATTTCATTTTCATGACAACATGCCAGATTCGTGAGTGAGTTTGGTTTTTATATATTCATTCATTCATTCATTCATTCATTCATTCATTCATTCATTCATTCATTCATTCATTCATTCATTCATTCATTCATTCATTCATTCATTCATTCATTCATTCATTCATTCATTGTTTAACAAAGCAATCAGCAATATTCCATCTATATCAAGGCAATCTGTAAATAATCGAGTCTGGACCAGAAAATCTAGTGAATGACACCATGATCTAAGCAACTGAGATCGGTGACATGTGTCAACCAAGTCAGCGAGCCTGACCACCACATCCCGTAAGTCGCCTCCTACGACAAATATGGGTTGCTGAAGATCAATATTCTAACCCGGATCTTCACGGACTCGCGTAGGAGGAAAGCTCAAAGGGATATAGACGTTTGCCACTTTGGGAAAGCCTTCGCTAGCGTGGCAAACAGTGCATCGTATGGATCAGTACCGAACATTTATTCGATACCATGAAGATTATTTATTCCACGAAGATAATTATTATTGACACAGGAAATCTCATGTGACATCTGTTGTTATGATTTTTGGAAGAAAACTGCTCACTGGGGTGCTTACACGGCAACACTGGTTTCCCATACTGCAAGCGCCCTGCAAAAAGACATATCACGATTCTTGACTGTTAAGACTGATGAATAATAAATTCGTTTCAGCAACATGTATGAATTCTTTATTTTTTTGTCCGACGCAAGTCATTTCATGAACACTTTACAAAAGTATTTGGTCATTCTCAATAAAGAAAAGAAAAACAAACTAACACCAAAATGCAGCGGCATTCTTTATCGCTTTAGTCATATTTATATATTGGGTACTTACATGCAGAAACACTAAGATGGGCAAAATATATTTCATGCAGAAACATGTGAAATTTAAATACAGATGTCCACAAAGACATTCAGCGTAGTGCCCCCGAATATCAGAGAAATAACAGTTCAGATCTTGTTAAACAACTGCTGACCTGAAGAGCTACCTTTGCAAATGATGACATCCCCTGGAGTATGGGTCTGTAGCCGGTACAGCGACAAAGGTTACCTGTCAAATGAATATGATTACTTGCTCCGTTGTGACTAAAATAAATACAATATATATATAATATTGCGATGTAAACTAATGAAACATCATAACGTTCCCCTCTCTGCGCTGGTAGCCATGGTTACTCTGAGGGTTTAATTCATTCAGAGACATACCTATCTACCCAACATGTACCCATCTTATACCGTTCTTATGAACCTCCACTGCAATATGGAATTCCATTGGCACAGAATCCCTTCAAGTCCAATTGTTCCAAACGCAACAAAGCGCTGAACTGTGTTCTTCAACTGACAGTGAGTGAGTTTGGTTTTACGCCGCTTTTAGCAATATTCCAGCAACATCACGGCGGGGGGACACCAGAAATTGGCTTCACACATTGTACCCATGTGGGGATTCGAACCGAGTCTTCGGCGTGACGAGCCAACACTTTAACCATAAGGCTACCCCACCGCCCCGTAAAAACGGTAAGAGAAAGCGGCATCTTCGATGAGTCTTAAGAGAATATGTTCCGATATAATTATGACTGCCGTATATTTCGGGCAGCCATATAGCTGGAATATTGCTTAGAGCAGCGTTAAACAACAAACAAACTAACAAAATGTATCATTGGTCAGACTAGCTGATTGTATGTCATCGTAGCCCAGTTGTGTGTATTTGTGTTCGTAATATCAGTCACTGAACTGTCTGGCTGGATTAAGTACGGACCAATAGCCCACGGATCTCTGAAGCGCTAAACAACAAACAAGCAAAGAAACAGATAGCAGCCAGTTAAATGAGACCAACGGATGCCACAAGAGTACTACAGCGACGATGTGGTCATTTGTCATGATACCAATCACTGGATTGTCTGGTCCAGAGTCACGTCCAATGGAATCTGATAATTGATTCGTTCTCTATTTAGAATTGCTGTGATGCATAGTTATAATTTATATTTAATAAGTTGTTCACATTGCAGACATATTAAAACAATTTAATGAAACAGTTGTTCTGTTAATCTGTGTATTTATTACGTTTATGGCCATGTTCTCCTCACATGTTAGTTATTGGTTTAAAAACGGTAAAACACTTGTACCGAATGTTATTGAAGAAACAAACTACATCGTCTAGAATGCTACTTGAATTATTGGACATATTCAGAGTGAATGAGCATGGATCTTATGCCATTTTAGCAATATCTCGACAGGGAACACCAAAAACGTTTTAAACATTTTACACGTGTACATGTTGGGAATTCAATTCGATTTGATGAGCGAGAGCTTTCCCTCAATTTAAATACATTAAAAACGTACCACTGAAGTTTTCTTCCATCTGTTGTTGTGTGGGTTGTGGGTTGTTTCTGAGCAGAGTGTACATGGACATGACGATGCCTGGTGTGCAGAACCCACATTGAGAGCCATGGGCTTTAGCTAGGCGTTCCTGGAAACAAATGGCACTCATTGGTATGTCATGGGAACTTGGTAATATGTGAAAGTAGCAATACCACTGTGACCTCCAGTAATAAACAACCGGGCAAAGTTATCACCGACTTCACTTGACCAGAAAATAGAAACAGTGAGATTTATGAACATGATTTTACAACAGAAATCATTTTCCAATAATTGGACCGATCTTGCATGTGGCGATACACGCCAATACACGTCTCCTCATTGACGTCGTCAGTCGGAGGATGGAGTCGGCAGGATCCTGTTTCATAAGTTCAAGAGAGTCTGTTCAAGTTCCTTTCGGTTCGCTAGAGGTGGTACATGCTCTCTGACCTGCCGATCAAGATGATCATAATCCTAGTAGTAATCCTACCACAAATAACTACTTCGTGTTACCTTACTGGGTGTAGCCTGGTCTTGGTGCTGCCTATACCCTCTACTGTTGTGACAGCAAGACCATGGAGAGAACAGACTTACCTGTACTGGGTGTAGCCTGGTCTTGGTGCTGCCTATACCATCTATTGTAGTGACAGCCAGACCATGGAGAGAACAGACTTACCTGTACTGGGTGTAGCCTGGTCTTGATGCTGCCTATACCCTCTACTGTAGTGACAGCCACACCATGGAGAGAACAGACTTACCTGTACTGGGTGTAGCCTGGTCTTGGTGCTGCCTCTACCCTCTACTGTAGTGACAGCCAAACCATGGAGAGAACAGCCTTACCTGTACTGGGTGTAGCCTGGTCTTGGTGCTACCTATACCCTCTACTGTAGTGACAGCCAAACCATGGAGAGAACAGACTTACCTGTACTGGGTGTAGCCTGGTCTTGGTGCTGCCTCTACCCTCTACTGTAGTTACAGCCACACCATGGAGAGAACAGCCTTACCTGTACTGGGTGTAGCCTGGTCTTGGTGCTGCCTCTACCCTCTACTGTAGTGACAGCCAAACCATGGAGAGAATAGACTTACCTGTACTGGGTGTAGCCTGGTCTTGGTGCTGCCTATACCCTCTACTGTAGTGACAGCCAAACCATGGAGAGAACAGCCTTACCTGTACTGGGTGTAGCCTGCTCTTGGTGCTGCCTATACCCTCTACTGTAGTGACAGCTAAACCAAGGAGAGAACAGACGTACCTGTACTGGGTGTAGCCTGGTCTTGGTGCTGCCTATACCCTCTACTGTTGTGACAGCAAGACCATGGAGAGAACAGACGTACCTGTACTGGGTGTAGCCTGGTCTTGGTGCTGCCTATACCCTCTACTGTAGTGACAGCCAGGCCATGGAGAGAACAGACGGGAGCCAGGCACGCATTCACTGAGTAGTGGCCAAGTTGTTAAAGCAAAAATATCAACGTGTATGTTTACCTACCAGTTACAAACGCCTAATTGTAGCTTTTTCAATAATTTTAACCGAATATTCTCCGTTATCACAATAATTAGTTTAAATTTTTCAATAACTCGATTAACGTTTCATAATTTCGATATTTATAGTTGCTTCGATTATTTTCTCGTTATTTCAATCTTTTCTCGAGTGCTCAAGTATTTCCTCGTTTTTCCAAATATTTTCTCGAAATTTCGAGCGTTTTCTTGTTGCTTCGACTACTTACTCCTTAATTTATGTTTCTTTCGGAAACTTGAAATTTCGATTATTTTATGGTTTCGTATTATTCTGTTATTATTTTCGCGTAATTTCAAGATTTTGTAGACATCTACAAGAATGGACAGTGAAGAAGCACACTAAGGATACGATATAGTGTCGGTGTGACTGTTGTATCGGGACACCATGACAGTACATGCCCCACATCCGCCCTCGCCACATCCTAGTTTGCTGCCCGTCAGACGTACTGAAAAGGAAAGTTGTCATCAACCAGTCATGTTGGCTAATTTCTTCAAGTGATGCAAGACATATGTCCATCTATCGATATATTTTCGAGTGAGACAAATTTACTCCGCTTTTAGCAATATTCCAGCAATATCACGGCTAGGGCACCAGATATGGGCTTTACACATTGTACCCATGTGGGGAATCGAACCCGGGCCTTCGGCGTGACGAGCGAACGCTTTAACCATTAGGCTACCCCACCCCCCCGGATAAATATTTTAGTGCAATATCCAGCTTTTTGCCAGACATGACATGACCATGGGCATATAATGATTAGTTTGCTGTTGGTTTGTTGTTTAATTGTAGCAATATTCCAGCTATATTGCAGCGGTCTGTAAATAATCGAGTCTGGACCAGACAATTCAGTGATCAACAGCAGACCTACACGGATAGCATATCATGAAGGCAAACTAGTTACTGATAGCATGAACAATGCAACTACCACCAACGTCACATACTTTGATGATTTGTTCGGCCGATGTTCAGTCAAGGGTCGGTTTATTTCACAGAATCCCAAAACGGTGCACATATTTGGAACTACAAATAACATCTTGTAACATCAATAGTATCTTGTACAAATCTCAATAATTACAGGTCTACTTACTAAAACAGAGAATTGATTAAGTCACTTCTAAAAACTTTTACCGGTGAGATGTTTCATATTGAGATGTAAATGTTGGGAGTTAAGAGTCTTACACTTAGTCCTCAGGTAGCGAAGTAGCGTCACTGCTGGATCCGGGTTCGACTCCACGACCTGGTACAGTTAACATCAATAGCTTTATAGTTGGATGCTATTATTCCGGTTTATGATACAAATTATATTTGCGCAAATATCATATTTAAGCAGCTCTTAAATTTGATTACCCATTTTTTTTAGATGTTGGTCATAAACATAACAAATTTAAAGCTCTAGATGTCTTCAGAAAAAATGAAATATGCGAAACCCGAGAAAAATAATGATGTTCAGATCCAAAAGTGTTTCAAATATATTCTCTGAATCATATTTCCGTCATAAACCAAGTATTGACCTGATATTTATGATAACTATGTACGACCATTACATCAATTCTTGTCGTATTAAAGTAATATGATTTATACCTCAGGGCCACCCAGGTAGCGATAATGGTTGTTGCTAAATACGCAGTTCAAGCTCTCTTCTTTATTGCATATATAATTTAAGAAAAGCTATGCATGCCAAGATACACAGAGAAACCCAGTTGTAAGAAATTATGGCTGAGATTTGTTCCAATTATGGATGAGGTTTGCCAGTCACCAGTTGTGGGCGTGGGTTCGAATCTGAGTATAATTCTAGGTATGTCAGCATCGGAGTATTTGTAAAACATATTGCTTCACCGTGTACTATTTCGGGGCTTTTGTCCAGGTTAGGCTGACATGCCGAGTTACAACAGAATTACTGTCCAAAACGACGTTAAACTCAAGGAACTCACTCCTACGTTTCTACGAGTCGTTGGCATCAGTACTTGTCACTGTTAGAGCAGAGTGGAGATTGTAATTTTTTTCAAAAATGGTCATTAATCTTCTTAAAAACTTTTCAAACCACCCTTTAGCACATCCTCGATAATCTCCAGGATATATGTTCCGATAAATCTGCACTATACCCTGGATGCATCTACGGCTCGGTCCGATAATTTTATTCCCTCCCTTGGCTGGATCTGCATTCTCACAGTAATCAGGCAAATAAGCCGTTACAACTGAACGTGTCAGTGTCAACAAAGATATCGGTCGCAGCCGCGGGAAGTTTGCTCGCTGTGCGATTCAGATGTAGTAGGGAAATCATACAGACAAATTGACAAGTCTGAAACCTTAAAAAAATATACACAGGAACTCCTTCTACATCTTTCAGAGTACCTCTGCAATAATTGTGTTGCCAGGTTTAATCGGTTAGATAAAACAAGCGAAAGGGAGTTATGATAGAAACCTTGTGATTGGTACCCTCAACTTCCCGGCGTAAACACCTGATTGGATAAAAAGCCAGCCAAGGGAGGTAATAAAATCATCGGGCCGAGCCGTAGATGCATCCAGGGTATAGTGGAGGTTTATCAGAACAGTCAGTATTAACTAGTTGAACTTT
The DNA here is from genome assembly GCF_003918875.1 of Haliotis rubra. Taxonomy (NCBI): domain Eukaryota; kingdom Metazoa; phylum Mollusca; class Gastropoda; order Lepetellida; family Haliotidae; genus Haliotis; species Haliotis rubra. The sequence goes on along the minus strand of NW_025766981.1, from coordinate 1,184,544 downwards.
TGATTGTATAGACATATCTTCCAAACCACACAATCAGCTTCTTCAGAATTGAAGACCTAAGTCTTACCTTGTTTCCATTGACAAAGAACACCAGCTTGTCGTCCATAGTCTTATCGGTAACAAGCAGCTCACCACAGACCTTCGTTGTGCCACAGCTAGACAGAACTAAATTGTTCAAAAATAAAACATTTACACAAACTTTATATAGTGTTACAATATCAATAGGTGACATCATGAAAAGAGAGAGGGTGCTTTGTTTAGAGGCAATTGAAATGTAGGTATTAGCATTAGTAATCCAGCATTTCTCAGAACAAAAACATTGGGATTAGTCGTAATTAATTTGCCCTGCATTCGTTCAGCTGATGCCTGGTTGTTTAGTTGACTTAATAAATCTAACCATTGACTTGCTATTTCAATTAAAAATATGATCCGTTTGATTAATGGAAGAGCTTAAGCTGAATTCAAATTCCATGAACCTTAACCGAAAATCATAATCAACATGATTAAATGATTTTTATTCAATTATCAACAAGCATCATATTACAAGCATAATACGAGATGGCATTTGCATGCTAGTTGTTCCTAACAAAGAGCTGTTAAAGTGTGAGGTCAGGTCAAAATGTTGATGTCCAATCTGGGATAGTTTGTTTGTTTGTTTGTTGGTTGTTTACCGCCGCACTCAGCAATATTTGAATCTGGACCAGACAATCCAGTGATCAAACTGTAATACGCAATTGTAATACGATGACATTTGTCATGAGCCTGACCACCCGATCCCGTTAGTCGCCTCTTACGACCAATCTTGGTTAGGCAAACAATAGTCGATATCATTGTTCGCTTTGTCAGAGACGTAGGGCTGCTCTTATCAGTCATTGTCAGTTAGTAGTATAAACAATGAGGGTACGGGACCAGCCTATATAAGGCAAGGAATCAATAAGTATCTATTCCTAACTCATATTCATTTATAAATCCATAACACAACTACTTTTCATCTCCCCTGTAAAAAGGTGCCACAGTCTTACTAGAAAGATTATGTCGTACAGGACCAGCCTATATAAGGCAAGGAATCAATAACTATCTATTCCTAACTCATATTTATTTATAAACCCATAACACAACTACTTTTTATCTCCCCGTAAAGTAGTCATAGTCTTTATCGAAAGAGTTAGCTACTTTTTTACAGTGGTGATAAAAAGTAACCATAGTCTTACTCTTTAGAGTAAGACTATGGTGTATGGGGTCATCCTATATAAGGCAAGCAATCAATAAGTATCTATTCCATAACATAACTACTTTTCACCTCACCTGTAAAAAGTAGCTATAGTCTTACTCAAAAGAGGAAGACTATGTGGTACGGGGGATGGAATCAATAAGTTTCCTATTAATTTGTAAACATATAACTTTTTATCTCCCGAGGAAGACTGTGTTTATGTTTTTTCTCTCACCATGAGAGTGTCACATTTCATGAAGCCGAATGGTATCAAGTCCCTCGATGTATGAATTGTGTATGTTACGGGTTAGATTACACAATCCTATATCTATTACATCATCTTTTGTTTAACATGAAGGATGTTTGTCTATTTAGAGAATTGTTTTCACATATAATATCAACACTGTGTTTGTAACTTTATGATATGTTTACAGTACATGAATTGAAAGAGCAAGCACGAGACCGTGGACTTCGAGGTTATTCTCGTATGAGAAAACATGAATTACTAGATTTATTAGGTTTTAAGTATCAAAAAACACCTACTGTGAAAGAACTAACAAAGCAAGCTCGTGAACGTGGAATGCGAGGTTATTCTCGTATGAGGAAATCTGAGCTAATTGAATTACTGAAAGAACAAAAACCTGTAGAATTACAATTCACACCTACTGAGCATGCTGTAGGTAAATATTTGAGAGGTTGGAAGATGGAAGTTCAAAGAAACATAGACGTTGAAGATATAAAACCATTGGTATTTGACAAAGTAAACGAAGAACTGAAAGATTTAAGAGGTATTAAATTTCAGCTCACGTTAAACATGACACTAGAGAAACAACAGTCGAATGAAACAACTGAATACACCAATGTTTACTTCAGAGGTAATCAAGAAGTTACAACGCAACCAGACACTATCAACTCTTCTATAGACAGATCATTAGAAAAAATGCGAGAAACACTAGAACGTTACACTAATATGGGTTCTGGTTGGGTTGTTGACAAGATTAACATGGTCTGCCTGGATATAGCAAACTATATACCGTTGAAAGGTGGATCGTACTTACCCCTGTCTGAGTATTTCAAGTAAAAAAAAGCTATGGTTAACGTTAAAAACCTAGGCAACAATTGTATGAGGATAGCGATAAGATCCGCTAAATTTCCAGTTGAAAAACAATCCGATAGAATTTCCAGTTATCCAGAAGATGACGGGCTCAATTGGGAAGGTATAGACGAACCCACCACCATCTCTCAGATCCAAAAAATAGAACAACAGAAACAAGACTTAGCCATAAACGTTTTCGGACACGAAGGTAAAAACGTAATAGTACACAGGATAAGTCCTTTATTGTATAAGGATTATCGTAAAATGATCAATATATTTATGATCCAACAAGGTGAAAAATATCACTACGCATGGATAAAGAATTTCAGCCGACTGTTGTACAATCAATCGAAACACAGGGGAAAAGAAACACTTTTGTGAAAGGTTCCTTCACGGGTTTTCTAGGGCTGATCTGCTAGATTCGCACAGGGTTGATTGCCTAGGTGTAGGGGAGACAGTACGAATAGATATGCCGAGAGAAAAAAACAACATCTTGAAATTTATCAACCACAAAAATCAAATGCCAGTACCATATATTATCTACGCCGACTTCGAAGCTATCATTAAACCAATAGATACAGTAGCTCAATCCACTAATCAAAGTTTCACACAAAAAGTACAAGAGCACGAAGCGTGTGGGTTCGGGTATGTGGTCGTTCGTTGTGAAGGTCAAACTAACCCTCCCGTTATTTATAGAGGGCCAGAGACGCGGCTGAAGAATTTCTGAAGTGTTTAAAACACGAAGAGAAAAAGATTATTAAAAAAACTATGTAACAAAACACCAATGCGTATGACCCAAGCAGACCGGGAAGCCCACAACAAAAGCACACATTGTCATGTGTGCTGTAAATCTCTGAATGGTGATTCAGTTAGAGATCACTGTCACATTACTGATAAATACAGAGGTGCGGCTCACAATGAATGTAACTTGAAGCTAAGAATAAATCCTAAACTTATTCATATACCAGTGGTGTTTCACAATCTTCGCGGGTATGATTCACACTTGATTATGCAAGCTATTTCAAAGGTAAAAGGCAACATATCCTGTATCCCAAACAATATGGAAAGATATATATCCTATTCGCTAAACGTGCTACAGATCCAATATGGTCTATGAAAACGTACAATATCAATCGACTGGATATCAAAGACGGGGAACCCAACCTATACTTCTTGAAAGACGGTCCACGTAGACGATTCCTACGTGAGGAATTACAAATCATACCACAGTGATAAAAAAAATATACATACTTATACGATTATCTTTAACAAACGTTTACGTTTGAAGATGTAGTCTTTTTTCTTATCATTAATAAGTTTAAATCGTAATTTATCCGCGCCGTGGGCTTTACATAATCGGTAATGACCTTTAACTCCTATTCCACACACCGAACAAGTATAGTTAGTATAACCTTTACGGTGAAAACAACAATAACCCTCAATGCGGCTTTCATTACCACAAATTTCAGCTTTCCCCATAAGAACCCATTGACAAAGATCTCATTTTTGATATAATAATTTGTGTAATTAGTCTAATTGTTTCACAATTAACACTGTCGATGCTAAACCCAGTGCCACGAATACCAACTCACGATCTTTTTGCCCATCGGAAGGAGTGTAATACTGTGAAATCGTTGGTGCATTGCCTAATGGTTCTAGTTGTTTACCTGTTAGCACGTAGTATTCTTTCATAGCTTCGTCGACGTCCTTGAAAGTTCTAACAGAATGATTTTCGCGTTGTAGTTGATTATTGATAAAATCTAATCTCTTCATGCGTCTCTTAGCATATTCAGCCAGTGCGTCTGCAGTTTTTCTACAGCTATATTGTGTCGTTTCTACCTCAGCCGCGTTTGACTCTCGTAATTTAGAAAATAGATAATTACTCCCGGAAAATGCTAGGGCATTCACAAGAGCTCCACCAACCATCATTGCTATCGTGGCCATATTATATATATTACTTTAAAATATTTTCAGGTATAATACCTTGTTTTATCAGAACGTCCTTGGTGGCCATCGCCATACCAATATTCATAGTAAGCATAGCAATTTCCTGCAGGTCGAAGTCAAGTTTTATATTTCATTTTGCTTGCACAGACTGAACAGACAGTAGTACCAAGCACAAATCTTGTTCATGAAATCGAAGAATAATGTCTTGCAAGTCCAAATACTGACTTTATCTCGTGTAACCTCAGTTACAACTGATTCCAGACGACTCCTCATTCCTTGGATCAATCTCGGGATTTGATTCTGAGGAATCAAGATCCATTCCTTATCCAATGCAGTGATCAATTAAGCATTGCTTAGACTTCTCAGATTCGTCCATCCTAAATGTCGTGCAACGGTCTCCCTCGTCCGGGAGAACTTTACTTCGACTCTTTCTAGTGCGTTACTCAGTGTTATCACTTTGGAGGTGGAAGATCATACTATCAGCTGTCATCACAACTCATGGAAAATCATCAATAATATTTGCATTATAAACAACGTTCACCAACCATATTTGAGGACCTGTCTTTCCTCTACTGTCACCAGGTCTGGGTTTGGTCAATGAACTTTTGATAAAACATTAATCAGACGAAGTACCACAATAATATTAATAATAATGCCATTTTATATGGAGCACAGCTACCACACTTTCCGTTATTATTAATGCAACATTGTACATGTTGAGGTATTTTATGAAATGCAGATGAATGACATTCCACTCAAACACTGGCGGCAAGAACAGTTTAACATAGATTCGTCCACCCTATCACGCACCAACTATAGTCCTTGAGCATAGTTTAGGCTACCACGTTCCTGTCCATAGTTTAGGCTACCACGTCCCTGCCCAGTGTTTAGGCTACCATGTCCCTGTCCAGTGTTTAGGCTACCACGCCCCTGCCCAGGGTTTAGGCTACAACGTCCCTGTCCATTGTTTAGGCTACCACGTCCCTGTCCAAAGTTTAGGCTACCACGTCCCTGTTCAGTGTTTAGGCTACTACATCCTGTACATTGTTTAGGCCACCACGTCCCTGCCTATTGTTTAGGCCACCACGTCCCTGTTCATTGTTTAGGTTACCACCTCCCTGCCCAGTGTTTAGGCTACCACGTCCCTGTACATTGTTTAAGCTACCACGTCCCTGTACACTGTTTAGGCTACCACGGCCCTGTACACTGTTGAGGCTACCACGTCTCTCTCCATTGTTTAGGCTACGACGTCCCCGTCTATTGTTTAGGCTACCACGTCCCTGTTCATTGTTTAGGTTACCACGCCACGCTCATAGTTTAGGCTACCACGGTCCTGTCCATTGTTTAGGCTACCACTACCCTGTTCATTGTTTAGGCTACTACATCCTGTACATTGTTTAAGCTACCACGGCCCTGTACATTGTTTAGGGTACCACGTCCCTGTACATTGTTTAAGCTACTACTGCCCTGTACATTGTTTAGGGTACCACGGGTCTGTATATTGTTTACGCTACCACGGCCCTGTACATTGTTTAAGCTACCACGTCCTTCTACATTAATTGTTTAAGCTACCACTGCCCTGTACATTGTTTAAGCTACCACGGCCCTGTACATTGTTTAAGCTACCACGTCCCTGTACATTAATTGTTTAAGCTACCACTGCCCTGTACATTGTTTAAGTAACCACTGCCCTGTACATTGTTTAAGCTACCACGGCCCTGTACATTGTTTAAGCTACCACGTCCCTGTACATTGTTTAAGTAACCACGACCCTGTACACTGTTTAATCTACCACGGCCCTGTGCATTGTTTAAGCTACCACGGCCCTGTACATTGTTGAAGCTACCACGGCCCTGTACATTGTTTAAGCTACCACTGCCCTGTACATTGTTTAGGCTTCCACGGCCCTGTACATTGTTTAGTCTACCACGTCCCTGTACATTGTTTAAGCTACCACGTTCCTGCACATTGTTTAAGCTACCACGACCCTGTACATTGTTTAGGCTACCACGGCCCTGTACATTGTTTAAGCTACTACTGCCCTGTACATTGTTTGGTCTACCACGTCCCTGTACATAGTTTAAGCTACCGGGGCCCTGTACATTAATTGTTTAAGCCCTGCTTATTGTTTGGACTATCATGTCTGCAGTTCCGTCTGTAGTTTTGCCCGTCTACTGACACCCCTGCGGTGTTAAATTACTGTCCAGGTTTTTTAAAGGATATTTTTGTAAACGCTTTCGTAAAATCGTATAGAATATGAATACATGTATATTTCTAGTTATGTGGATGTGTGTGTCAGGGCTTCAGACTGAGCATAACGTTTACATGATCCTGACAACATATAACATTATGAACCAAACACATTTTAAATCCCGGCGAGTCTCTCACACTGACTTTGACCTTGGGATGAGCAAAAACAACAAGATAAGGACAAGACGGACTTATGGTTAGATAGCAAATGGAAATAAAACGTTACGTTACCTAGCCGAGTGATCACTGCTGTCCTGTAGTATGTTAAGGGCTGCAGCGGAACGATGACATGTTGTAGTCAGAGTCGTGTCTGGGAGATAATGAACTGAAACACTACACCTCTCCAACTCTGACACTTTTTTATTTTACCTGGTAACTATATGTTTACGAGTCACGTTACTTTCAACTTAACCCGAACTTAAATTCCACAAAAAATAATTAAAGCTGCATGGCACATTCATCGCTCATGGCTCCAACCGGACTCAGCATGCATGTTTAACTGACAACGTACATTTTGTTCATACAAATTCATACAAATATCAGTTTGTACTCACTAAATTCAGATTTTATTTACTTAAAATGTATGCAGTGATGCCTGTTTATATATGAACGAATGTTTAGTTGATATCCACCGTTTTGTCTGTTTGGTTACGTGTAGCCCAGTGTGAGCATTCGTGTGTACTCCGTCGGTATATATTATTGGACGTGATCATGTGTGTGAGTGAGTATGGTTTTCCACCGCTTTTAGCAATATTCCAGCAATATCACGGCGGAAGACAGCAGAAATGGGCTTCACACATTGTGCCCATGTGGGGAATCGAACCCGGGTATTCAGCGTAACGAGCGAACGCTTTAACCACTAGGCTACCCCACCGCCCCCTTGATCGTGGGCTCCATGGCCAGCCACGTGTCACTCTTCACGGTTCCCCTTCAGTGTCCAGTGTTCATGTACTAGGTCTTGTTGCAGGCAATACTGCACTTTTAAAGGTTGCTAAACCCGATCACACACATCCTAGAGTGTTACACGATAGTTCGGTGTAGTTGTTTTGGAAGGATAACATTCACTGGTAACACAAGTCTCCATTGTGACCTGTAAGAATACCACTTTGTCATTTACTACTGAGCTTTTTATTGGAGCAGTACATAGCCTACACATCACATAGCCTTTGACGCCAGGCGTACGGTATCACTTTTACAAAATGTCTTCCACTTTGTGTGGAAATTCAAGTCACTCCATGCAGTATTGTTGGATTAAGGGAGTTAGTTTTACGCCGCTTTTAGCAATATTCCTGGAATGTTACGGCGGGGGACACCAGAAATGGGCTTCACATATTGTACCCATGTGGGGATTCGAACCTGGGCCTTCGGTGTGACGAGCGAGCGCTATAACCACTAGGCTACCCCACCGTCCGTAATGTTGGTTTAAACGAATCACGGCATGTCATAGTCATGCATGGCGATTCAGAGTGACAACATATGGTCAACAAAAGTGTTGGAAAAGAGGAATGACTTTATGTCAAATTTCAGCAGCTCCTGCGTTTGGCGAACATATTTTAATGTACGTGTGCTCTCTCTCAATCCGAGTTCAAATCCGTGTATATTCGGGATCAGAATTTGTCCTGTACCTAATGCCTCTCGTAAGATTCCATTCGAAATGGGGATTGGTTGGTCTGGCAATGGATGACTGAATATCTTTGTACCCCAAGGGCAGGGGACTGTGTTTCCTTGTATGCTAGATCCAGACACAAAATTTGATGACTTCAGTTAACCCCACATGCACTCACATGTTCAAGAAATACATTGAACAATATTTATTTGGGGAAAGTTTATTTTCATTACATCCGAACCTTCTTTGTGCTAGTGTTCAGGGTACAGATCCACAAAGCCTTCGTAACCTTACGACCTGTCGTAACTCTACAGTTTATCATAGGCTTACGAATGTCGTAGCGCTACGAACGTTGTGTGGTTCGGGTCCCAGGCTATGATGTGTTGGATTACAGGTCGTGGATTAAGTGTTACGTCTTATGTGTACGTTGCGTACTTGTGCGTTATCGTCGTGCATAATTGACGTAAGTATTTTTTTGTGACATAGCAATCTTTACAGTCCACCTTTGTTTGTTCTTGTCTGAATATGTCATGTATGCGCATGAATAATGTACAAGCAATAATGCGCATGAATAATGTACAAGCAATATCCAAGCCAATAGCGTCCTTGTAGGTTGTTAATAAGGCCTCAGCCATGTACAGAATCAGGTTCATCTACGTGTCTGTGTATAAGTTAAGAATTACCACGCCGGACCGATACAGGTTATAGAGATAGAAGTGTAGGGTATGATCCTAAATGTCGAGATTGCTTTTGCACGAGGGTCTGGTTTGATGCCTTTAGGCCGAGAACGAACGTGCAAACATAACCTTGACTTTGAGGATCACACGCAACTTAAATCGCGGTACACTATTATCCACTCGACATGCATATATACTCATGCCAAAAAATGGTTGTCACCCCCCTCCCAACCCCCACCCCCTCTCCAATAAAATTGAAGGGGGTGACAACCATTATTGGCATGAGTATATATATTGGAGGGTCGTTTCTTATTTTCTTTAGCTGTCAAAAGAAGTCATGAGAATTTGTTTCTATGTAGTAAAATACACCCTGAAGGTGTTGATGATGGTGTGAAAACTATTGGAGGTTAAACTTTAGTTGAAAACAATTGGAAGGTGAACTTTCGTTGAAAACTAGTACTGTCAGAGAGATTCTGTTCAATTTTCAGACTACTGGAGGTTTCTATTATGAGCGCACATGACCAGTCTTCAGTTAAGATTCATCGGGCTTTCTTTTAAATGTAATTCTTGTGGGAGGTCCTGCTCTTCAAAGCTCCACATACCACGGTCTGAACGTGCCCTCCTCGACAGGCGGAAACTAGAAAGAATAGAGTGTTTAACACTAGAAAGTATTTCATGCAACAGGGTTGAAAAACGCGTGTTACATGCTCCACAATGTTGGAACTCGGGTGACCGGGTTATAGTAACATACAAGGGATAATAATCAGAACATCTTGGCAGACCCTAGATCCTTAGATCTTTGAATCCCATAGGGATTCTCTGTTAGAACAGGTCCCTGTAACAACCTTTGCGCGCAGTAAGATGTGAGGAAAATAGATATGTGGTCAGTATCAGTACATGTCACCGTATCCCTAGCGATTAACGGGATGGGGTGTTCTCTTTTTGGTCAGGCTTGCTGACTTCGTTGAAGCACGCCATCTTGTTCCAATTGAGAAGATTGATGCTCATGATATTAATCACTGGATTGTGTGTTCCAGACTATGTTATGTACATACCGCTGGTATATTGCTGAGTATGGCGTAAAACAACAAAACAACATCGTATCTCGACGACGTGGGTCGTTTCCCACATTAATACTCGCCCGTGGAAGATACTGCAGTGTAATATTTCTACGGCAATATTACACTAGTGTAATACCGCTAGACTTATGACGTCATAATGGTTACAGTTTTGACGTCACAATGCTAATGCTTCTGAACCATTGGTATTAGACCTTGGTTGACTCGCGGATAATTGACATGAGAGTCATCACACTGTTGGCAGTTTCTATCAATTTATGTTTCTAGAGTAATAAACAGAATGCTAAACTCGCTTCCTTGAAATACCATTCTTAAATTCGTGAAAGATTTAGTATCAAACTCGCTTTCGCTCGTTTGCTACCAAATCATTAACTCGTTTAATAAAGATGGTATTACACGGAAGGTCGTTTAGTATCCTGTATATATCTGTAACTGGTATGTCTGGCCAAGACTCGATTATTAACAGACCGTAGTCGTCATATAGTTTGAATAATGCTGAGTGTGGCCCTCAGCAAATATTGATCAAAGGACCAACAGTATTTCGAACGCTGGTATTGATAGTCCGTTTTGGCGCTGTATTATTCTACAAAACTTGTTGTTTTACCTGTTTGGTAAACTGATCCCGACACGCCATGCGGATCCTCTCGGGCGTGGCTGGACTGTCAAGACGGAACTCACGGCGCTCCCCAGCGTCCTCTCGCGCCGACTTGATGGCGTCCTTAACGGCGAAAAACACCGACGACGCCAGGAACAGAGGCGGTTCACCGATAGCCTAATAACAAGGATATAGAGTTGAGGAAGAAAAGGTGATTAGCCATTGTTTGTCATACTTCATGTTGTTCCTGATCAATGGATTTTCTGGTCCAGACTCGGTTATTTCACAGACCGTCATCATATAGTTGGAGTGTTACTGAGTGCAGCGTTAGACAATAAGCATACAAAATCTATCGTCATAATGCCCATGCATGGGTATGTTAATACACAAAAACTTGTCAATATACATAAAGAGACAGGAGTAACTTTGACAAATATATAGAACTGGTCTCCACCAACATAGGCGTGTTTTAGGAGGCAAGTAATTGGATCGGTGTTTAGGAACCGCCGATTTGGTTGATGTATGTCATCGTATCCCAACTGTGTAGGTCCATGTTCATGATGTCAAGCATTACATAGAGACTGTCATTAGATAGTGGGAATATTGCTGCGAGAGGAATTACAAAAATAACAAACAATCCAAAATAGATACTACTGCTGTATGCATAGATTGGTATAATTCAGATTATGAATAGCGCTGTAAACTCCAACCTTAGACGAGTACACAGCCTTTGGGTTGCAGCTTTCCTTGAATAGACTGACGTTGAATTTTATCGGAATGTTCCTGAAACTGGGGATTTTGTAGGTCCCTGGTCCCCGTGTCAAGATACTTCCAGAAGACGTGGTCTTGTGTTGTTCTAAACAGAACAGCCCGTATCCCTAGAAATCAAACGTCAACAGTTTTATATACTGTTAAATATATTTCTCTTTATCTTAAGTGTAGTTTACTGGAAGCTTGTCTCTTGTTCTTCAAGTCATAAAACAGGAACGGGTAACGTAAAGTACATTCAGCACTACCTGACTTTAACACCTCCTTTGTATGTGCATTTATCCTTCACCATGTACATGTTTTAAGTGTTCGTATATAGTTTGTACAAGACAGGAGTTACCGTGCATACAGCTTAAACCCGAACCTGCATAAACGCTCCTTCTATTTGACCAATATCAATTGCAGGATTGAGACTCTTGCCAACATCCATCACAATGTCAGTCTGTAAAACCTGAAATACAGACAATGTATTAACGTATAACTATCTCTTTCGTTCTTCTTGAGCTTCCATTGGGCTTTAGTGAAGTTGTACATCCATCTGAAAATTCAACCAATGGTCCCCAGAGTATTGTTGGTATCTGAAACACCCAAACAAATGGTCCGCAGAGTATTGTTTTGTGTCTGAAACACCCAACCAGTGGTCAGCAGAGTATTGTTAATATCTGAAACACCCAACCATTGGTCACCACAGTATTGTTTTGTATCTGAAACACCCAACCAATGACCAGTATAGTATTGTTGGTGTCTGAAACATCCAAACAAATGGTCTGCAGAGTATTGTTTTGTATCTGAATCACCCAACCAATGGTCACCAGAGTATTGTTGGTATCTGAAACATCCAACCAATGGCCAGTATAGTATTGTTGGTATCTGAAACATCCAACCAATGGCCAGTATAGTATTGTTGGTATCTGAAACATCCAACCAATGGCCAGTATAGTATTGTTGGTATCTGAAACACCCCACCAATTGTCACCAGAGTATTGTTGATATCTGAAACACCCAACCAATGGCCAGTATAGTATTGTTGGTGTCTGAAACACCCAACCAATGGCCAGTATGGTATTGTTGGTATCTGAAACACCCAACCTATTGTCACCAGATCATTGTTGGTGTCTAATTGAAGGACCAATAGTTCACAAACCGACAGTGATGGCGGTTTTCTCTTGATGTCATTTCGCGTCCATGACAGTTTGGGACTCACACTATCATCAATTGGGTGACAGGTTGCAGTGGTATGTATCTGAGATATTACAGCCCATATAATCTCCCTCCCTATTTCAACAAATGAGTTCTGAACATTATCGCCTCACCTCAGTGTTGCCTGCATTACATTATCAATATTATTATCTATAATAATAACTATTCGTATCGTAACCTGATGGTCGCCGGTGAGACAGTCGATCTCCACTTCAGAACACGCCACTCCAGTTGTGAAGTAATTGTAGAAGCTGCCCCTCCCTGTGGTGTGGTCGAATCCCGCCTTATCTGTTCTGAATTTGCAACTTCATTATTGCATATGAGTGGAACAAAAATACATTGAAAGGATATATCTGATTTTTTTTAAAGTACAATGAACCCGGGTTTTTGAGTAAATGGTAAGCACCTTTACTTCTGGACGCCTGATCTTTGGTATCATCACTGGATACAGCTACAGATAATATTGTGGCCATCTATTGCTTCTGTTCTTGGGTATTCATGAACACGGTGCTGTTGTTCGGCCAGCTGTCCTTGAATCATAATCATGTAGAAAAATAGGCCATGATTTTAAGGGGGTATCAATTTTGTTCTGGCGAGCTGGGGGTGGGGGTGGGGTGTCATCAATTATTTGTACACACGTACAAGGGGGTCATCAATTTTGTACATAAAAATATGTTTAGAATTATGCTTAGAAATTATGGGTAGGGGAGGGGGGGTCATTGATTTTGTACATGACATGCAGGGGGGTCATTTATCTTTAGGGGGGGGTTCATTCACATTGTACATGCTTCACCATAAAAATCATCATCACCCCCCAGCCATAAATTTTGAACGGTCCCTTAGGTCAATATAAAGATTAAGAGTGACATCACATTATCCTGACGGGAACCTTGACATCAACTGTCGGTAGTCAACTTCCCCTTCATGCCGGGCAATGATGTCACCATTTCACAACTTGAGGTACAATATTGCATGACTTTCTACATGTTTAAGAGCGTCACACGACTCTTGCTCAAAGGTTCTTTGCAACAGGTTATAAAATTAAGGATACAATAACTCTATATAAAAATATAAATGTGACGTTTCACCAAAATAGTAGCTGCCCGGATTCTCTTGTCTTCCTATATACTTGACTTGGCCTTGCGTGTATCACTGGCGTCACCGACGGGGAAGGAAATACACACCTTTTCGCGAACACCTGGCCCCGGGGTCATGAACGTGACTTAAGTCTAAAAATTGCTTGGGGCCTGGTATCATCAATATTAGATAGTGATCGATAAACATCTTCATGACATTATCTGAATCCTTTTATGGGTTCTGCTTTTATCAACTAATTACGGAAAAAGAGTCATCGTGCCTGAACCAACCAGTGATATATGCTTCGGATCTCCATCTACCGACGAAATTAGTATACTTTTATGTTTATTTGAACGGCAAACGAATTTGTTAAGAAACATATACAACCCTAAAACCAAAATGACAATGGGAAGGCTGGCGGTTGAAGCGTTCGCTCGTAAATATTTAAAAAGAGTACGTGAAACACCTGTAAAATCCCGTTGCCGACAAATGTATCCGGTCGTAGTAGGCGGCTGTTACCTGTAATATTCCAGAAAGATATTTAGATTAAATTAAAGACTAATTTGATATATTTATTAAATATTACATTCTATCAAAATACCTCAGGCTATCGTGCAGGTTATCATCATTGAAGAACATACTTATAAACATTGATTGAAACAGTGTAAGCATATAGTGCATCAAAATATATAATTTTTATTGTACATTGTCATTGGTTACTGGGAGCTCGCTAAATGACGGCATTTAAAGGTTCCATGTATTGCGTGCACAGTTTCGTGACAATAGCGAGCTGACACGAAATATCAATGCACATGTCGATGTTGAAATCGGTGAGTCATTGTTTACATTTGGCCATGTAACGACAGCTTTCGTGTCTCAAAACTGCTTAAATAACGTGTTCCTCTCTAAAAGTAACGAACACATGGGCGGATTGATCCATAGTATACATATATGGCGTGTGACCAAGTAGTGGGGGCCGCCATTGTGCAGTCCATGTCGGGACCAGTGAAGTCCCAGCGCAGCATACCCCGGGAACCAGTCTGAGAGAGAGTGAGTGTTTGTGGGAGGACATTAGTAGTGTCGTTAGGGACAGCACTGTACCACTGCTTGATTAATGACCATGCATGTGAAAAGTGGAGCGGTCAGAATCACATCATCGTCGTAGTTCACGCTCACCCAATCTTTGAACGTTCCTTTAGGGTTGGCGTCCCTATATGGCTGCAGTCTCTCAGAGAGGATCTCACAGGCGTTCTGGGAAATGGAGAAAACAGTAATGTAAAGTGAAATGTGGGGACAACAGGTAAGAAATATTTCCAGTAGGTCGTACGCTGCGACAAGGAGAACGGAACAACTTTGAATACGGCTGTCAAACACAGGTTTTGACAATTGTTGCTGTTGATTCGCAAGTTGAAACTGGGACGGTGGAGTAGCCTAATGGTTAAAGCGTTCGCTCGTCAGGCCGAAGACCCGGGTTCGGCCCCTCACATGGGTACAATGTGTGAAGCCCATTTCTGGTGTCCCCCGCCGTGATATTGCTTGAATATTGCTAAAAGCGGCGTAAAACCACACTGACTGACTCACTCACTCAGTTTTCATGTTAACTTTGTATAAATAAACAGTGTGAAACTGTTAATTATCTTGTTACGTGAGATATGACGTGAGATGTGACGTGAGATGACCAAGGCAAAAACACACACCCCTTTATATTTACAGAGTTCTGGAATTTTCCATAATATTCTTGGTTATTCTAGGTTCACACTGTCGTACGATTCGTTACGAATGCCACGATTGGCCATTCGTAGCTGATCGTGGAACTTCTCTGAAATTTCTGGTTTGGAGTAGTAGTAGTAGTAGTAGTAGTAGTAGTAGTAGTAGTAGTAGTAGTAGTAGTAGTAGTAGTAGTAGTAAAATGTTTATTAAAGTGTCACACGCACAACATTTACAGTAAAGTACAGAATCTCATAAAACACTTTAAAGGAAGTCAACCAGCCATACATGGGCTTACGAGACACTATAAATACATTATAAGTACATTAATGGTACACATGATAGAATATAACATGGGAGATAGAAATTTTGTCAGATTGTAGATAAGACACACTGATAACAACAACAGACTCCTCGATGAAACAACAAAAGAGAAAGAAAAAGAATAACAGGGTATTCTTAAAATAATCATGATAAAATAAGTCCAAAAATACAAATGCGTAAATTAGATATATACTGTATATATAAGATTAATGTTATTCCGCCATTTGCCGTCTCTTAAACATTTTATAAAGTACATTTGCTAATTCTTTGGGTAAAACATCGGAATTCATTGTATAAAAGAATTTATCCTCATCACAATATGATTAAAATTACCGTTGCTTTCTGCAGCTGCCTTGAAAAGGTTAAATCTAATGTCCTTACAAAAACTACATTGGATCAAAAACTGAAACTCATCTTCAATAAAATATGTACAAGCATTTTTACAATATTTACATAACCTCTCTTCAAGTGGTATAGAAGGCTTGGTATATCTACCTGCTTCAACATACAGTGGTCAAATTCCACATCTAAACTTAGCTGACATACAACGATGGTCTCGAAAGATAACATTTTTTCCATAAAATTCTACAGCATGGGAGACCTTAAACTTTCTGTAAGTTCGTAGCTTATTCCCATTAACGTTACCATCATCACCCCAGAGCTTAGGGCGCCATTTTGATACGTCCTCGTGAATTAAAACTTCTTTAAAATATTTTACACCAGATTTAGTTTCCCAATTATTATTTAACAAATGGGCACAGTTATATTGTCGAACGATACTCATTAACTTGTTGTCCCAAGAGGAAGTAATCACATTTGCCCACCGATGAATTACATATGGCAGCCGATGTTGATGCAAAGATTTCAATCTTAATAAATATCTGAAACCCTCTACCTTTTGTCTTACAGACACTGAAAACCATCCCATTTGGATGCGAGATGATGCGAGTCGATACGTTTTGATACGATTTGTTGCGCTTAGGTGTGCTATTGTCACGATCTGATGTCCCGATAACATACGTTGTAATAGGATTGTCGCTATCGACTCCATGATTGGGTCGCGATCTGACACGATCATTACGATCGGGGTCCCCGATTTGGGAAGATGTGGTACGAGCAGGTACGTTCCGATACGTTCATCACAAACCGATGCACTCTGTTGCGATAGGATACGATTGTGGTCGCGATGTCTTTCACGATCACGATCGGGGTGGTCACGATATGTTACGATATTGTTACGATTCAATACGATCTGATGCGATGATGACGATTGACAATTAATCGTGTTGATCGTTGAAAATCTTTGAACCGTCCAAACATTTTCTACGATCAACCCGATTGCTACGACTGACCTGATAGGATCAGGGGCCCGTTCCTCAAAGCGATCGTAGCGCTAGGGTGATCGTAACTCCCATACTTTAACATAGACATACGACTGTCGTAGCGCTACGATCGCTTTGAGGAACAGGGCCCTGATAGGTTCACCACGATTAGTCCACGATTAAGACCACAATGTTAATCGTGATAGTGTGAACATAGCATTAGGCGATACTGGAATAACCCGTAGGATCTAGAAAAACTTCCGCACCAGTCTCGTCACCCAGACAACGTATAGCACATTACTGCCATCTACTGAATCTTAACAGATACTGTGCATTACACGTATTTATTACTGTTTCAAAATGAATAATACTGCCACATATACAACGAAGCACATGTGATGCATGTGGTCTCACCTTAGGCACGTGAGTTTGTTCAAACTGCCTCTGTTCACCAAGCAGAAAATGGGTTCACGGTTGTATAAGTCATGTGACTATAACCTTCTAGCGCCTAACAGGCAGCTTGGGTTATCCGGGGTAATAGGAATCAGATTCTGATTAAGCGCCGCAAACAATCACTTGGTGTTTGGAGACTGTGCGCTATAGAAGATGACTTATTACTATATGCATGAAGATCCGGATTAGAATTGATCTTCAGTAACCCATGCTTGTCGTAAGAGGCGACTAACGGGATCGGATAGTAAGACTCACTGATTTGGTTGACACATGTCATCGTATCCCAATTGTGTAGATCGATGCTCATTCTGTTAATCACTGGATTGTCTGTTCCAAACTCGATTATTTACAGGCCATATTGCTGGAATATTGCTGAGTGTGGCGTAAAGCTAAACTCACTCACTCACAATATGCACAATAAATATAACATATTTGATACATAATCAATAATTATGTCACAATACCTGAACAGCGCCCCCATTGAGATCAGACCCAGTGCTGGCGGCGGTGCCACTTGTGAAGTGGATTTTATCAGTACACACGTCCTGGGTGTAAATGTCCTGTGCAGGGACTCCAAGGGAGCGACTGGCCACCTGCAAGAGGGTAGATGGAGACGTTGTGGTTGTCTCACAAATTACGGAGTAGTATGGTAGCCTAGTGGTTAAAGCGTTCGCTCGTCACGCCGGAGGCCCGGGCTCGATTCCCACATGCGTACAATGTGTGAAGTACATTTCTGGTGTCAAAGACGGCGTAAAACCATACTCGCTCGCTCACTCACTCACTCACTCACTCACTCAATCAATCAATCAATCAATCAATCAATCAATCAATCAATAAATCAACCACTCAATCAACCACTCAATAAATCTTGATTGCCAGTTCCTCGACGTCTTGCATCCAGATGGATTTCACATAGACTGTGTTTAGGTGATGACGATGGCCGTGTCTGGTATTGACGACGCCTGCTTCATTCCCCACATCACCGTCGTCGGCCGGATGTGCAAGATATGTACACTCTCTCTCTGTCACTAGCACATTCTACCTGTTACCTGCTTCATCTTAGTGTGCAGCCCTTGCCCCATCTCAGTTCCACAGTGGGCAAGCATCACCGAGCCATCCATGTAGACCGTTACCAGCGCACATGCCTGGAACAAATAGATGTTTTATATATTGAGTGAGTATAGTTTTACGCTGATTTTAGCAATATTCCAGCAATATCACGGCGGGGGACACCAGAAATAGGCTTCACACATGGTACCCATGTGGGGAATCGAACCAGGGCCTTCGGCGTGACGAGCAAATGACTGGTATAATAATGATTATTTATATAATTCCTTTCTTTTCTGCAACAAGTTACATTTTATGATATACCCTATCCCACTAGAACATAAAATCATCTGCCGTGGGTCCGAAAGTGCCAGTAGCTACTAGTATCTAATTTATGAAGACATTTAGATCCAAAACACAAGGTGTAATCACAAATAGTCACTCATCCTCGATATTCGTTTGGGAGATCTGCACTTGATTGATTTGGTTTATTTGTTTATTTGTTTAACTCCGCACTCAGCAATATTTCAGTTCTATGGCGGCGGTCTGTGAATTATCGAGTCTGGACCAGACAATCCAGTGATCAAAATCATGAGCATCGATGTGGGAACCGATGACATGTGTCAACCAAGTCAGCGAGTCTGACCACCCGATCCCGTTAGTCGCCTCTTATGACAAGCATGGGTTGCTGAAGCCCAATTCTAACCCGTATCTTCACGGTTCAACTGCTCTTGAAAGCAAATAGATGCTAAACAACAAGATACCCCAGTAGTACATTAATTCAATAATGCTAATTACCGAGATAAACGTTAAATATGATAATCTTAACAATGCCAGTAACCGTGTACATATGGCGTGTCACCAAGTAGTTGGGGCCGCCATTGTGCAGTCCTTGTCGGGGTTAGTGAAGCGCCAGCGCAGTATACCCCGGGAACCAGACCAGACTGTGCTAATGTCTTAAGAGAAATCAGCGGCGATAAATACTCGTTAGCCCACCACTCACTCACTCACATTCTCTGTGCTACCACACCTGGTTCAGAAAGTCCAAGGGGAGCTCCAAACGAAATTCCGTACTGGGTAGGTATGAGCGCCAGTCCTCTCTTCTTCCAACGATGTTTGCTTGCATTCATTCAATAAACATGTCAGTCAACATTCAGTCAAATATATTGAGATACAAATTACAAAAAAAATTGACATAAAATTTTTTGTACGTTAACTGTACTTTAACTCGGAATTGACAAAATACTCACAAGAGAGCTTCATGAATGCTCCATTGTTTTTTACAAAAGTTGTGACATATTTTGTAAAATGCAACTGAATTAACCAATTACAAGTAACAATAATTGTAAATATAGACGACCTGTGTTGAACACACCTGTTAAAGTCGTCCACGTACTGTCGTCTAACGACGTATTCTGACTGACGAAGACATTGTTCCCACATGCGCCGGACATTGACGTTCTTGACCTCCATTCCATAGTAGGTCAACTGACCTTCCTTGTACAGATTCATTTCACGTACCTTTGGTGCGCAGAGAATATTTGAAGTAAACGATTTTGTGTGAACACATGTTTGAGTTTGACGAGGTATGATCATGAGTGAGTGAGTGAGTTTAGTTTTACGCCGCTTTTACCAACATTCTAGCAATATCACGTCGGGGGACACCAGAAATGGGCTTCACAAATTGTACCCATGTAGGGAATCGAACCCGGTCTACGGCATGATGCTTTAACCACTGGGCTACCCCACCGCCCCAGGTATGATAATGACATCGGTTGGTGGTCTTCATGGCACATTTTAATAAAACAACAAAACCCATTCCATTTCCACAAGAAATACCTGCTAAAGCAGAGTCGACTTACAGTGCTGTCCGCAGCAAACTACATTTATAACGAACTCAAAGGGGATCATTAATTATAGTTCGAGATATCCGTAGTTCGTTCGCATTTCAATAAAAATATACAGCAAGTGATCGGAATCCAAAGGTGAGGTGAGGTGAAATTGGATTTTACGTCGTACTTGAGAATATTTCTCTCATATGACGACGTGCATGTGTATGTGTATGTGCGGCTGCTTGTACTAGCCCAGACTTAAGCTGGTTTTATAGTGCTAGCCCACTGAGATACCATGCCGCAGTGAAGCATGAACACCTCACTCAAACGCATTATACTGACTCCGAGCCGACTAGTCCCTGTTGTACCCATTAATGCCGAGCGCCAGGCAGGAACCAACAAGTACCATATCTTAACGTCTTTTGGTATGACGCGTTCGGGGATCGAACCCACGACCTTCCGCTCTCCGGGCGGACGCTCTAACCACTACACCACGGAGGCGGTCTCGGAACCCAAAGAAACAATTCGTTAATTCGTATTCGTTACACACTGCGTTTGTTTATGAATCACTACTATGACGATACCAGGTGTTTTCGAAAAGGTATAAAACTTAATAATGTATTCAACTTTTTAAACATGTTATAAATAGACTAAAAATATCAGTCAAATGCAAAATGGCAATAACGTTCAGTATATGTAGATATACAGCGATAACAAAACGAGTGGATCCGCTCGTGAATAAATCAAAAAGTTTAGTAATAATGATCTGGAATATTTCCATATTCCACGAATTTAATGATTTATTTGTTACACACAGGACGGGATAAGAGTGTGATCCATGATGACAAAGCAATCAGATGAAAGGGAGATAACTCTGTTACGACTACTTTATAGATGAAAATAAACAATTACAAATATTCATTTGAAAAGAAAACTTATCCCAGGACACCAAATAACCAAATTTATCTCATAAAGATATTCAGAACACGTGTGTAATAATTTTCAACGTTTTCCTGTCATAAAAATAATACATAAGCTTAAATACCAACGTACATCAACAGGTGATCTCCCTACGACGTCAGCTACAGCATCCATCCACGTCTCCGTCACCAGCATCGCCTGAGGTGCACCGAAACCCCGGAATGCTGTTGCCGAGGCAATGTTAGTTTTACACACATACCCTGTCACCTTGATGCTGGGGATGTTGTAAGCGTTGTCGCTGGAGCGGAGAGAACGGGCCATCACCTAGTAACCGACAGTGTCGACTATTTCAAATTTTGTCATCAGTTCTCATTTTGACTAGAACACAAATACTAGATAAGCACTGGTGATGTTTTCCGGTTCATCATCACCTGCATCACGTGGCTGACACTCCAAGATTCAGGCGAACAAAAATTGAAAGCAACGTTAAACTCAGCTTACGCTTTTCAATTTGTTCCAAAATACTTTCACTTCTTCATAATACGTTTTCCAGTACTGCCTATTTTATAAAGGGGATTATTCCATACTTCTGATTGAACATATTATTATGAATTAGGCATTACAGCACGAATACTTTTAAATTTGAAACCATCATTTATCATGACTTTCTTGAAGGACCTTGATTACTATTGTTTTACTATACCTTTGTTTCCATCGTAACGACAACTACGCATGACGAAAGTAGGAAAGAATTTCTTTTGTCCTGAAAGCTTTTAAATCTCTCTCTCTCTCTCTCTCTCTCTCTCTCTCTCTCTCTCTCTCTCTCTCTCTCTCTCTCTCTCTCTCTCTCTCTCTCTCTCTCTCTCTCACACACACACACACACACACTTTCTCTAAAGGCTTTATGTTCGCAAATCAATAATCAGATGCAATATTATTTTTGGGGTCAACCTCCATTAACTCTGCATAGCTTACTGAATGTGAATTCTCCTCAGTGCATCCGGCATTTGAGAAGAGATTGACCTCGAGCGCCTTGACCAGTCCAGTCCTCGTGAATCCAACCTACAGGGGGTACACAAATGCGATCAAAGCCACACATCTACAGAACTAGATTAAAAATCAATAACATCAATTGTCGGTGTATTACCTATCAGTATAGGACTTAAAGGAAGCCATCGACACATGTCCAATGGCTGGAGGACCTATAACAACACGTGACCTACAGACTCATGAATCCTCCAGTGCACTTCGCTGAAATATTCCGATCCAGCAATATCAGTTGTTGGTTATTTTTATAGAACGGCGAGGAGACATTTGGTCAGCAGACAGTCCCTTGCCCACTGCTGCATTTGCTAGGAGTATCTACGAACAGACACGCGGGTAAGGGGGTTTCCTTTACCTTCAGAAAACTAACACGTTTCGAAATAACCTGACCTTGTACTTGTCCAGAGAGTTTCAACATGACCTGACTGTGTTCTTGGCCTCATAGTTTCAACATGACCTGACCTTGTTCTTGGCCTGATAGTTTCAACATGACGTGACCTTGTTCTTGGCCTCATAGTTTCAACATGACCTAACCTTGTACTTGGCCTCATAGTTTCAACATGACCTGAACTTGTTCTTGGCCTGATAGTTTCAATATGACCTAACCTTGTACTTGGCCTCATAGTTTCTACATGACCTGACCTTGTACTTGGCCTGATAGTTTCAACATGACCTGACCTTGTACTTGGCCAGATAGTTTCAACATGACCAGACCTTGTACTTGGCATGATAGTTTCAACATGACCTGACCTTGTACTTGGCCTGATAGTTTCAATATGACCTGACCTTGTACTTGGCCTCATAGTTTCAACATGACCTGACCATGTTCTTGGCCTGATAGTTTCAACATGACCTGAACTTGTTCTTGGCCTCATAGTTTCAACATGACCTGACCTTGTTCTTGGCCTCATAGTTTCGACATAACCCGACCTTGTACTTAGCCAGATAGTTTCAAAATGGCCTGACCTTGTACTTGTCCTATATTTCTTAACGACCTGACCTTGTACTTGGCCAGATAGTTTCAACATGACCTGACCTTGTTCTTGGCCAGATAGTTTCAACATGACCTGACCTTGTACTTGGCCAGATAGGTATGTCTTGTCCCTGTCATCACCATGTCGTCGTCTCGGTCTAACATGCACCGGACCGGCCGGTTCAATCTGAAATATAGACCATTCCTATACCCATTCACTTACAACACCTCTTTGTTAAATTGGTTTTGACGCCTGGTTTCAAATGATGCGACTGGTCCGCTCTTATGATGACACAGAAAACATAAACTTTGAAAAAGCACATGATGTCTACATTTCCTTCGCTGTACTGAAACATCATGACAATCCCTTTTATGATAGACCATAACAAGAATGATGAACAGAATATAATAAAATAATCACAATAACAATCATTAATCGAATATATTGCAACATTAGAAGTTATAAATGGTGGCATGTCACACAAAGATATATTGGACTTACTTTGCTGCTGCTACAGCTACGGGGAGAATTACGTGAGTCGTAGAAACCTCCTTGCCTCCGAATGCACCTCCTAAATAAATAAATAAATAAATAAATAAATAAATAAATAAATAAATAAATAAATAAATAAATAAATAAATAAATAAATAAATAAATAAATAAATAAATAAATAAATAAATAAATAAATAAATAAATAAATAAATAAATAAATAAATAAATAAATAAATAAATATATAAATAAATAAATAAAAGTGATTATCATCATTACACAACTTCGTCTGGAAGTAATTGCAATTTGTATTGCTACATGCATTTACATAAATAAATAAATAACAGTGATTATCATTATTAAAGAAAGAAAGAAAGAAAGAATAAATAAATAAAAAAAAATGACAGTGATTATCATCATTTTACAACTTCGTCTGGACCTAATTGCAATTTGTATTGTTACATCGTATATTTGGCTAAATGTCACTTTGACCCAAGGACCTCTTCCAGCCTCAACATTGAGACATCTTTCGAAAGGTTTTCTATTTAGTTATATAGCTCACTATTGACTGCACGATCAACTGCTGTTGTCACTGTATACGAACCTAATCGCTTCACTCTGGACACCACTCGGTTTGCTGGGACATTCAGTGCTGCTGCAACTTTGTGCTGTGACGAAGATGGAAGACAATACATGTATCAGCATGTGTGTGTGCGTGTGTGTGTGTTTTGCGTGCGTGCGTGCGTGGGAGGGTGAGTGGGGTGTGTGCTTAATTAATCTATAACTGTATGTATGTTTTATGCATCTAAATCTACATGTTAATAATCTACGCATGCATGTAGAAAACATCTGAATTACATGACCATAATCTATGCATGCATGTAGAACACCTGTGAATTTGCCTGTTCATAATCTCCAAGTGTAGCGTACACTGTAGTATATATATAATCGCAGTGAATAGTTCCATGTATAATCTGTAACGCCTCACAGGACGGAAACTGTAATGCATAGTTATGTCCCTGACGAAAACTGTAACGCATACCTGTGTCCCTGTCGGAGACTGTAACGCATACCTGTGTCCCCGACGGAGATTGTAACGCATACCTGTGTCCCTGTACATGTCGGAGACTGTAACGCATACCTGTGTCCCTGTACATGTCGGAGACTGTAACGCATACCTGTGTCCCTGACGGAGACAGTAACGCATACCTGTGTCCCTGTACATGTCGGAGACTGTAACGCATACCTGTGTCCCTGTACATGTCGGAGACTGTAACGCATACATGTGTCCCTGTCGGAGACTGTAACGCATACTTGTGTCCCTGTACATGTCGGAGACTGTAACGCATACCTGTGTCCCTGTCGGAGACTGTAACGGATACCTGTGTCCCTGTCGGAGACTGTAATGCATACCTTTGTCCCTGAAGGTGACTGTCTTGCACACCTGTGTCCCTGACGGAGACTGTAATGCATACCTGTGTCCCTGATGGAGACTCTAATGCATACCTGTGTCCCTGTCGGAGACTGTAACGCATACCTGTGTCCCTGACGTAGACAGTAACGCATACCTGTGTCCCTGTACATATCGGAGACTGTAACGCATACCTGTGTCCCTGTCGGAGACTGTAACGCATACATGTGTCCCTGTCGGAGACTGTAACGCATACTTGTGTCCCTGTACATGTCGGAGACTGTAACGCATACCTGTGTCCCTGTCGGAGACTGTAACGCATACCTGTGTCCCTGTCGGAGACAGTAATGCATACCTATGTCCCTGAAGGTGACTGTCTTGCACACCTGTGTCCCTGACGGAGACTGTAATGCATACCTGTGTCCCTGACGGAGACTCTAATGCATACCTGTGTCCCTGACGGAGACTGTTATGCATACCTGTGTCCCTGACGGAGACTGTAATGCATACCTGTGTCCCTGACGGAGACTGTAATGCATACCTGTGTCCCTGACGGAGACTGTAATGCATACCTGTGTCCCTGTCCCTGTCCCTGACGGAGACTGTAATGCATACCTGTGTCCCTGACGGAGACTGTAATGCATACCTGTGTCCCTGACGGAGACTGTAATGCATACCTGTGTCCCTGACGGAGACTGTAATGCATACCTGTGTCCCTGACGGAGACTGTAATGCATACCTGTGTCCCTGACGGAGACTGTAATGCATACCTGTGTCCCTGACGGAGACTGTAATGCATACCTGTGTCCCTGACGGAGACTGTAATGCATACCTGTGTCCCTGACGGAGACTGTAATGCATACCTGTGTCCCTGACGGAGACTGTAATGCATACCTGTGTCCCTGACTGTACATGTCGGAGACTGTAACGCATACATGTGTCCCTGTCGGAGACTGTAACGCATACTTGTGTCCCTGTACATGTCGGAGACTGTAACGCATACCTGTGTCCCTGTCGGAGACTGTAATGCATACCTGTGTCCCTGTCGGAGACTGTAATGCATACCTGTGTCCCTGACGGAGACTGTAATGCATACCTGTGTCCCTGACGGAGACTGTAATGCATACCTGTGTCCCTGACGGAGACTCTAATGCATACCTGTGTCCCTGTCGGAGACTGTAATGCATACCTGTGTCCCTGACGTAGACAGTAACGCATACCTGTGTCCCTGTACATATCGGAGACTGTAACGCATACCTGTGTCCCTGTCGGAGACTGTAACGCATACATGTGTCCCTGTCGGAGACTGTAACGCATACTTGTGTCCCTGTACATGTCGGAGACTGTAACGCATACCTGTGTCCCTGTCGGAGACTGTAACGCATACCTGTGTCCCTGTCGGAGACAGTAATGCATACCTATGTCCCTGAAGGTGACTGTCTTGCATACCTGTGTCCCTGACGGAGACTGTAATGCA
The DNA here is from genome assembly GCF_003918875.1 of Haliotis rubra. NCBI lineage: Eukaryota > Metazoa > Mollusca > Gastropoda > Lepetellida > Haliotidae > Haliotis > Haliotis rubra. The sequence continues at coordinate 1,158,036 of NW_025766981.1, read as the reverse complement.
TACCTGTGTCCCTGACGGAGACTCTAATGCATACCTGTGTCCATGACGGAGACTCTTATGCATACCTGTGTCCCTGACGGAGACAGTAATACATACCTGTGTCCCTGACGGAGACTGTAATGCATACCTGTGTCCCTGACGGAGACTGTAATGCATACCTGTGTCCCTGACGGAGACTGTAATGCATACCTGTGTCCCTGACGGAGACTGTAATGCATACCTGTGTCCCTGACGGAGACTGTAATGCATACCTGTGTCCCTGACGGAGACTGTAATGCATACCTGTGTCCCTGACGGAGACTGTAATGCATACCTGTGTCCCTGACGGAGACTGTAATGCATACCTGTGTCCCTACCTGTAATGCATGTGTCCCTGACGGAGACTGTAATGCATACCTGTGTCCCTGACGGAGACTGTAATGCATACCTGTGTCCCTGACGGAGACTGTAATGCATACCTGTGTCCCTGACGGAGACTGTAATACATACCTGTGTCCCTGACGGAGACTATAATGCATACCTGTGTCCCTGACGGAGACTCTTATGCATACCTGTGTCCCTGACGGAGACAGTAATACATACCTGTGTCCCTAACGGAGGCTGTAATGCATACCTGTGTCCCTGACGGAGACTGTAATAATGACGGAAACTCTAATGCATACCTGTGTCCCTGACGGAGACTGTAATGCATACCTGTGTCCCTGACGGAGACTGTAATGCATACCTGTGTCCCTGACGGAGACTGTAATGCATACCTGTGTCCCTGACGGAGACTGTAATGCATACCTGTGTCCCTGACGGAGACTGTAATGCATACCTGTGTCCCTGACGAGACTGTAATGCATAACTGTGTCCCTGATAGACTGTAATGCATCCCTGACGGAGACTGTAATGCATACCTGTGTCCCTGACGGAAACTGTAATGCATACCTGTGTCCCTGCCGGAGACTGTAATGCATACCTGTGTCCCTGCCGGAGACTGTAATGCATACCTGTGTCCCTGACGGAGACTGTAATGCATACCTGTGTCCCTGACGGAGACTGTAATGCATACCTGTGTCCCTGACGGAGACTGTAATGCATACCTGTGTCCCTGACGGAGACTGTAATGCATACCTGTGTCCCTGACGGAGACTGTAATGCATACCTGTGTCCCTGACGGAGACTGTAATGCATACCTGTGTCCCTGACGGAGACTGTAATGCATACCTGTGTCCCTGACGGAGACTGTAATGCATACCTGTGTCCCTGACGGAGACAGTAATACATACCTGTGTCCCTGACGGAGACTGTAATGCATACCTGTGTCCCTGACGGAGACAGTAATACATACCTGTGTCCCTGACGGAGACTGTTATGCATACCTGTGTCCATGACGGAGACTGTAATGCATACCTGTGTCCCTGACGGAGACTCTAATGCATACCTGTGTCCCTGACGGAGACTCTAATGCATATCTGTGTCCATAACGGAGACTCTAATGCATACCTGTGTCCCTGACGGAGACTGTAATGCATACCTGTGTCCCTGACGGAGACTGTAATGCATACCTGTGTCCCTGACGGAGACAGTAATACATACCTGTGTCCCTGACGGAGACTGTAATGCATACCTGTGTCCATGACGGAGACTGTAATGCATACCTGTGTCCCTGACGGAGACTCTAATGCATACCTGTGTCCCTGACGGAGACTCTAATGCATATCTGTGTCCATGACGGAGACTCTAATGCATACCTGTGTCCCTGACGGAGACTGTAATGCATACCTGTGTCCCTGACGGAGACTGTAATGCATACCTGTGTCCCTGACGGAGACAGTAATACATACCTGTGTCCCTGACGGAGACTGTAATGCATACCTGTGTCCATGACGGAGACTGTAATGCATACCTGTGTCCCTGACGGAGACTCTAATGCATACCTGTGTCCCTGACGGAGACTCTAATGCATATCTGTGTCCATGACGGAGACTCTAATGCATACCTGTGTCCCTGACGGAGACTGTAATGCATACCTCTGTCCCTGACGGAGACTGTAATGCATACCTGTGTCCCTGACGGAGACAGTAATACATACCTGTGTCCCTGACGGAGACTGTAATGCATACCTGTGTCCATGACGGAGACTGTAATGCATACCTGTGTCCCTGACGGAGACTGTAATGCATACCTGTGTCCCTGACGGAGACTCTAATGCATATCTGTGTCCCTGACGGAGACTCTAATGCATACCTGTGTCCCTGACGGAGACAGTAATACATACCTGTGTCCCTGACGGAGACTGTAATGCATACCTGTGTCCCTGACGGAGACTGTAATGCATACCTGTGTCCCTGACGGAGACTCTAATGCATACCTGTGTCCCTGACGGAGACTGTAATGGATACCTGTGTCCCTGACGGAGACTGTAATGCATACCTGTGTCCCTGACGGAGACTCTAATGCATACCTGTGTCCATGACGGAGACTGTAATGCATACCTGTGTCCCTGACGGAGACTGTAATGCATACCTGTGTCCCTGACGGAGACTGTAATGCATATCTGTGTCCATGACGGAGACTGTAATGCATACCTGTGTCCCTGACGGAGACTCTAATGCATATCTGTGTCCATGACGGAGACTCTAATGCATACCTGTGTCCCTGACGGAGACGGTAATGCATATCTGTGTCCCTGACGGAGACTGTAATGCATACCTGTGTCCCTGACGGAGACTGTAATGCATACCTGTGTCCCTGACGGAGACCCTAATGCATATCTGTGTCCATGACGGAGACTCTAATGCATACCTGTGTCCCTGACGGAGACTGTAATGCATACCTGTGTCCCTGACGGAGACTCTAATGCATACCTGTGTCCCTGACGGAGATTCTAATGCATACCTGTGTCCCTGACGGAGACTGTAATGCATACCTGTGTCCCTGACGGAGACTGTAATGCATACCTGTGTCCCTGACGGAGACTGTAATGCATACCTGTGTCCCTGACGGAGACTGTAATGCATACCTGTGTCCCTGACGGAGACTCTAATGCATACGTGTGTCCCTGACGGAGACTGTAATGCATACCTGTGTCCCTGACGGAAACTGTAATGCATATCTGTTTCCCTGACGTAGACTGTAACGTATACCTGTGTCCATGACGGAGACTGTAATGCATACCTGTGTCCCTGACGGAGACTGTAATGCATACCTGTGTACCTGATGGAAACTGTAATGCATACCTGTGTCCCTGACGGAGACGGTAATGCATACATGTGTCCCTGACGGAGACTGTAATGCATACGTGTGTCCCTGACGGAGACTGTAATGCATACCTGTGTCCCAGATGGAAACTGTAACGCATACCTGTGTCCCTGTCGGAGACTGTAACGCATACCTGTGTTCCTGACGGAGACTGTAATGCATACCTGTGTCCCTGACGGAGACTGTAATGCATACCTGTGTCCCTGACGAAGACTCTAATGCATACCTGTGTCCCTGACCTAGACAGTAATACATACCTGTGTCCCTGACGGAGACTGTAATGCATACCTGTGTCCCTGACGGAGACAGTAATGCATACCTGTGTCCCTGACGGAGACTCTAATGCATATCTGTGTCCATGACGGAGACTGTAATGCATACCTGTGTCCATGACGGAGACTGTAATGCATATCTGTGTCCCTGACGGAGACTCTAATGCATACGTGTGTCCCTGACGGAGACTGTAATGCATACCTGTGTTCCTGACGGAAACTGTAATGTATATCTGTTTCCCTGACGTAGACTGTAACGTATACCTGTGTCCATGACGAAGACTGTAATGCATACCTGTGTCCCTGACGGAGACTGTAATGCATACCTGTGTCCCTGATGGAAACTGTAATGCATACCTGTGTCCCCGCCGGAGACTGTAATGCATACATGTGTCCCTGACGGAGACTGTAATGCATACCTGTGTCCCTGACGGAGACTGTAATGCATACGTGTGTCCCTGACGGAGACTGTAATGCATACCTGTGTCCCAGATGGAAACTGTAACGCATACCTGTGTCCCTGTCGGAGACTGTAACGCATACCTGTGTTCCTGACGGAGACTGTAATGCATACCTGTGTCCCTGACGGAGACTGTAATGCATACCTGTGTCCCTGACGAAGACTCTAATGCATACCTGTGTCCCTGACCTAGACAGTAATACATACCTGTGTCCCTGACGGAGACTGTAATGCATACCTGTGTCCCTGACGGAGACAGTAATGCATACCTGTGTCCCTGACGGAGACTCTAATGCATATCTGTGTCCATGACGGAGACTGTAATGCATACCTGTGTCCATGACGGAGACTGTAATGCATATCTGTGTCCCTGACGGAGACTCTAATGCATACGTGTGTCCCTGACGGAGACTGTAATGCATACCTGTGTTCCTGACGGAAACTGTAATGTATATCTGTTTCCCTGACGTAGACTGTAACGTATACCTGTGTCCATGACGAAGACTGTAATGCATACCTGTGTCCCTGACGGAGACTGTAATGCATACCTGTGTCCCTGATGGAAACTGTAATGCATACCTGTGTCCCCGCCGGAGACTGTAATGCATACATGTGTCCCTGACGGAGACTGTAATGCATACCTGTGTCCCTGACGGAGACTGTAATGCATACCTGTGTCCCAGATGCAAACTGTAACGCATACCTGTGTCCCTGTCGGAGACTGTAACGCATACCTGTGTCCCTGACGGAGACTGTAATGCATACCTGTGTCCCTGATGGACAATGTAATGCATACCTGTGTCCCTGACGGAGACTGTAACGCATACCTGTGTCCCTGACGGAGACTGTAATGCATACCCGTGTCCCAGATGGAAACTGTAACGCATACCTGTGTCACTGGCGGAAACTGTAATGCATACCTGTTTCCCTGACGGAGACTGTAATGCATACAAGTGTCCCTGAAGGAAACATTATTGCACACCTGTGTCCCTGACCGAAACTGTAATACATACCTTCGTCCCTGACGGAGACTCTAATGCATACATGTGTCCCTGGCGGAAACTGTAATGCATACCTGTGTCCCTGACGGAGACTGTAACGCATACCTGTGTCCATGAGATGGAAACTGTAATGCATACCTGTGTCCCTGACGGAGACTATAATGCATACCTGTGTCCCTGACCAAAACTCTAATTCACTGTCACCTTTGTCACTGGCGGAAACTGTAACACATACCTTCGTCCCTGACCTGTATTGCACACCTGTGTCACTGACCGAAACTGTAATGCATACCTGTGTCCCTGACGAGGACTGTAACGCATACCTGTGTCCCTGACCGAAACTGTAATGCATACCTGTGTCCCTGACGGAGACTGTAATGCATACCTGTGTCCCTGACGGAAACTCTCTTGCACACCTGTGTCCCTGACCGAAACTGTAATGCATACCTTCGTCCCTGACGGAGACTGTAACGCATTCCTGTGTCCCTGTCGGAGACTGTAACGCATACATGTGTCCCTGTCGGAGACTGTAACGCATACACGTGTCCCTGTACATGTCGGAGACTGTAACGCATACCTGTGTCCCTGTCGGAGACTGTAACGCATACCTGTGTCCCTGATGGAAACTGCGAGTTAGAGATGATCTCCATCCCACCATCCTCATTGGTGGGTCTGGCTGCAACCGCCTGAGTCTCCAGGTAGAAATGTTCCTGGGGACCAATATGGACCTCTCCTTCGATAACGTGGTCGGATTCTCCGAAACCTTGTTCCAGGTCACCATTTGCCATGGTTACCTCAGACCCGTAGAAGGAACTGGCTTCAATTGCTTCCTGTATGAATAGATATAAACTTAATACCATTTGTGCAATCGTGTTTATTGTCTGGGATTCGATACAGGGTATCCTGTCTAAGAATAGTAAATGATTAACTGATTGTGTTTAGTTTTAAGCCCCCTCAGTAATATTCCAGCTATATGGCGGTGGGTTGTGAAGAATCGAGTCTGGACCAGACAATCCAGGGATTAACATCATGGCATCGATCTATGCAATTGCAATACGATGACATGTGTCAACCAAATCAGCGAGCCTGACCACCCGATCCCGTTAGTCGCCTCTTACAACAAGCATGGGTTACTGAAGATCAATTCTGACTCACTCACTCACTCCCGTAATGATGTAAAACCATTAAACAATCAACTTTAGAGAATGTTCAGTGCTGTAACTGAAGACTGGTGCCACGAAACGCCATCAGAAACGAATACTAAAAGTCGACATAAGCTGTACCAATCATTTGTTCAGCCGGAAATTAGATAATGAATTTCATATAAACTGACCTGACTCGTATAATTTTGTTCTTCTGTACACTATATGTATTTTGACAGTAATTCCATACATAAGAAATCATTTTATCCAGTTTCTTTTCCTTTTCCATACCTTGATTGTAATTATTGGTTTAAGTTCCTCGTAGTCGACCTTGACCTTCTTGGCTGCCCTCCGCGCTGCCTGCTGAGACTCTCCTACTACGCATGCGATCACCTGGCCTTCAAATATCACCTAAAAGTCAACAAGGTGTAAACAATAACAATGCATTAAATTAAAAAAATCAACGCAAAATATTCATTGTTGTTTATCTGATAAAGGTATGATTCATACTGCGCGGAAGAGACAAAATGGTTATGGAAATTATATGAAAATACCACTAAAAATAATTGATGAGAACTGATGCCTGCAGGTTTCATTTTTCGTTTCTATTATGACAAATAGATTGTTCATAGAATGGCACCCGTGAAGATCCGGGTTAGAATTGATCTTCAGTAACCCATGCTTGTCGTAAGAGGCGACTAACGGCATCGGGTGGTCAGGCTGGCTGACTTGGTTGACACATGCCATCGTATCCCAATTTCGTAGACCGACGCTCATGCTGTTGATCTCTGGATTGTCAGATGGTTCGGACTCGATTATTTACAGACCGCCGCAATATAGCTGGAATATTGCTGAGTGCGGCGTAAAACTAAACTCACTCAGTCACTCATAGGGTTGAATTGTGGTGCAGGGAATACAGGGTAATTAACTGTACACTTTCAGTACAATGCAAACCTTTTCAGATGCAAATATTTCTTCTTCATCGGGTACGACCACACCCCACGTTGTAGCGCCGGGGACATCCTTTACGCTGACGTAGTCGATGATCCCAAGCATGCGTAGTGCCTCTGTAGGATCTATAGACACTATTTTGGCATGTGCTTTTGTACTCACGACCAACGCAGCATACAGCTCTCCTGTCAGAACAAAATCAAATTCATCGTAAGCATGTATGTCCGTTGGATGTTTTAAGGCATCCGTTAAAGTTACATCCCAAATCCCTCTCAACTGCACTGAGGTCGTAAGAATTGCGATATGTGATTGTGTATAGTTGTTCGGTTGGTTTAACGCCGCAGTCAGCAATATTCCAGCTATATGGTGGCGGTCTATAAATAATCGAGTCTGGATCAGACAATCCCGTGACCAGCGACATAAACATCGATCTACACAGTTAACTGCCCGGTTATAATTCATGGTGATAGGCTGTTGTATTCACGATTAAATTCGCTATGTAGATCCATAATTGATTGTTGAAAAACTATCAACTTTGCCACATGAATCGTGAGGTATTATAATAATCCTGTCTGTACTTGTAAAGTGCTGACCTCCAAACATGGATGTATGCTCTTAAGAGCTAACATTATTACCACGGTCAATGGTGCAGTGTGCACTAGTTATAATTATTATATATCATGTTTGTATATTGCCAAATCCATCTCAGCTCAGCTGCTCAAAGGCACTCTGATTTATTCCCTTGGCCATACCAATACAAGTCAATCTCTTTCAATCTCAACTCCCTGGGAATCATACAACTCTTGCAGCCACTAGGCGCACCAAGTTCATGTGGCTTTCCCATCCTTACGAGGTACCCAACACAGCAGGGTGGACTGGGACACATGGTCATAGTACTTTGTCCAAGTACCCGCAACTAGGTGTTTGCACGTATTCATGTGGCCACCATCTGGTCACATACCAACGCATTCGTGGGTTCTTTTAAGTGCACAGGGTTGTGTACTGTACACTAGGGGTTGTGACAACACTAAAAGAGTCTGCACACAAAGCTGACTCTAAGTGTTTTACACCCGGTCACAGGTGGGCTCGATCCCGGCACCTCAAGCTCGCTGGATCACAAGGCTGGCGCCTTAGATCTGTCGCCCACCGCGCCCCAGTCACTAGATGCCCGTGACAGACTCAGGCATGTAACCATCTTATCCCACCGCGTATCCATTCATTGCCGGGTGAACAGAGGCAATTTTGAAAAGTTTGCAAAGGTGAGACCACATTAGGTGAGACAAAGGTGTATTACATGTGATTCGTTGTGGGACAGGACTGAAGTCTTAGAAACTCTCAGGAGTGAAGCTGCCAAACACGGTCACTGCAACCATTGCTGCTGAACTTCATCTTATTTGTGACCTGGGCTTTTCCACAGGCGCACACACCACAGGCGCACACACCACAGCCATAAAAAATAGGGACTATTGTACATATTGATGGAATATGGAGTTTCTCTAACCTTCAACCTTTGGCAGGTCATCCACATATATGGCCTCGCCTGTCGCCTGCTGTAGAGCGGAAGTGTGTACCAGTGGTCTACCAACTGCGTCATCCGGGTCCTGTTCAGCTGCTACATCCTGGTACAGCTGCACTCCCTCACTAACACCCCGTGTAATATCCTGTGTTACATCCTTCGCGAGAACTTCTGTGCCATCCCGCGCACTATCCTGGAGAAGTTATTAAGTCTTAGTGAGTGCCCAAACTGTTAATATATGTCATGTTTGAGTTCGTTACTATATGGGGTGGTGGGGTAGCCTAGTGGTTAAGGCGTTCGCTTGTCACGCTGAAGATCCGGGTTCGATCCGAACGTGGGCACAAAGTGTGAAGCCAATTGTTGGTGGCCCCCTCCGTGATATTGTTGGAATATTGCTAAAAACGGCGTAAAACCTAATTCACTCACTCACTCGATACTATATTGCAATCAATAGCAAATATACATGTTCATGGTCGCTATATTGCTTTGTGTGACGTTCTCAATCCGTGTTTAAAGAATTATGTTACAGACTGCTAACTACATCTGGTTTTGAAAAGACAAAGGTAAGACCGGACAAACTCACTGAGGAAAGCAAGCATTAAGTTATGAAATGGCTGCTGACAGCATTTCGACAGATGATGAACCTCTTGATCAGGAGAATCCTGATATTGTGATGCCAAATGTAATCCTGGATGAGGCCTAGGTCTTCACGTCAGAGCAAAGGGTGGAAACGTTTGGCCTCACCCAAAACTTCAAGCGGGTGGAACAAGTTGGCAGTGGTTTCAAGGACAGTAATGCGATATTTATGTTTCGACTACCTGCAACCAGGGCAGTTATGCAACTCAGATGTGGTCGAGAGGAAGATCGTAGAAGAAGGTCGCAAGCCCCTCCTGCTCCTGAGGTAGACTAACGCTTAGTCTCTGAATATATACCATTTTGATAGGAACAAATAAACTGAATTGAAAAGGAGCCCCAGGGAGACCAGAGATCCCGAACCTAGGGAAATCTAGACTCGCTTCATTTAGGGAGGGTGAGGCTGTATGGAAGATAATGTGGTTCAGGGACTACGAGACAGACTAAGATCTACAGGTGTGGAGTAAGTTTAAAGTAGAGGAAATCTAGATTTAGTTCTTTTGGGGCTTTAGCATGGCAGGGAGGGCTAGGCTGTAGGGAAAATAATATGGTTCAGGGACTGTGAGACAGACGACTCGTGATATATAGCACCCCATATTACAAGATTACAAATTATTCCCAAATTACACCTGCATGAGTCACTACCGGGAAGAATAAGGTGATAAGGGAGACAGCCTTTTCATTACATACGGTCCATTATGATTATAACTAACATGATGAAGTGCATATGAATCAGTACACCCACGCTGGAAATAATCACGTTTGAATCGATTATATTCGATTATCGTTTCTTTGCATTGATCATTTTTTAAATTACCTTGCACCTGTGCAGCTTTTCTCTGACATCAACAAAGAACTTGAAGAAGAAGCTGGTTGTGAGTGTACGGCGGTATTCTACCATGCCACCTGGTGACCCAGGTTCCAAGGGGAGATCACTCGCCAGTAACTCACAAGCCCTTTCAAACAGTTGCTCGTTCCATTCCCTAAAGGACATTTTTGAAACATTAAATTGTACATTTCAGCGTTCGGATCATTTGTTGCGAAAGGAAACGAAAACAAGTAGTGATTAGTAGTATTTTCTCTGACCGTTGTCGGAGTCCTTCCCTGGTGTTGGACGCCAACACTGTCGTTGCTGCCATGCCACCATACACTAACAGAAGGTCTTCCACGACGCCAGTTCCTTCCAGGAATCTCACCGCCATTCCGGAGTTCACAATGGAGATGTCGTCCTCCTTCCGATGAGATTGCTTGAAGCCTCTGAAATACTCGTTCTGAAGAGATACATTTTGACTTAATTACAAATACAAATTCCACTGCAATATCTATGATTCTGATTGGTTAAGCTAAAATCTTCTGAAGAACTCTAAAATAAATTGATATTACCTCACGGGTGTATGGTATCGTTACAGATAGCAGAACATCTCCCTCTTGGATTGCAGTCTTCCGGTAGCCCTTGAAGAAGTCTCCATCCATGACGACCTCTCGTGCGTTGCTGTCTGCAAAACAGGGACACTACTGTTCAAAGTAAACGCACCACTAACCCGACCTGGATGAGACAGATTCTTCTCGTGTTAATCTAAAGGCGGTTAAAGTAGTTTCTTTAAAACAAACGTCAGGACCACCGCATACATGGCAAGACATTCCTCATCCTTGGAACAGTAGTGTAAATGTAAACTACCGGGCAAAATAAAGTTATCACCGACGTCCACTTGACCCCAAAATGGAAACAAAGACGTACGTGAGATTTGTGATAATCAGTTTACAAACAGGAATCATTTTCCAACAATTTTTACAGAACATTCATTGTAATGCTGGTCTTGCAGTTGCCGCAATTCATTAAGAAAGAGTCAAGGGGTCAAAATTAAAAATGACACAAATCAGAGTTCAGTCCAAAAGGGCATAAAGAGTCATATCATGAGACATGAGTCGGGGGACACGTCATCAACAGCGAGTGTGACCACCCTGGGCATCCATACACGCCAACACACGTCTCCTCATTGACGTCGTCATTCGGCGGATGACATCAGCAGGAATCCTGTTCCATCAGTCAAAGAGAGTCTGTTCAAGTTCCTGTCCGTTCGCTGGAGGTGGTACACACTGTCAAGTTGCGTTTTGGCGAATGTGTTCTGCTTGGGTTCAAACCTGTACTAGCGTTTGCTTTTTTATACAATTACATTAAAAGTGATAACTTTCTTTTGCCAGGTAGTGTATTGCCAATAGATCAACCTTTCGAAAACGGCTCTTTTCAAATATGCTCTCTCGTTACCTAATTTTTACTATTTTTCTTCTGATACTGATTATACGAAATTCACACGGGTTACTGTAAATCATGAAATTAATGCGTCACGAATTTAATGCGAGTGCGAGGGTCTAGTCAAGTATATTTACAACGATTTTTAGTGTATTCTATATTTATCTTAATATGAATGGCGAAGTTACAGGTAATGTGTCTCCAATATGTACACACTCATACTTTATGTACATGAAAGAATACAAAACACTTGCAGTAAATAAACAGTTCTTACTTTTCCTTCCAACAATGAGGGTTGCTCTGGCTGCGACAAGCAAGGGATTCAGGTCAGATATGGGACTGGCTGTTGTGATGTTTCCACCGATGCTCTGGTGACAAACATATGTGACAAATGCACGCCTCGGCATCTGAGAGGGATGTTCCTATTTCTTACTGATTTGTGTCACGTAAATTGTATGAACTTTGTATTTGCATTCTCTTCAAAACGTGAGAACTTACACAGAAGTGAGTCAATAAGGTTTATCGCCGCAGATAGGAATCTTGCAGCAGCACCTTGACAGAAGATATCAAAAGAGTGTACCACACATTTTACTGATACAGGAAATTGAACCAGGTACGTCGGAGTCAAGAGGGTTCCCATCCAACGGTTTTCAAATAATGCCACATGACAAATACATAGAACGTAATATATTCATCAACTCGAGTCTGTATTGAAAGTCGAAGTTGTTTTAATATGAAGAACTGAGTATTTATAGGGAAATATTACGCATAAAAACTAATACATCTGCTGTCACACAATGTGTAACAGTTAATGTCCTCACCGCCACATTTCTAATCTGATGACCACCAAACCACTGCAGCATCTCTGTAAAGGCTCTGAAGCTTCTTGTCTTGTATTCTAAAACAGACAACAATATTTTAGAAGACCTAGTCCAACATCGGGCGTATGTTTGGAGCTTGCAAATGCATCTCTGTAAAGGCTCTGAAGCTTCTTGTCTTGTATTCTAAAACAGACAACAATATGTTAGAAGACCTAGTCCAACATGGGGCATATGTTTGGAGCTTGCAAATGCATCTCTGTAAAGGCTCTGAAGCTTCTTGTCTTGTATTCTAAAACAGACAACAATATTGTAGAAGATGTGAATCAGCATTGGATTTGGAGCTTGCAGAGTAACTGTACAGGATGTACAAATACTTACCTGGCATATCCGTAACGGCTTTCCTCAGCACCTCGTCCATGGTTGCTAGGGAAACTGATGATCCAAACGTGATGCCATTGGTTGAAATCTCAACTTGATGTAACTTTGGAATGTGAGTGGCAGCTATCACTATGGGGTAATCCATGTTTTTAACCCTGGTTTCTATTCCTATGGACATAAAGAACAAACGAATTACATGAGACAGTGTTCAATCATCACGATATCACACATGAACTGAACTCGGCACAGGGGGACTGACGTAGGATTTTAGTATCGATGAGAAGGTCCCGCTATAACATTGCTAGTTGTTTAAATATCTAACATCAATTGTTACTAACCTATTTCGGTGTTGCCTACCACTATCTTAGCAGTGGGAAAGTTGTTCTTCAAGTCAAATAGTTCATCGAGAGTAACAGGGCGATACCATGTGACGTCTTCAGAAGAGAACCTCAGTGAAGTGTCGTACATCTGATACTTGGTCTGAAATCAGTACAAAGCAAATTATTTGATATCAGATAAATGTATTTGAAAATGGTTGTTGTTTAAAGTAACTTTGGGGAAATGTGGCAAATATGTCGCAATATGACAATTAACACAAAGCCATACACTATGATGCTGCAGGACAAGTGGAGAGGGGACATATTTGTGTAAGGGGAGCTTTTATGGAGGTCTTTGCCTTTTGTGTGCCACTTGTAAACTTCATTTAAAAATTTTCTGGTTAATTTCACCTTTAGTTCCGGGGGAAAGATCGGCTCCTGTGAGGGGTCATACTTTATGGCACTATCAGACCCACTGTTTGAGACATCATTGGAACCACAGTCGACTTGCCCTTTGGTGGCTCCACTTGATGAATCCTGGAATAAAGATGGTTTTTATTAGCAAATGTGCTGTTATAAGACACGTATCTATAAACGTGATATTCAAAGAACGCATCAGAGTGATTGAGTGAGCCTTCCAAATATTTCATTTTCATGACAACATGCCAGATTCGTGAGTGAGTTTGGTTTTTGTATATTCATTCATTCATTCATTCATTCATTCATTCATTCATTCATTCATTCATTCATTCATTCATTCATTCATTCATTCATTCATTCATTCATTCATTCATTCATTCATTCATTCATTCATTCATTGTTTAACAAAGCAATCAGCAATATTCCATCTATATCAAGGCAATCTGTAAATAATCGAGTCTGGACCAGAAAATCTAGTGAATGACACCATGATCTAAGCAACTGAGATCGGTGACATGTGTCAACCAAGTCAGCGAGCCTGACCACCACATCCCGTAAGTCGCCTCCTACGACAAATATGGGTTGCTGAAGATCAATATTCTAACCCGGATCTTCACGGACTCGCGTAGGAGGAAAGCTCAAAGGGATATAGACGTTTGCCACTTTGGGAAAGCCTTCGCTAGCGTGGCAAACAGTGCATCGTATGGATCAGTACCGAACATTTATTCGATACCATGAAGATTATTTATTCCACGAAGATAATTATTATTGACACAGGAAATCTCATGTGACATCTGTTGTTATGATTTTTGGAAGAAAACTGCTCACTGGGGTGCTTACACGGCAACACTGGTTTCCCATACTGCAAGCGCCCTGCAAAAAGACATATCACGATTCTTGACTGTTAAGACTGATGAATAATAAATTCGTTTCAGCAACATGTATGAATTCTTTATTTTTTTGTCCGACGCAAGTCATTTCATGAACACTTTACAAAAGTATTTGGTCATTCTCAATAAAGAAAAGAAAAACAAACTAACACCAAAATGCAGCGGCATTCTTTATCGCTTTAGTCATATTTATATATTGGGTACTTACATGCAGAAACACTAAGATGGGCAAAATATATTTCATGCAGAAACATGTGAAATTTAAATACAGATGTCCACAAAGACATTCAGCGTAGTGCCCCCGAATATCAGAGAAATAACAGTTCAGATCTTGTTAAACAACTGCTGACCTGAAGAGCTACCTTTGCAAATGATGACATCCCCTGGAGTATGGGTCTGTAGCCGGTACAGCGACAAAGGTTACCTGTCAAATGAATATGATTACTTGCTCCGTTGTGACTAAAATAAATACAATATATATATAATATTGCGATGTAAACTAATGAAACATCATAACGTTCCCCTCTCTGCGCTGGTAGCCATGGTTACTCTGAGGGTTTAATTCATTCAGAGACATACCTATCTACCCAACATGTACCCATCTTATACCGTTCTTATGAACCTCCACTGCAATATGGAATTCCATTGGCACAGAATCCCTTCAAGTCCAATTGTTCCAAACGCAACAAAGCGCTGAACTGTGTTCTTCAACTGACAGTGAGTGAGTTTGGTTTTACGCCGCTTTTAGCAATATTCCAGCAACATCACGGCGGGGGACACCAGAAATTGGCTTCACACATTGTACCCATGTGGGGATTCGAACCGAGTCTTCGGCGTGACGAGCCAACACTTTAACCATAAGGCTACCCCACCGCCCCGTAAAAACGGTAAGAGAAAGCGGCATCTTCGATGAGTCTTAAGAGAATATGTTCCGATATAATTATGACTGCCGTATATTTCGGGCAGCCATATAGCTGGAATATTGCTTAGAGCAGCGTTAAACAACAAACAAACTAACAAAATGTATCATTGGTCAGACTAGCTGATTGTATGTCATCGTAGCCCAGTTGTGTGTATTTGTGTTCGTAATATCAGTCACTGAACTGTCTGGCTGGATTAAGTACGGACCAATAGCCCACGGATCTCTGAAGCGCTAAACAACAAACAAGCAAAGAAACAGATAGCAGCCAGTTAAATGAGACCAACGGATGCCACAAGAGTACTACAGCGACGATGTGGTCATTTGTCATGATACCAATCACTGGATTGTCTGGTCCAGAGTCACGTCCAATGGAATCTGATAATTGATTCGTTCTCTATTTAGAATTGCTGTGATGCATAGTTATAATTTATATTTAATAAGTTGTTCACATTGCAGACATATTAAAACAATTTAATGAAACAGTTGTTCTGTTAATCTGTGTATTTATTACGTTTATGGCCATGTTCTCCTCACATGTTAGTTATTGGTTTAAAAACGGTAAAACACTTGTACCGAATGTTATTGAAGAAACAAACTACATCGTCTAGAATGCTACTTGAATTATTGGACATATTCAGAGTGAATGAGCATGGATCTTATGCCATTTTAGCAATATCTCGACAGGGAACACCAAAAACGTTTTTAAACATTTTACACGTGTACATGTTGGGAATTCAATTCGATTTGATGAGCGAGAGCTTTCCCTCAATTTAAATACATTAAAAACGTACCACTGAAGTTTTCTTCCATCTGTTGTTGTGTGGGTTGTGGGTTGTTTCTGAGCAGAGTGTACATGGACATGACGATGCCTGGTGTGCAGAACCCACATTGAGAGCCATGGGCTTTAGCTAGGCGTTCCTGGAAACAAATGGCACTCATTGGTATGTCATGGGAACTTGGTAATATGTGAAAGTAGCAATACCACTGTGACCTCCAGTAATAAACAACCGGGCAAAGTTATCACCGACTTCACTTGACCAGAAAATAGAAACAGTGAGATTTATGAACATGATTTTACAACAGAAATCATTTTCCAATAATTGGACCGATCTTGCATGTGGCGATACACGCCAATACACGTCTCCTCATTGACGTCGTCAGTCGGAGGATGGAGTCGGCAGGAATCCTGTTTCATAAGTTCAAGAGAGTCTGTTCAAGTTCCTTTCGGTTCGCTAGAGGTGGTACATGCTCTCTGACCTGCCGATCAAGATGATCATAATCCTAGTAGTAATCCTACCACAAATAACTACTTCGTGTTACCTTACTGGGTGTAGCCTGGTCTTGGTGCTGCCTATACCCTCTACTGTTGTGACAGCAAGACCATGGAGAGAACAGACTTACCTGTACTGGGTGTAGCCTGGTCTTGGTGCTGCCTATACCATCTATTGTAGTGACAGCCAGACCATGGAGAGAACAGACTTACCTGTACTGGGTGTAGCCTGGTCTTGATGCTGCCTATACCCTCTACTGTAGTGACAGCCACACCATGGAGAGAACAGACTTACCTGTACTGGGTGTAGCCTGGTCTTGGTGCTGCCTCTACCCTCTACTGTAGTGACAGCCAAACCATGGAGAGAACAGCCTTACCTGTACTGGGTGTAGCCTGGTCTTGGTGCTACCTATACCCTCTACTGTAGTGACAGCCAAACCATGGAGAGAACAGACTTACCTGTACTGGGTGTAGCCTGGTCTTGGTGCTGCCTCTACCCTCTACTGTAGTTACAGCCACACCATGGAGAGAACAGCCTTACCTGTACTGGGTGTAGCCTGGTCTTGGTGCTGCCTCTACCCTCTACTGTAGTGACAGCCAAACCATGGAGAGAATAGACTTACCTGTACTGGGTGTAGCCTGGTCTTGGTG
Organism: Haliotis rubra; assembly: GCF_003918875.1. Lineage (NCBI taxonomy): Eukaryota > Metazoa > Mollusca > Gastropoda > Lepetellida > Haliotidae > Haliotis > Haliotis rubra. The sequence goes on along the minus strand of NW_025766981.1, from coordinate 1,140,895 downwards.
CTGCCTATACCCTCTACTGTAGTGACAGCCAAACCATGGAGAGAACAGCCTTACCTGTACTGGGTGTAGCCTGCTCTTGGTGCTGCCTATACCCTCTACTGTAGTGACAGCTAAACCAAGGAGAGAACAGACGTACCTGTACTGGGTGTAGCCTGGTCTTGGTGCTGCCTATACCCTCTACTGTTGTGACAGCAAGACCATGGAGAGAACAGACGTACCTGTACTGGGTGTAGCCTGGTCTTGGTGCTGCCTATACCCTCTACTGTAGTGACAGCCAGGCCATGGAGAGAACAGACGGGAGCCAGGCACGCATTCACTGAGTAGTGGCCAAGTTGTTAAAGCAAAAATATCAACGTGTATGTTTACCTACCAGTTACAAACGCCTAATTGTAGCTTTTTCAATAATTTTAACCGAATATTCTCCGTTATCACAATAATTAGTTTAAATTTTTCAATAACTCGATTAACGTTTCATAATTTCGATATTTATAGTTGCTTCGATTATTTTCTCGTTATTTCAATCTTTTCTCGAGTGCTCAAGTATTTCCTCGTTTTTCCAAATATTTTCTCGAAATTTCGAGCGTTTTCTTGTTGCTTCGACTACTTACTCCTTAATTTATGTTTCTTTCGGAAACTTGAAATTTCGATTATTTTATGGTTTCGTATTATTCTGTTATTATTTTCGCGTAATTTCAAGATTTTGTAGACATCTACAAGAATGGACAGTGAAGAAGCACACTAAGGATACGATATAGTGTCGGTGTGACTGTTGTATCGGGACACCATGACAGTACATGCCCCACATCCGCCCTCGCCACATCCTAGTTTGCTGCCCGTCAGACGTACTGAAAAGGAAAGTTGTCATCAACCAGTCATGTTGGCTAATTTCTTCAAGTGATGCAAGACATATGTCCATCTATCGATATATTTTCGAGTGAGACAAATTTACTCCGCTTTTAGCAATATTCCAGCAATATCACGGCTAGGGCACCAGATATGGGCTTTACACATTGTACCCATGTGGGGAATCGAACCCGGGCCTTCGGCGTGACGAGCGAACGCTTTAACCATTAGGCTACCCCACCCCCCGGATAAATATTTTAGTGCAATATCCAGCTTTTTGCCAGACATGACATGACCATGGGCATATAATGATTAGTTTGCTGTTGGTTTGTTGTTTAATTGTAGCAATATTCCAGCTATATTGCAGCGGTCTGTAAATAATCGAGTCTGGACCAGACAATTCAGTGATCAACAGCAGACCTACACGGATAGCATATCATGAAGGCAAACTAGTTACTGATAGCATGAACAATGCAACTACCACCAACGTCACATACTTTGATGATTTGTTCGGCCGATGTTCAGTCAAGGGTCGGTTTATTTCACAGAATCCCAAAACGGTGCACATATTTGGAACTACAAATAACATCTTGTAACATCAATAGTATCTTGTACAAATCTCAATAATTACAGGTCTACTTACTAAAACAGAGAATTGATTAAGTCACTTCTAAAAAACTTTTACCGGTGAGATGTTTCATATTGAGATGTAAATGTTGGGAGTTAAGAGTCTTACACTTAGTCCTCAGGTAGCGAAGTAGCGTCACTGCTGGATCCGGGTTCGACTCCACGACCTGGTACAGTTAACATCAATAGCTTTATAGTTGGATGCTATTATTCCGGTTTATGATACAAATTATATTTGCGCAAATATCATATTTAAGCAGCTCTTAAATTTGATTACCCATTTTTTTTAGATGTTGGTCATAAACATAACAAATTTAAAGCTCTAGATGTCTTCAGAAAAAAATGAAATATGCGAAACCCGAGAAAAATAATGATGTTCAGATCCAAAAGTGTTTCAAATATATTCTCTGAATCATATTTCCGTCATAAACCAAGTATTGACCTGATATTTATGATAACTATGTACGACCATTACATCAATTCTTGTCGTATTAAAGTAATATGATTTATACCTCAGGGCCACCCAGGTAGCGATAATGGTTGTTGCTAAATACGCAGTTCAAGCTCTCTTCTTTATTGCATATATAATTTAAGAAAAGCTATGCATGCCAAGATACACAGAGAAACCCAGTTGTAAGAAATTATGGCTGAGATTTGTTCCAATTATGGATGAGGTTTGCCAGTCACCAGTTGTGGGCGTGGGTTCGAATCTGAGTATAATTCTAGGTATGTCAGCATCCGGAGTATTTGTAAAACATATTGCTTCACCGTGTACTATTTCGGGCTTTTGTCCAGGTTAGGCTGACATGCCGAGTTACAACAGAATTACTGTCCAAAACGACGTTAAACTCAAGGAACTCACTCCTACGTTTCTACGAGTCGTTGGCATCAGTACTTGTCACTGTTAGAGCAGAGTGGAGATTGTAATTTTTTCCAAAATGGTCATTAATCTTCTTAAAAACTTTTCAAACCACCCTTTAGCACATCCTCGATAATCTCCAGGATATATGTTCCGATAAATCTGCACTATACCCTGGATGCATCTACGGCTCGGTCCGATAATTTTATTCCCTCCCTTGGCTGGATCTGCATTCTCACAGTAATCAGGCAAATAAGCCGTTACAACTGAACGTGTCAGTGTCAACAAAGATATCGGTCGCAGCCGCGGAAGTTTGCTCGCTGTGCGATTCAGATGTAGTAGGGAAATCATACAGACAAATTGACAAGTCTGAAACCTTAAAAAATATACACAGGAACTCCTTCTACATCTTTCAGAGTACCTCTGCAATAATTGTGTTGCCAGGTTTAATCGGTTAGATAAAACAAGCGAAAGGGAGTTATGATAGAAACCTTGTGATTGGTACCCTCAACTTCCCGGCGTAAACACCTGATTGGATAAAAAGCCAGCCAAGGGAGGTAATAAAATCATCGGGCCGAGCCGTAGATGCATCCAGGGTATAGTGGAGGTTTATCAGAACAGTCAGTATTAACTAGTTGAACTTTTGATTGTATAGACATATCTTCCAAACCACACAATCAGCTTCTTCAGAATTGAAGACCTAAGTCTTACCTTGTTTCCATTGACAAAGAACACCAGCTTGTCGTCCATAGTCTTATCGGTAACAAGCAGCTCACCACAGACCTTCGTTGTGCCACAGCTAGACAGAACTAAATTGTTCAAAAATAAAACATTTACACAAACTTTATATAGTGTTACAATATCAATAGGTGACATCATGAAAAGAGAGAGGGTGCTTTGTTTAGAGGCAATTGAAATGTAGGTATTAGCATTAGTAATCCAGCATTTCTCAGAACAAAAACATTGGGATTAGTCGTAATTAATTTGCCCTGCATTCGTTCAGCTGATGCCTGGTTGTTTAGTTGACTTAATAAATCTAACCATTGACTTGCTATTTCAATTAAAAATATGATCCGTTTGATTAATGGAAGAGCTTAAGCTGAATTCAAATTCCATGAACCTTAACCGAAAATCATAATCAACATGATTAAATGATTTTTATTCAATTATCAACAAGCATCATATTACAAGCATAATACGAGATGGCATTTGCATGCTAGTTGTTCCTAACAAAGAGCTGTTAAAGTGTGAGGTCAGGTCAAAATGTTGATGTCCAATCTGGGATAGTTTGTTTGTTTGTTTGTTGGTTGTTTACCGCCGCACTCAGCAATATTTGAATCTGGACCAGACAATCCAGTGATCAAACTGTAATACGCAATTGTAATACGATGACATTTGTCATGAGCCTGACCACCCGATCCCGTTAGTCGCCTCTTACGACCAATCTTGGTTAGGCAAACAATAGTCGATATCATTGTTCGCTTTGTCAAAGACCAAACTCAGTCAGTCAGTCAGTCATTGTTCGCTTTGTCAGAGACGGAGGGCTGCTTTTATCAGTCATTGTCAGTTATAGTCGGTGTTTAACGTCTACATCTAAATCAACTACATCTTCATCAACGACTCCCTCTGTTCGAAATTCGGTGAAAAACTGTTTATTGTTTGTCAAGTTTTGTACAATGTAAATAATTGTTTCATATCTGTAAGAATTACAGAACTTAAAAGGTTTGCAGACTTATGTGTATGTTTGAGCCCTGAACATTGGAAGTGTGAGCGTTTTGCTCCAGAATGCCTTGCAAAGACGTTTCAGAATGCGGGGCTGTGGGGTAGCCTAGTGGTTAAAGCGTTGGCTCGTCACGCCGAAGGCCCGGGTTCGATTCCCCACATGGGTACAATGTGTGAAGCCCATATCTGATGTCCTCCGCCGTGATATTGCTGGAATATTGCTAACAGCAGTGTAACACTAAACTCCCTCACTTTTAAAAATTGGAGACGACTTATTCTTCAGTGATTATACCAAAGGCCAGTCACGTGTCAAAACCTACCCGTGAATATCTGGGTTAGGACGGGTCCTCAGAAACCCGTGCTTTTTTCGTAAGAGGCGACTAATAGGATCGTGTGGTGACACTGGCTGATTGGTTGATGCATGTCCTCGTATCCAAAGGTGTAGAGCAATGCTCATGATATTGATCACTGGTTATGATGTCAGACAATAGCCCGTGACACCTCATGCACTCTCAAGTAACATCAACTACAACAGAGTCACCCTTTGCAAGTCGTTTGTTACATGCGTTCAGCCAATCTACAAATTCACCTCGGCACTCTCTCTACTATGGAATCCTAGAAGGGACATTGTCGCTATGTCGCATTGTCGCGTTGTCAAGAACAAGTAAAGTGAGGCAAAATAAACCAAAACGCGACACGCGACATCGCGACAACGCGACATTTCGCCCATTTGTCGCATTGTCGAGATGTCGCGTGTCGCGTTTTGACTAATATTTTTCTATTCCTCCAAAGGGCGACACGCGACATAGCGACAATTTTCAAGGTCAAAATATGTTGCGTTGTCGCGCGTCGCCTTTTAGTCATATGTTATAATACATACTATACTCAATATTTTAACAAAGCGCGACGCGCGACAATGCGACAACGCGACATTTCATCAAAATGTCGCGTTGTCGCATTGTCGCATGTCGCGTTTTTAGTAAATTTTAGGCTGTTTTACATCTTACATAGGGCGACGCGCGACAACGCGACACATTTTGACCTTGAAAATTGTCGCTATGTTGCATGTCGCCCTTTGGAGGAATGAAAAAATATATTATTCAAAACGCGACACGCGACAATGCGACAAATGGGCGAAATGTCGCGTTGTCGCGATGTCGCGTGTCGCGTTTTGTTTAATTTTGCTTGTATTTGAGAGGGCGACAACGCGACAACGCGACAATGCGACAACGCGACAATGTCCCTTCCAGGATTCCATACTCTACACAGATAAATATGTAGGCCACTGGTCCATGTGGACATTATCGAACAGAATTTACAAACGCAGCATTAAAAAATGAAAAAGGAACATACCTGTGTGTAGTTGCTTGACAGCAATACTGCACTGTTTGCAGGGGCGGATACAGTTTTGGAAAGGGGGGGTGCACACTATTGAGAAATGGAGGAGTGTACACTTCATTTTTACTCGAGTTTCAATGGTCATTTAACAAACTTTCAGCACAAGGGGTATATGCGCACCCAACCCCCCAACCCCAACCAACCCCAACCCCAACCCCCCAACCCCTCTGGATCCGCCTATGGTTTGTCAGCTTGTTTACTATTGCAACCCTGATACGCGCAGTTATTGAGTTCAGTTAAACGACCCTTGGACAGTATTGCAGGGCCTATCAGATGATACGGGACGACAGTGATGCAAGTGTTATAAGTAATAATGAATAGTGGTACACAGGGATATCTGAGAATTATACCCCATAAACTGAAGGTATTGCCAACCTTAACAAGCATATGGTTAAGATTCAACAAAGTAGAGGATATTAAAGTGTCTTACCTGCGTAAGTAAATGACGAGTGTAGAGCCCCGGAGTGATTTGTGACTGACTGTTGCCCGTATACATACTCTAGATTACCCTACTATGTAACTACAATGACGATGGTTGCTACAGTGAACTTTAGTCGCCCTGTCTCGACCCTGTTATGTGCTTAGAATGGCGATGAGGCTGTTAACACGAACTTTAGTTACTTTGGACAGAAACAGGTAAGAGTTTTGAACGAAGGAATTGATGACAACGGTGTTCAAGGCGAAATTCACAATGAATTAGATTAGCTGTTCAGCCTGTATGCTACCGTTTGTTATCATGGTACATTATGGTAATCATGATAATTTGATTCGATGATAAGCATGGCTGTAAATACAGATAAATGCTTTGAGCCTTAATGATACGTGTTAAGTTTGGAGTTTAACTCATCTGTTCAGCACGATAAGAGATACAGGTCCTGCAATATCTGGATTATGTCTGATTCTCGTTATCATTGTGACCCAGGAGAGGATTAAGATTGTGGGACGTGGTGATCCTGTATTATCTCTGATGCGCGTTATCTTGTGACCCAGGAGAGGATTAAGATTGTGGGACGTGGTGGTCCTGATTATGTCTGATGCGCGTTATCTTGTGACCCAGGAGAGGATTAAGATTGTGGGACGTGGTGATCCTGTATTATCTCTGATGCTCGTTATCTTGTGACCCAGGAGAGGATTAAGATTGTGGGACGTGTTGGTCCTGGATTATGTCTGATGCGCGTTATCTTGTGACCCAGGAGAGGATTAAGATTGTGGGACGTGTTGGTCCTGGATTATGTCTGATGCGCGTTATCTTGTGACCCAGGAGAGGATTAAGATTGTGGGACGTGGTGGTCCTGGATTATGGTCTGATTATGCGCGTTATCTTGTGACCCAGGAGAGGATTAAGATTGTGGGACGTGATTGGTCCTGGATTATGTCTGATGCTCGTTATCATTGTGACCCAGGAGAGGATTAAGATGGTGTGATTATGTCTGATGGACATGATTAAGATTGTGATCCTGGATTCTCTCTGATGCGCGTTATCTTGTGACCCAGGAGAGGATTAAGATTGTGGGACGTGTTGGTCCTGGATTATGTCTGATGCGCGTTATCATTGTGACCCAGGAGAGGATTAAGATTGTGGGACATGGTGATCCTGTATTATCTCTGATGCTCGTTATCATTGTGAACCAGGAGATGATGAAGATTGTGGGACGTGGTGATCCTGTATTATCTCTGATGCTCGTTATCATTGTGAACCAGGAGATGATGAAGATTGTGGGACGAGGTGGTCCTGAATTATGTCTGATGCTCGTTATCATTGTGACCCAGGGAAAGATTAAGATTGTGGAACATGGTGATCCTGGATTATGTCTGATGCTCGTTATCATTGTGACCCAGGGCAGGATTAAGATTGTGGAACATGGTGATCCTGGATTATATATGATGCTCGTTATCATTGCGACCCAGGGAAGGATTACGATTGTGGGACACGGTGATCCTTGATTATGTCTGATGCTCGTTATCTTTTTGACCAAGGGAAGGATTACGATTAAGGAACATGGTGGTCCTGTTTTATTTCTGATGCTCGTTATCATTGTGACCCAGGGAAGGATTAAGATTGTGGGACATGGTGGTCCTGGATTATGTCTGATGCTCGTTATCATTGTGACCCAGGGAAGGATAAAGACTGTGAGACATGGTTATTTTTCCTGTATTATTCGCTATTTCCAATCGCACATAACGTGATAGAATTTATGTAAAACTTTGTCCAGCCTCTTCACGTCAATGCGTACGTTGTCAACACTTGTATAGGTTGAACAGTCGTCGAAACTGCAAACATAATGCCCAGAACACAACCATGATTCCGTATGAAATAGATCACCATTGGTACTTTTTTTTTCTTGTTTTTCATTTATACAACCATCAGACATCTGTGTACAGTTTCTTTAGGACTGAATTTATTTTATGAATGATAGTGTTACCAATATCCTAAACATATTGACTCAGTTGTACGCAGTACATGTTTTCACACTTCGGAACCCTAAATCTGTTGTTTAGTTTGCTTGTTGTTTAACGTCACACTCCGCAATATTCCAGCTTTATGGCGGAAGCCTGTAAACAATCCGGTCTGGACCAGACAATCCAGTGATCAACATCATGAGCATTGACTCAACCAAGTCAGCGAGCCTGAACGCCCGATCCCGTTTTTCGCCTCTTGCGACAAACATAGGTCACTGAAGATGATTTCTTACCGGGAGGCTTCACGGGTTTGGACACATTGTGAAAAAAACGCACATGTGTGTTTGAATGCCTCACCGTTCATGGCACTATTCTTATTAAAACGTCGAACCAGACTACACAGTTCTGTTAGCTATGTTCTTTGTAATGTAACATGACGGTATATATTGTTCATGATGTTTTAAACATTCACCTAATGCCATAACCGACTAAAGTATTCGTGATTATTTTTATTATCTGTTTTATTAATTGTTCAACACAACACTGCCACGAACACGGCGCTATCACTACACAGCACAGGTTGATGTCCCTATATTGTCAATAAAGTATCCCCATCACGTATACATTTACATTTTTATATTGCCATGAAATCATTAACTTCATCACTGACCATACACATATTTCACCCAAATCAGTCACTACTTACTGTAAGGCGACACACCTTGAAATACTACATATACACAGGGGCGGTGGGGTAGTCTAGTGGTTAAAGCGTTCGCTCGTCACGCCGAAGACCCAGGTTCGATTCCCAACATGGGTACAATGTGTGAAGCCCATTTCTTGTGTCCCCGCTACGATATTGCTTTAATATTGCTAAAAGCAGCGTAAAACTAAACTCTCTCACTCAATCCTACATATAAAGACTTCAATGCCATAAGTAACGTAAAAATTATCTCTCAGAACATTTTCATATTTCATGTTTCACTTAAAGTACCAACAAATGGTAGCTCCTGGTAGGTAACTGTATTCTCTATCTCTATCCTCACACCAGCATACTATATTTTTGTTTCAGTCACGTACATGACGTATGCCGAGGATCGTGACCAGCATTCGTGACAGAAATCTGTCAACTCAAAAATAACTTCGTCAACGCTTTTGTGTACGGCATTTTTACTGTATCTTCAAAACATACACTAATTATATTTCAAATACTGTTACTTAGCTTCACTCACAGCAATTTTACTCTATCTTCAAAGCTTACACTAATTATATTTCAACTGCTGTTTGCTTCACTCACAGCAATTTTACTTTATCTTCAAAACATACACTTAATATATTTCAACGGTGCCCCCTCAATCTTCGGTATGTAAAGCAAACAATACATTTCAACTTATAAGTTTATTCCTTGACAAAATAATTTTATAAATAAATCGCATCTGTTAAAAGGTATTTTTTGTCATTTACAGTGTATATATTTTTCTAATTGTAACAATATCTATAAAAATGTGTATAAATATTAAAATTGATTGTTGATTTGCTAAAAATATAAAATTATTAAATATTATAGCAATAGCTTAGCAATACAAATGCTAAACATAACATGTGAAAATGCTAAAATGCCTAAATTACAACATACAAACTCAAATCAGAAATCAAAGCTAAATATGCTCATTGTCTATATAAAGCCCCTATATTTTTAGAAATGAGTCAAGCCCGTTTGTTAATTGGATGAGTCCACTTGTGAGTAAGGTAAAACCAAAGCAAAATGTAGGGGTACTGAGATAACATGCATTGAGTAAGTGTAGGTGAACTGGGGTGTAGGTGAAATAAGAGTGTAGGGGTTATGGGTGTGAACCATTTCAACTGCTGTTAACTTCACTCGTAGTAATTTTACTCTATCTTCAAAACATACACTAATTATATTTCAACTGCTGTTAGCTTCACTCACGGCAATTTTACTCTATCTTCAAAACATACACTAATTATATTTCAACTGCTGTTAGCTTCACTCACGGCAATTTTACTCTATCTTCAAAACATACCACTAATTATGTTTCAACTGCTGTTAGTTAGCTCGTTAACTTAGTTGACATATGTCATCGTATCCCAATTGCGTAAATCAACGCTCATGCTGAAAATAGCTGTAATCTTGTATTCTTGTTATAATTTTGCCGTGATGTTGCTGTGATATTGCTGATAACGATACGAACTGATTGGTAACGGCGTTAGTACCTGCGCCGAAACGTCGCATTCGTTTCAATAAAGAAGTTGGTTATCCATAGAATTTGGTTTTCCTTGACACGAACTAAGGTTCAAATACTCGCTAGCTTTGACTTTCTGCTTTCATTCATATTAACCTTGGCTGGAAACTGGAAAGAAAATAATATCGTCAGTTCTGGAGATCGGGTTAGTTCTGTTCAAATCACTGCTCACACATTAAACTGCAATCACATCACGTATGCGACCATGAGCTGTTCAGTCAGCCATCGTGACGGTAGTACACAATCTAGTATTGTGGCAACACTTTGACAGTCGGTCAGTACAAAGGCAGCTCTGTGATGGGAGATACCGACGCTTTGGTGTTCTTCGTGAACGGTATAAAGGTGAATTTTCTTACTGTTTTATATCATTATGATGATATATGATACATATGATACATAAATGATACAGTTAAACGATGCACTTATATGGTTCACTCCGTTGAACCGGAAGCTGTCAGGAGTAATGGAGGCAAAGAACTATTTCATATACCACGAGTCGCGCTTAAAATGTTGAATGTAATATATATTGAGTGAGTAATTATTAAATATGAGGTTGGAAATCTGAGAGCACAACCTTTGATGGTGGCGATATTTTATTTTGACATTAAAAATATTTTTCGAACCGAAACGAGGGAAGTACGTTGCCAGCCTTTGCTCGTTTGGCTTGCATATAGAAAGACTGATCATTTTCTCTTTGTTGCGCAACCCTTTTTGCGCTACAGTTTGCCTGTGCTTGGCCATGGCGGTGCTTACGTCCAGATTAATGAGGTTTTGCTGTTTGTGGGCCATGCACTATGGTTGATACGCTGTACAAGTTCACGATGGCTTCAGAGTTTGAATATTTAATCACAATCACAAATATAGACACAAAATGTGTATGTTATGAAATATGTACGAATACAATATTTTCACTTGTATTGTAAACATTATCAAAGAAAACATGCACAAAACACTCAATTTGGATTTTATGCAAAGGAAATAGGTGTTTGTTGAATGAATACTTGCCTTCGTTTCAAATATTGAAAAACTAAATAGAACCATTAACTATTGTTTTCGAAGGTATAGGAATAAATGAATGACAATAATGTTTGTCGCTGTACGTGAATACCATTTCAATGCAGTTTGTTTATTCAGCATGTTCGGCCTCCGGCCCATATACAGATGACACCAGCAGCAGGTTGAAACTTGCAATTTACAAAATTTGACGTCTCAGACTTAGTGCATGATGACGATAAAGTTGTAGCTTAATAATAACGTTTGTATCGTTAGATGCCATTAAGTTGATGAAACTATGTGTTTATTATAGCATGTTCAGACAAACAGTAGGTATTTAGATCTTAGGATTTCATGAGCTGGACATATCATAACAAAACGAAATTCATCCTCAATCATGTCTAACTTACACCCTTTACACTGTCGCAGTGTTCTTATTACGTTTTAATGTCGCCCGGGTTCAACTTGTAATCTGGCCACGCCAATATGCAGTTTCGTCAAGTCGCGACGATATAAGGAACAGTCACCATGCGTTAAATACAATTCCGGTTGTAAATTCAATGTAAATGAAGAATAAGAGTCCTATTTCATACTACATTACAAGCTAGTTTTCCATTCCTAAATTAACGGAAATACTGCAACACTGCCAACACCTTAACGTAACCAAACCCGTAGCTAAATAGAACTTGCTTAATTCCTTTGATCCTCTATGTTTTATGTGGACCAGACAACATACAGCAGCTCTGACCTTCTGTGTTTCATACACCTGTTGATCCTATACCTTCAGAAAGAACGAAGCTGTAACCGGTCAATTGTTTGATCCAACTGTACATGTTATAGTTTGTGACTTCCTGTCTGTTACACATCTGTCTGATCCTACTTTACATGCTATAGTTTGTGTCCTCCTGTCTGTTACACATCTGTCTGATCCTACTTTACATGCTATAGTGTGTGACTTCCTGTCTGTTATACATCTGTCTGATCCTACTTTACATGCTATAGTTTGTGATCTCCTGTCTGTTACACATCTGTCTGATCCTACTTTACATGCTGTAGTTCGTGACCTACTGTCTGTTACATATCTGTCTGATCCTACTTTGAATGCTAAAGTGTGTGACTTCCTGTCTGTTATACATCTGTCTGATCCTACTTTACATGCTATAGTTAGTGACCTACTGTCTGTTACATACATGCTTTAGTTTGTGATCTCATGTCTGTTACACATCTGTTTGATCCTACTTTATATGCTGTAGTTCGTGACCTACTGTCTGTTACACATCTGTCTGATCCTACTTTACATGCTATAGTGTGTGACTTCCTGTCTGTTATACATCTGTCTGATCCTACTTTACATGCTATAGTTAGTGACCTACTGTCTGTTACATACATGCTTTAGTTTGTGATCTCATGTCTGTTACACATCTGTTTGATCCTACTTTATATGCTGTAGTTCGTGACCTACTGTCTGTTACACATCTGTCTGATCCTACTTTACATGCTATAGTGTGTGACCTCCTGTCTGTTATACATCTGTCTGATCCTACTTTACATGCTATAGTTTGTGACCTCCTGTCTGTTACATACATGCTATAGTTTGTGATCTCCTGTCTGTTACATATCTGTTTGATCCTATTTTATATGCTGTAGTTCCTGAACTACTGTCTGTTACACATATGTCTGATCCTACTTTGCATGCTATAGTGTAAGACTTCCTGTCTGTTATACATCTGTTTGATCCTACTTTACATGCTATAGTTAGTGACCTACTGTCTGTTACACATATGTCTGATCCTACTTTACATGCTATGGTTTGTGATCATCCTGTCTGTTACACATCTGTCTGATCCTACTTTACATGCTATAGTGTGTGACTTCCTGTCTGTTATAAATCTGTCTGATCCTACTTTACATGCTATAGTTCGTGACCTACTGTCTGTTATACATCTGTCTGATCCTACTTTACATGCTATAGTTTGTGATCACCCTGTCTGTTACACATCTGTCTGATCCTACTTTACATGCTATAGTTAGTGACCTACTCTCTGTTACACATATGTCTGATCCTACTTTACATGCTATAGTTTGTGATCTCCTGTCTGATACACATCTGTTTGACCCTACTTTACATGCTATAGTGTGTGACCTCCTGTCTGTTACACATATGTTTGATCCTACTTTATATGCTATAGTGTATGACCTCCTGTCTGTTCAACGTGTGGTTGATCCTTCTTTACATCGTTTAGTTTGTGACCTCCTGTCTATTTCACATATGTTTGATCCTACTTTGCAAACTATAGTGTATGACCTCCTGTCTGTTCAACGTGTGGTTGATCCTTCTTTACATCGTATAGTTTGTGACCTTCTGTCTTTAACACATATGTTTGATCCTACTTTGCATGCTATAGTTTGTGACCTACTGTCTGTTACACATCTGTTTGATCCTACTTTACATGCTATAGGGTGTGACCTACTGTCTGTTACACATATGTCTGATCCTACTTTACATGCTATGGTTTGTGATCATCCTGTCTGTTATGCATCTGTCTGATCCTACTTTACATGCTGTAGTTCGTGACCTACTGTCTGTTACACATCTGTTAGATCCTACTTTACATGCTGTAGTTCGTGACCTACTGTCTGTTACACACATGTCTGATCCTACTTTTACATGCTATAGTGTGTGACTTCCTGTCTGTTACACATCTGTCTCATCCTACTTTATATGCTATAGTGTGTGACCTCCTGTCTGTTACACATCTGGTTCATCCTACTTTGCATGCTATAGTGTGTGACCTACTCTCTGTTACGCCTCTGTTTGATCCTACTTTTGCATGCTATAAAGTGCGACCTCCTGTCTGTTACACATCTGTTTGATCCTACTTTACACGCTATAGAGTGTGACCTTCTGTCTGTTACACATATGTTTGATCCTACTTTTTACATGCTATAGTGTGTGACCTCCTGTCTGTTACTACACATATGTTTGATCCTTCTTTTTGCATGCCATAGTTTGTGACCTCCTGATCTATGACACATATGTTTGATCCTGTCTTTTCACATGTTCAGATCCTATGGAGCTGTAGCGACCTCCTGTCTATTACACATATGTTTGATCCTAGTTTGCATGCTATAGTGTGTGACCTCCTGTCTATTACACATATGTCTGATCCTACTTTACATGCTATAGTTTGTGACCTCCTGTCTGTTACACATATGTCTGATCCTACTTTACATGCTATAGTGTGTGACTTCCTGTCTGTTATACATCTGTCTGATCCTACCTTACATGCTGTAGTTCGTGACCTACTGTCTGTTACACATATGTCTGATCCTACTTTACATGCTATAGTGTGTGACTTCCTGTCTGTTATACATCTGTCTGATCCTACTTTACATGCTATAGTTTGTGATCTCCTGTCTGTTACACATCTGTCTGATCCTACTTTACATGCTGTAGTTCGTGACCTACTGTCTGTTACATATCTGTCTGATCCTACTTTGAATGCTATAGTGTGTGACTTCCTGTCTGTTATACATCTGTCTGATCCTACTTTACATGCTATAGTGTGTGACTTCCTGTCTGTTATACATCTGTCTGATCCTACTTTACATGCTATAGTTAGTGACCTTCTGTCTGTTCATATGTTACATACATGCTTTAGTTTACACATATGTGATCCTTCTTTTCTCATGTCTGTTACACATCTGTTTGATCCTATTTTACATGCTATAGTGTGTGACTTCCTGTCTGTTATACATATGTCTGATCCTACTTTACATGCTATAGTTTACACATCTGTCTGACTTTTATATGCCGTCCTGTCTGTTACATACATGCTATAGTTTGTGATCTCCTGTCTGTTACATATCTGTTTGATCCTATTTTATATGCTGTAGTTCGTGAACTACTGTCTGTTACACATATGTCTGATCCTACTTTGCATGCTATAGTGTAAGACTTCCTGTCTGTTATACATCTGTTTGATCCTACTTTACATGCTATAGTTAGTGACCTACTGTCTGTTACACATATGTTTGATCCTACTTTACATGCTATGGTTTGTGATCATCCTGTCTGTTACACAACTGTCTGATCCTACTTTACATGCTATAGTGTGTGACTTCCTGTCTGTTATAAATCTGTCTGATCCTACTTTACATGTTATAGTTCGTGACCTACTGTCTGTTACACATCTGTCTGATCCTACTTTACATGCTATAGTTTGTGATCTCCTGTCTGTTACACATCTGTTTGATCCTACTTTACATGCTGTAGTTCGTGACCTACTGTCTGTTACACATATGTCCGCTCCTACGTTACATGCTATAGTGTGTGACTTCCTGTCTGTTATACATCTGTCTGATCCTACTTTACATGCTATAGTTAGTGACCTACTCTCTGTTACACATATGTCTGATCCTACTTTACATGCTATAGTGTGTGACTTCCTGTCTGTTATGCATCTGTCTGATCCTACTTTACATGCTATAGTTAGTGACCTACTCTCTGTTACACATATGTCTGATCCTACTTTACATGCTATAGTTTGTGATCTCCTGTCTGTTACACATCTGTTTGACCCTACTTTACATGCTATAGTGTGTGACCTCCTGTCTGTTACACATATGTTTGATCCTACTTTATATGCTATAGTGTATGACCTCCTGTCTGTTCAACGTGTGGTTGATCCTTCTTTACATCGTTATAGTTTGTGACCTCCTGTCTATTTCACATATGTTTGATCCTACTTTGCATGCTATAGTGTATGACCTCCTGTCTGTTCAACGTGTGGTTGATCCTTCTTTACATCGTATAGTTTGTGACCTTCTGTCTTTTACACATATGTTTGATCCTACTTTGCATGCTATAGTTTGTGACCTACTGTCTGTTACACATCTGTTTGATCCTACTTTACATGCTATAGGGTGTGACCTACTGTCTGTTACACATATGTCTGATCCTACTTTACATGCTATGGTTTGTGATCATCCTGTCTGTTATGCATCTGTCTGATCCTACTTTACATGCTGTAGTTCGTGACCTACTGTCTGTTACACATCTGTTTGATCCTACTTTACATGCTGTAGTTCGTGACCTACTGTCTGTTACACATGTCTGATCCTACTTTACATGCTATAGTGTGTGACTTCCTGTCTGTTACACATCTGTCTCATCCTACTTTATATGCTATAGTGTGTGACCTCCTGTCTGTTACACATCTGGTTCATCCTACTTTGCATGCTATAGTGTGTGACCTACTCTCTGTTACACCTCTGTTTGATCCTACTTTGCATGCTATAAAGTGCGACCTCCTGTCTGTTACACATCTGTTTGATCCTACTTTACATGCTATAGAGTGCGACCTTCTGTCTGTTACACATATGTTTGATCCTACTTTGCATGCTATAGTGTGTGACCTCCTGTCTATGACACATATGTTTGATCCTACTTTGCATGCTATGGAGTGTGACCTCCCTGTCTATTACACATATGTTTGATCCTACTTTGCATGCTATAGTGTGTGACCTCCTGTCTATTACACATATGTCTGATCCTACTTTATATGCTGTAGTTCGTGACCTACTGTCTGTTACACATATGTCTGATCCTACTTTACATGCTATAGTGTAGTGACCTCCCCTGTCTGTTATCCATCTGTCTGATCCTACCTTACATGCTGTAGTTCGTGACCTCCTGTCTGTTACACATCTGTTTGATCCTACTGTTGTTCGTGACCTACTGTCTGTTACACATGTCTGATCCTACTTTACATGCTATAGTGTGTGACTTCCTGTCTGTTTACACATCTGTCTGATCCTACTTTATATGCTATAGTGTGTGACCTCCTGTCTGTTACACATCTGGTTCATCCTACTTTGCATGCTATAGCAGGTGTGACCTACTCTCTGTTACACCTCTGTTTCGATCCTACTTTGCATGCTATAAAGTGCGACCTCCTGTCTGTTACACATCTGTTTGATCCTACTTTACATGCTATAGAGTGCGACCTTCTGTCTGTTACACATATGTTTGATCCTACTTTACATGCTATAGTGTGTGACCTCCTGTCTGTTACACATATGTTTGATCCTTCTTTGCATGCCATAGTTTGTGACCTCCTGTCTATGACACATATGTTTGATCCTACTTTGCATGCTATGGAGTGCGACCTCCTGTCTATTACACATATGTTTGATCCTACTTTACATGCTATAGTTGTGACCTCCTGTCTATTACACATCTGTCTGATCCTACTTTATATGCTGTAGTTCGTTACCTACTGTCTGTTACACATATGTCTGATCCTACTTTACATGCTATAGTGTGTGACCTCCTGTCTGTTATACATCTGTTTGATCCTACTTTACATGCTGTAGTTCGTGACCTACTGTCTGTTACACATATGTCTGATCCTACTTTCCATGCTATAGTGTGTGACTTCCTGTCTGTTATACATCTGTCTGATCCTACCTTACATGCTGTAGTTCGTGACCTACTCTCTGTTACAGATATGTCTGATCCTACTTTACATGCTATAGTTTGTTATCTCCTGTCTGTTACACATTTGGTTGATTCTTGTTTATATGCTATAGTGTGTGACCTCCTGTCTGTTACTCATCTGTTTGATCCTACTTTGCATGCTATAGTGTGTGACCTCCTGTCTGTTACACATCTGTTTGATCCTACTTTACATGCTATGGTTTGTGATCATCCTGTCTGTTACACATCTGTCTGATCCTACTTTACATGCTATAGTGTGTGACTTCCTGTCTGTTATAAATCTGTCTGATCCTACTTTACATGCTATAGTTCGTGACCTACTCTCTGTTACACATATGTCTGATCCTACTTTACATGCTATAGTTTGTGATCTCCTGTCTGTTACACATCTGTTTGATCCTACTTTACATGCTATAGTGTGTGACCTCCTGTCTGTTACACATATGTTTGATCCTACTTTATATGCTATAGTGTATGACCTCCTGTCTGTTCCACATGTGGTTGATCCTACTTTACATCGCTATAGTTTGTGACCTCCTGTCTATTTCACATATGTTTGATCCTACTTTGCATGCTATAGTGTATGACCTCCTGTCTGTTCAACGTGTGGTTGATCCTTCTTTACATCGTATAGTTTGTGACCTTCTGTCTGTTACACATATGTTTGATCCTACTTTGCATGCTATAGTTTGTGACCTACTGTCTGTTACACATCTGTTTGATCCTACTTTTACATGCTATAGGGTGTGACCTACTGTCTGTTACACATATGTCTGATCCTACTTTACATGCTATGGTTTGTGATCATCCTGTCTGTTATGCATCTGTCTGATCCTACTTTACATGCTGTAGTTCGTGACCTACTGTCTGTTACACATCTGTTTGATCCTACTTTACATGCTGTAGTTCGTGACCTACTGTCTGTTACACATGTCTGATCTTACTTTACATGCTATAGTGTGTGACTTCCTGTCTGTTACACATCTGTCTCATCCTACTTTATATGCTATAGTGTGTGACCTCCTGTCTGTTACACATCTGGTTCATCCTACTTTGCATGCTATAGTGTGTGACCTACTCTCTGTTACACCTCTGTTTGATCCTACTTTGCATGCTATAAAGTGCGACCTCCTGTCTGTTACACATCTGTTTGATCCTACTTTACATGCTATAGAGTGCGACCTTCTGTCTGTTACACATATGTTTGATCCTACTTTACATGCTATAGTGTGTGACCTCCTGTCTGTTACACATATGTTTGATCCTACTTTGCATGCTATAGTTTGTGACCTCCTGTCTATGACACATATGTTTGATCCTACTTTGCATGCTATGGAGTGCGACCTCCTGTCTATTACACATATGTTTGATCCTACTTTGCATGCTATAGTGTGTGACCTCCTGTCTATTACACATATGTCTGATCCTACTTTATATGCTGTAGTTCGTGACCTACTGTCTGTTACACATATGTCTGATCCTACTTTACATGCTATAGTGTGTGACCTCCTGTCTGTTATACATCTGTCTGATCCTACTTTACATGCTGTAGTTCGTGACCTACTGTCTGTTACACATATGTCTGATCCTACTTTATATGCTATAGTGTGTGACTTCCTGTCTGTTACACATCTGTTTGATCCTACTTTACATGCTATAGTGTGTGACCTCCTGTCTGTTACACATACTGATCTACTTTACATGCTATTTGACTTCCTGTCTGTTATACATCTGTCTGATCCTACTTTGCATGCTGTAGTTGTGACCTACTGTCTGTTACACATCTGTTTGATCCTACACATGCTGTGTTCGTGACCTCCTGTCTGTTACACATTTCTGATCCTACTTTACATGCTATAGTGTGTGACCTCCTGTCTATTACACATATGTCTGATCCTACTTTACATGCTATAGTTTGTGACCTCCTGTCTATTACACATCTGTCTGATCCTACTTTATATGCTGTAGTTCGTGACCTACTGTCTGTTACACATATGTCTGATCCTACTTTACATGCTATAGTGTGTGACCTCCTGTCTGTTATACATCTGTTTGATCCTACTTTACATGCTATAGTGTGTGACCTCATGTCTGTTTCACATCTGTCTGATCCTACTTTACATGCTATAGTTTGTGACCTCCTGTCTGTTACACATCTGTCTGATCCTACTTTACATGCTATAGTGTGTGACCTCCTGCCTGTTACACATCTGTCTGATCCTACTTTACATGCTATAGTGTGTGACCTCCTGTCTGTTACATGTTTGGTTGATCCTTCCTTACATGCTATAGTTTGTGACCTCCTGTCTGTTACACATCTGTTTACATGCTATAGTTTGTGACCTCCTGTCTGTTACACATCTGTTTACATGCTATAGTTTGTGACCTCCTGTCTGCTACACATCTGGTTGATCCTTCTTTGGATGTTATAGTTTGTGAGCAGTATTTCAGTTCTTTCACAGCCTGTCAGTTTCATGTGGGAGCAAAACCCGAAGTAATGCATGTTTCAGACGTTTACCACTTCGAGCAGCAAACCAGTTAAATCACAGTGTTGCATTTTCATGTGGGAGCAAAACCCGAAGCAATGCACTTTCACACGTTTACCACTTTAATGGAAGCAACCATGGTTCTGACAAACCTAGAAACATAATCAGAGCGAACGGGGATTCAAACCCACAATCTTAGGTTTCCGACGTCTCCAAGGGTCTTAACTAAGTCAACTGTGGTGCCTCAGACGTCTTGGCCACCCTTGCCCAGGCGTGAAGGGTAATGTAGTGAAACAAATTATACGAACTCCTACTCTTACCCGTGGTGTTTGACCTCTGTGTAATGTGTTACATTCCAGATAGAGGAGAGGAATCCTGATCCATGTCTGTCATTGCTGGACTACCTGCGTCACAAACGTATCCTTGAAACTGGTCGCCAGTCCACTCGCCAGTCCACTGTAATGTCAGATAAACATGACCTTACTATGCCCAAAGCAAGATGTCGACAATTATAGAATCCAAAGAGGCACAATGTCGCCTTTTGCTTTGTCGTCCCTAAATAAACAAGCATAAACGTGTCAAAATTAAACCAACACGACAATGCGACAATGTTCCTTTCCAGGATTCCATAGAAAATCGTCATTCTACAGTGATTTACGTAGTTAGTGATATACTCAGATAGTAGAAGAACATAACTTCTGCTAAATGCGGCGTAAAACCAAACTCAGTCAGTCAGTCTACTCAGATAAATCATTATGCCGGTCCTCAAAGCAGGGCGTGAAGTCTAGATGGGATCCTGATCCCACAAGTGACCATATGGCATGTGTGTTTGGTCCCATTTTGCCTACATTCCATGTTGCCTACATCGCAGTTTGCCTATGAGTACAGTGAAAGTTTAGGGAATGTGGAACATAAATGAGTATGCCCCAAGTCTAATCACCTGTGCCGATACACTGCTCTGCTCCAAGTTCTACGTGACTGACAAAGTGACTGTTTGATCTTGATCTTACCATACTCACGTACTTTGATCATGAGAGAACAGGCTTCTCCATAAGTGAAATAAATTAGCCATGGAACCTTACCATACATACTGTTTCTGTACATTGTTGTTAATAGTAAAAGGATTACGTGAGTACACACAAGAAGATTATCTCCCAAAACACTTTGACCATGAGAGAACAGGCTTCTCCAAGGTTTAATGAGTAGAGGTTTGTTGTTCCAACATTTGTTGTTCAAGGATGTAAGGGCCGCTGTAGTACCACTGGCGATCATGTCACTTCCACCAGAGATCACACTCATCGCCCTGTTGAAAACGCAGAGCATGTTCGTCTCCTTAGTCGACTCCGCCAACGTGTTCAAGAAGTCATCTCCCCAGTCCAAAAGGTGTACAACGAAGAGCTCGGGCATCAAGATGACAATGATGCTGCCTGCTACCATGGCATCATTTCCAAGTGTGAAATCAGCCCTCTACCGACATTGCATCAAGTCACTTCCTCCCCTACCACAAAGCCGTTCAGTTGCAGACCTGCAGGAATCATGGACGAGGACACAAGATGGAAGAGACTTTTGTCTGTGTGGATGATTGTGATGATGACAAGCTGCCTGTGTTTGCAAGCACTGAGATGGTTATGAACCAAGGCCCCAAAAGCGAGAGATCGCAACCTTCAATGACTATGCCCGCTTCTCTCTTCAGTTGTGGGACCAGGGCCCCGTTTTACAAAGCTCTCGTAGCGCTACGATTATCGTAAGTCAATGGTACATTATAGAAAGTGCGAATGCTATGAGAAAAGTTACGAGATCCGTGGCTTACGAGAGCTTTGTGAAACGGGGCCCTGGATGATAACCTAGGACCAAGATCCAACAATCACCTGAAGGTATGCCATAGTGGACTGAAGAATTGAAGAAGCAGACCAAGAAGGCCCACCCTAGCCTGTATGAATCCATAAAAGCAATTAAGAGGAAAGCAACGACAGACGGAAGACACCGTCTACAGCTGAACCATGGTGCAACTTCCCGACCAAGACCACGTGTATATAGAGACTGACTAGGACTAGTCCATTGTATATAGTAGGTAGTTAAATGTTTAACCTTGCATGAAGCATAGCCACAGGAGTGTAAATTTGTTTTGATAAGAGTGTAGGCAAAATGGGATGTAGGCAAAATGGGAACATGCGGGCAGGTGTCCTCCCATTACACAGACAGCCAGTTCGCAGACACTTTAAAACAACAAGATTATCTACTACCTGTTACCTACACGTTATAATGGAATACTAGTAGTCCAAATAAAAACACAGGAACAAACTGAGCTATATTATTTATTTTGAAAGATAGGCGAAAAGACAGTAACTTGAATTTTTATTGCTGCAATAAAAAAGAACAGTTTATTTTCATAAACATTTCGGTTTAACCTTCTAGTCTAACGTAAGTCGGCATCATCATATTGAAAACATTAGCTTAGCTTTTAGAAATTGCAACACTGTTGTATCATATAAATCAAATAAAGACAAATGTAAACCTAAATATTATTCATGTGGAATAAAGAAGTTATATGTCTTGCACACAATATTAAGATATATGACGACTGCACTTAATTACGATTTATTTAGAATAAATATTTAAAATATTACCCATCATGTCAATTTGGCCATGGATGTGAGAATGTTTTTTATTAATTCCTCAAATGTCCATTGTATACTACTCAAAGACATAAACTGTTACAATCTTTAGAAAGTATTGTTAAAATTAGAACACTGATTGGTATTAATCGTATCTTACATGGCAATGCAGGTGTCTCATTTACCTCAAATCAGAATGTTTTCAAATATGTACATATCTATATATCTCCAACAAAACGTTTTCTCAGTTAACTTCTGCTGTACATATGCTATTATTGGGAGGGGTCTTTTATATCGATTAACACAATCAATTTTATATTCTATAGTAATTAATAGTAAATCAATTTTGAGAAGAGAAATCATTTATCATTTAATCGCAACAAAGTTCTATTTACGCACAATCAAACTTCTCAGTAACGAACCTGTTTCAGGCTCACCCTGCCCCACTCGCTAGACAGTGGACTGTTCCATTATACCCGTAGGTGTTACCCTAGTTAACCTTTTAGTTCAGTGTCTGTCAAGTGGGTGTCTGTCAATTGGGAGATAACCTGCAGGCATGTGGATTTTATTAGGTGTGTTTGTATCGTTCAAGAAATGATAACTTAACTTTACTCGAAGTGCGCCAGACCGGAAGTAAGGCTGCCTGTGCAGAAGGAGGATGTGGTGCCTGTACCGTCATGCTGTCAGAGTATGACGAAAAAACAGAGAAGGTCAGGTGTGTCGGTTTATCTTTCCTACTGAGACCTGGTATATACATATGAGCATTAATTGAGCACCTCCCACCTTTTACATAAAGGTGTTGTACAATTGTTGAATACCCAATTCCGCTTGAAACTGTAACTGTAACACATTTTACTCAGATGAAAACAAAAACTGAAATTAAAACAATTTAATTGTAATCTGACAGGAATAAAGAAAAAAACGTGAATATCAACAATGTTGGAAGGTATGGCAACCATGACTACACCACCCATTTGATTGTCACACCGCTCTCAAACAATGATTAATGTCATAAACCATCATTGGCGACTATAAGTATCTGGTGTAACCACTCCTCCTCCTCCTCCTCCTCCTCCTCCTCTCATCATCATCATCATCATCATCATCATCATCATCATCATCATCATCATCCTAACAACTGCTAGTCTCCCTTTCATACTGACAATGAAGAGTCGGAGTCTCAACATGGAACCTACGCCAATCCTCATGGCGTGCCTGCGTCAATTCCTGCAGATCTGGTTCATGAAGGTGCTCCTTGCGGGCCATAGTAATGCAAACACAAATGGGCGATGAGCACTCTGAGGTCTAGTGTTTTCATCCATGAATATTGGACGACAGGCAAGGGTATGGTTATCAAAATGTGGCATGATGGTGGTGTCTTGTACTTTCTGTTGATGACGCTGACTATTGAGTGTCCCAGGTGCTTCAAAGAGATCCGACTTGCAGTGACTGAGACACCACCAATGTGTTCCGCTGCATGGATCCTGGTAACATGCCTCGTTGTAAAGCCTCCATACGCGATAATGTCCACCAGTAAGGTGTAGAAGAGAGACACTTTCATCAGATCAATGAACCCTACCCAGTGTCCTCAAGTTTCTCGGAGACTGCACCAGGCCAGACGTTCCTGCCTGTGCCTATCTGTGAGGAAGAGACGGACGACGTTTTTTTCAGACTAGCATCCCACAGGCTTCTTCTGATGGCACTAGTTGAGAGGCAGACTTCAAATCTCAAGTGACGGAACCGTTCTTCGGCATGGTTCTTCCGCGGACTTCCAGGTCTTGGGCGATCTTTTACTTTAATGGTGGCCAGGGGCTTTTCCACAAGTCGACTAATAACTGTGTAGTTAATGTTAATGTTATGTTGCGACAGGACATCTGCATCATACGTGGATTGAGGTGGTGCTTTTTAATGCTCATGTGTATATGTTCTCAAATAGAATGTTGATATATGCTTAATATTTCCTGATATTTTTGTAATATTAATTTGTGCCACCATTCCAAGATAAATAAATAAATAACTCAGTAGATCGTTCTTATAGCCATTTTGCAGTTTTGGCTTGCATCCTGCCTGTGTGCTGCGTACATGGTTTGGCTGTCACTACAGTAGAGGGTATAGGCAGCACCAAGACCAGGCTACACCCAGTACAGGTAAGTCTGTTCTCTCCATGGTCTGGCTGTCACTACAGTAGAGGGTATAGGCAGCACCAAGACCAGGCTACACCCAGTACAGGTAAGTAACTGTTCTCTCATGGTCTGGCTTAAACATTCTCGTTGAAGATGTTTTTATTATGAGTGATTCATTTACTCTTCTGAAAGTATATTCTTAATAATTCAGAAACGGTTAGCTGAGGCCTCCGGCACCCAGTGTGGATTCTGTGCTCCTGGGATGGTCATGTCTATGTATGCACTTCTTCGGAACAACCCTGAACCATCTGAAGACCAAATTCGTAGATTTCTGGATGGTAGGTTCTTACATAGTATCGCCTACTTTAAGATAAAGCCTGTCATTGTTAGCATGTTCATTTTGATCTTAGTATCATCTCGTTACCCTCTTTGCAGGAAACGTGTGTCGCTGTACTGGTTACAGAACTATACTCGATGGATTTCGGACATTCGCAAAGGTATTGCAATATTGTCTGATACTGACATTTTCAACGATATTCTTGATAATCTTTGTAGTCATTAAACTGTCAGTGTAGCACTTTCCTCTTACCTAAATATACTGTAGCTTAAATATTGCATAGTTTGAAATAATTACCAAAAATAGAATATTGTTAAAATGGAACTCTCTGTTCAATTACAGGGTAATTGTGGTCTGGGAGTGGATTGTTGCCGAAGCAACGGACGTCTCAAGGATGAGGTACAGTCACAGATTGACTAACAACTAGTCTCTGAAATGAACATATTTTACAGCAGAAACATTTCATAATAAATAAATAAAATATAATGAAAAGGAGCCCTGAGACTTTCTTCATTTTCAGAGACTAAACAAATCTGTAGAGGGATTATTTCTTGGAATGTGAAAACAAAGATTCTTATCACCCCTTACTACTTGAAGTGTGAGTGACAGGAATATTTATTGCCCCCAACACCTCTCCCTCCTACTGTCAGTGGTATGGGCAGATTTGGGGGCAATGAGTATCGAATGTCTCCAAATTTATTTTGAAACTGTGGAAATCTAGACTTGCCACATATTCTAGACTTGCATGGGCCTTCTTGGATACATTTACTCCAGGGTCTGTGTGACAGACTAAGTCGCATACATTGTCCTTGGCATAAACACATGCTAAAACATTAAAGTATGTGCGACTTGATAAGATAAGTGCATCTGAGATTCCTTTTTTTTGTACGTAATACCGTGATAATGATTATGTATTTTATATAGACGTTGTGATAACATTTCAGCCAAATGTCACCGGCACGAAGCATCATTCGTCCTACGACCCGACACAAGAATCCATCTTTCCTCCGGAACTTAAGGTGAGGAAATCGACCAAAAATGAGTTTCTGTTCAATTTCTTCTGATCGTGTTTGTTGTATCCAAGGGTTGAGAGAGAGAGTACCAGTATGTACTCTTAAGTGTGTTTTTCCAATCTTGGCACACATTGGGTACTGTCAGAGCGAAGGACATAGGTAATGGGCTACATCGAGCACAGCTTCAACTCACCATCACCATGTTTTAAAATGTAAAATTTATATCAAAGCCTTTGCTTTTTGTACCAGAACAAGTGGAATTTCTACCAGGGCAAATCACTCGTGTTCAAAAGTGACAGCTCTACGTGGTACAGACCAACAACATTGACAGAGTTACTTGACCTGAAGTCCCGTCATCCCGATGCCAAGATTGCTGCAGGGAATACAGAGATATGTAAGTGGAGTTCACCTTCGTGCAAATACTTTACATGCATAAATACATGTACAAATAGAAGCGACAAAACCCTTTCCACATTCATAAGAAATCTCTGCTAAAAGCAGACTCGATTGTACAATTGTGACTATATCATGAGCAGATATTTGTTTAAGCTATATTACAGCTATATGATGTTATTTGTAAACAAATCGGGTCTGAACCAGACAATCCAGTGATTGGCACTATGCGATAAGATGACAGAGCATGTTTTTATGAATCACTATGAAATAGTGATGATAACAGGTGTTCTCGAAAAGCTGAGTGTATCCTGCCCCACCGGTGGCACCCGTTATAAAAATATGCTACATCTAGTCAGTTGTTCACCTGAAATAATTCGGGAACGTATGGTGTAAGTCAAAATAGGGAATTGCATCGGGCATCATTTTTGTCACTGATGCATCAAATTTGGAACTCTCCTCCACATGTCTACCATAAAATACAATATCAACAGGAACCATGACTGTACTGATCTTGCTTGAGCTTCATTACAAATATTTAACTTTCATCAAAAACTGATACTGACAAAATCAACCCTCTAGTTTTCAATGTCACCATAGTTACATTTTGGCCTTTCAAGGGGCCAAACACACAGAGGTCGGCATAAGCATCCAAGCCAAAAATATATAGATTTGGATTCAAAACAAACACAAAACTAATAACACGATCACAGCATCGTGAATATTCTAACCACATAGTCGAATGTAATCATCTCGCACGTTTATTGCGAATCGCGCGCCGTTTTGCCTACGTTAACAAAATACTTCGCCATACGTGCATTGAATCCATGTCAGCTGCCAAACATAATTCAAATACTGCTTTATATTAAGTTTGCTATAAAAGCCCCTGTGGTTGTTATACATGTATGTCTATAAAATGTTATATATATGAGCTTAGCAAAGGTGTATGCAAGATCCAGCATGCTATTATCTTGGGATCATACTTGTAAATCTTGAAAACTGAAAATTTAAGCTATGTATCCCATTTCCGAGGATATTTTTGTTTCTAAAAGCTCGTGTCCACTAGCGTCATTTAACTCAAGTGTACTTATTGGTGGCGTGTGGTCCTGAACATAGCGCTTTTAGGTCACAATCAGTTGAAGTTAAGCAACGTTGGGCGTGGAGAGTCCTTGGATGTATGACCGTGTTTGGCAGCTTGACTCCTGAGAGTTTTAGGACTTCAGACCTGCCCCACAACGAAGCACATGCGATACATTTGGTCTCTCCTTAGGCAAGTGAGTTTCTTCAAAATTGCCTCTGTTCGCCCAGCAGAAAATTGGTACACGGTGAAATATGTCGTGAGACTATTAACCTTCTAGCACCTAACAGGCAGCTTGGGTTATCCGGGGTAATAAAACTCAGATTGTGCGCTTTGAGCAGGATATCTAGCTTGGAAAAGGCGCGTTATATTCTCATTATTATTATTATTATTTTATTGAGTTTATATGAAAGGAACTGGTCGTAATAAACACAATGGACTCTATTACAGCGGTTGAGACTCATTGCAAGGGTTTAAATTACCATGTGTTCATCGAGGTCTGCAATGTCCCGGAACTGAGGCAGGTTTCAAGGTCACCGTCAGGAATCACGTTCGGCTCTGCCGTCACTATCAGCAACGTTATAGAAGCTCTACAGACCGTTGTCAGTGATATGCCAGGTGAGCAGTTAAGGTAACGTGAATTATAAACTGAAAGTGTTCTACGACATGATAGTGATTCGTTGCAGTGGGGTAGCCTAGTGGTTAAAGTGTTCGTTCGTTAAGCCGAATACCCGGTTTCGATCCCCCACATGGGTACAATGTGTGAAGTCAATTTCTGGTATCCCCGATGTGATAGTGCTGGAATATTTGCTAAAAGAGCTAAACTCAACTCATTCTCTCATTATGGTGATTCTACAGCTGGAATATTGCTGAGTGTGCCGTAAAACTATACTCACTTATTATGGTGATTCGTTATTGATACCGATTTTTCTTCAGAGGATAAGACACGAGTGTTCCGAGGTTTTCTGGACGTTCTCAAGTGGTTCGGCAACACACAGATCAGGAATGTTTCAGTAAGTAGGAAGAAACACACCAGCATTCACAATACGATAGTAGTTATACAGAAGACCCGGGTTCGAATCACCACATGGGTTATACAGGAGATTGCTGGAATATTGCTGCGTAAAACCAAACTCAGTCAGTCAGTTATACAGGAGACGGTTGGAACACAGATGGCAAAGTTGTAAAAGGTGACACAATTGTGCAGAGTTGTGTCCTATAGATGAGACAGGATCCGCTTATCGTGAGCTGAAAATCTAGAATACCGTCATCAGCTTATACATCAGCAAATATAAATACATACAACCAATAGTATTGTGCTTTACCCTACTTTAATCCAATATACCGCGGTATAATTACGAATTAAATTAAATTAAACAAAGACTTTCGATTATATAGAACGCATTGATATTTAAAGGTTGAATAAAAATTCTAACAAATCAATGATTGAATATCAGATATTTCAACCGGAAAATATTTCACTATAAAACGCGGCATGCATTGATCTCTGCAAGATTATTAATCCAATTAGCATATTAATGCATGTAGTATTACCTCGCAGAGTATCGGTGGCAACATCGTAACAGCCAGTCCTTTGTCTGACCTCGTACCGATGTTGATGTCAGCCGGAGCCACCGTCCACGTCGCGAGGAAAGGTAGTGTGTGCGTAGGATAAACATGTGTTTATGAGTACAGATGTATTATGTTCGGAAATATTAGGCAACGTATATGAAGTGTCTGTGTTGGGTAATGTACGAAAAGTACGAAAATGTAAAATATATTGAAAGATGGTCGTTGTTTCTTGCCATCATTTGAAATAAGACCCCTTGATCTCTTGCGCCTAGACAGTCAATAAGAAATGAATGACAAATAACAACAAAATTATAATAAGAAATATAAGTGAAAATAATAGTTCAAACTCGTAATTTGAATATGTTATGACGATGTTTACTCTCTCTCTCTCTCTCTCTCTCTCTCTCTCTCTCTCTCTCTCTCTCTCTCTCTCTCTCTCTCTCTCTCTCTCTCTCTCTCTCTCTCTCTCTCTCTCTCTCTCTCTCTCTCTCTCTCTCTCTCTCTCTCTCTCTCTCTCTCTCTCTCTCTCTCTCGGGTACGCGGGTGTGTTGCCAATACATGTGACTGGGTACTTCAATTTGTCTGCCCTACAACGTTCCATGCCTGTCCTAAACAGACCGTGTGTTTATTGTATGATGCAGATGTTCTTCAATCGGTTAACCTCAACAATTGTAGGATCCGCTATTAGGGAGATGGCGATTGACCCCAGCTTCTACGTCAAGTACAGGACAACATGTCTGGACCCTGATGATGTCCTGCTGTCTCTAACCATACCAACATCAGGCAAGGTTGGTGAGATCTAGTTTCACGAAACATTCGCCTATATGTTCACAACATAATGGGATCGTTCTTATAGTTGCGTTAATAAAATTATGCACTATTCATGCCAACAAACGCAAACAGGGCTACCTATTACTAGTCTGTCATAGAGGCCCAGAAACAAATATATCCAAGAAAGCCCATGCAAGTCTAGATTATGCGGCAAGTCTAGATTTCCGCAGTTTCAGGAAATGAAGAAAGCCTCTGGATTCATTTTTATAATATTTTAAGATCATAATTTAGGAACTGTTCTTTTCTGTCAAATATGTTCATTTCAGAGACTAGATGTTATTCTAACCTATTACAACAGACTGACAGTTCAGAACAGTTATTGTGAGGGCTTATTATTAGGCATTTTGTCATAATTGCACATCTTTGACCAAACGTTTTTTCCCCAAGAAAGCACAAAAACAGCACAGAAATGTGTACAATATCATCGTGGGTCACGGCTCTTGAAATTGGTATACGCAGCCCTTTGGCACTCAACTTAACAATGTTGGTGTACTTGAAACTGTGCCAGAAAGTATGGAACATAAATTCCATCATTAATTCAAGGTTTATATTACGGTTATTGTTAAGTAAGCAGCATGGACCGGTATCCAGCTTTGTCCTTGGGTCAGCTATGGAGGCAACATGGACTAACGGAGTGTCGAAATATGACCTTGATGTCCACAGTTTCTGCCATTTCCGTAAGATCATACCCGTAGTTACCTGAGTTGGACTTCACGAGATGCAGTTTACCCTGAATGATTGTCACCTTGGTTCAGCGGTAACCAATCAACATAAAAAGAAAAGAAAGATTACACTTTAAAACTTTATTTGACCATAACATTAACGAAGGTTATCAATAGCCCTACAAGACAGAAATCTGTCTCGGGATCATTGCAAAGTGAAGGCCAAAAAGACAGCAAAGATACCTGAATCAAATAAATCGACGTCGAATAACCATTTCTTCATTTGTTCATTTTTTCCCTGCATTACACAGGGGTGTACTCTTTCCTTTTCCTGATAGTGTATATTGTCTCAACTGGTACCTTCCTGGCATTCCTAAAGACTCACAGAATGCAATGCCTTCATACGTGTACGACACATGGTTAATCCTTTTCAGAACGAGTTCTTCCATGGCTACAAACAGGCAAGCAGGAAGGAAAGCTGCGTTGCAACATGCAATGCAGGAATGAGGGTTGTATTTGAGGACAACTCCGACGTCGTAAAAGACATTTATCTTGCCTTCGGGTCTATGGCACCGACCACCATCATGGCCACTCACACAATGAACGGGCTTATTGGCAGGTAAACGTTCAAACTGCAATTGTTACATGTACAGTAACCCGTGAAGATCCGGGTTAGAATTGGTCTTCAGTAACTCATGCTTGTCGTAAGAGGCGACTAACAGGATCGGGTGGTCAGGCTATCTGACTTGGTTGACACATGTCATCGTATCCCAGTTGAGTAGATTGATGCCCATGCTGTTGATCACTGGATTATCTGGTCCAATCAGGGGTGAGATTGTCTGGTCCAGACTCCATCATTTACAGACCGCCGCCATATAGCTGAAATATTCCCGAGTGCGGCGAAGAACAAAACTCATCCACTCATTCACTCACAGTGTCACTCACATATACAGTAAATCATTGATTACTCTTCATAACCAAAGGACTTTGGAATGTTTAAACCAACATAAATTGTTAATATTAATGTTCGTAATGTTGTTTGTTTTTTTCCAGTCGTTGGCAAAACGATCTGGTAACCAAGGCAACCTCCCTGCTGGCCGAGGAACTGCAATTGGCTCCGGGGCACCCGTGGGGATGTGTGAATACAGACAATCTCTCACCACCAGCTTCTTCTATAAGTTCTATCTGTCTGTTCAACACGCTTTATGTCATCAGGTATATAACACGGAATACCATGTGCATGTAATTCAATCTATAACTGATATATAAGTTTAGGACGGAGGATTAAAATACTATAATACTAAATAATGTTGTTGTTAATTATCTATTGCAGTTAAAGGCTACATTTGTCAAGGTTATTGAATAGTTTGTAGATTTAACACTAAACAAAATCCATTTCACATAATTTCAGTTGAATTAGAACTAAACTTTGCCATACCTTTGCAGACAATCTTCCAGCAAACTGTAATTATTTGTATATTTTTCTATAGGGCACAAGTCACCTAGTCGTCTTAAACGACGTGTTACATTGTGCAGAGTTGCGACCCTTTGATGTGCAAAAACACAATCATCGAGTCGAAACTGAGATGAACTGAACTGCTTTTATAATCTTGACTGTGCAGATGGGTTTCATTAAAGTAATAAACATACTGGTAAAATGTGCATCACATCAGGCTAATTTCCATTTAAGTTAAGACTGTATGATATAACTGATGATGAACTAATTCCAATTGGTTCATAAAGGTGTTTACATCTTTCCAGAATGGGATTGCATCAGATATACCCAGACATTTGCGAAGTGCTCTACTGGACATTGACTACACATTGCCAAGTCCCAGTCACGTTTATGATGACGTCACTTCCTGTCATCCAGCAGACGACACTGGGAAAATGTACGGGATACAGCACGCTACAGGCGAGACAATGTTTCTGGACGACATGGCGCCAAGTGAAGGTGAGATTCTCCATGTGGACGACATGGCACCAAGTGAGGGTTAGGTCATGTATGTTGTGGTGTTCCGAATAATTGAAATAATCGAAGACGGGTCGCAGTGACCAAACGACCAAGCAATCGATCACATTTTCCACAATCGAACACAAACAATTTTGGAACAACTGTTTTAGTGTTTGAAACACTTGACAATGAAACGTATCTTAGAAGTCGTCAAAGATTGAAAACGCGTTTAATTCTTAGAAAACCCACTTCACTCACTGAAAAGTCATTACTGAATATTTCTTAAAGACTCAAGGAAGTTTATGTTCATGATATAATTGTCATCACTTTAAAGTAGCAAGTGCATCATTTTACACTGGATGTGAAATTTGCAAATGCAATTTGTGCAGTTTCTAAATAAAACAAAAAAACAACAGAGAACCACGTTAAATTATCTGCAACAACAACCTGAATAGGGAAATCTGAAAAATGACGCTAACCAATTTTTTCGATGGTTGCTCGCTGGTAATGAACCAATTACCATTGTTATTGTGAAATTCCAACCAATTCCCAACACTACCTGTATGTGGAGCACCTAGGGTCAAGGGAACGTGAGATTCTTCATGTGGACGACATGGCAACAAGTGAAGATGAGACCCTCCATGAGTACGAGTCATGTGAAGGTGAGATTCTCCTTATGGGCGACGTGACGGCAAGTGTAGGTGAGATTCTCCTTATGGACGACGTGACGGCAAGTGTAGGTGAGGTTCTACATGTGGAGACAAATATAAATGTCACATAGCCTAGTAGGTGTTTCAAATGAATGAATGAAGGTTTGTCCAGTTATGTTTCATTACTGCTCTATTGGCTGGAAAGACTTGACCACAGTGGGCCCAACACCGCAGCACTAAAAGTGAAATTTTGGATACACGAACACACAGTCGTCCAAACCGTAGCAATGTGGTCATACGTTATATCTTGCAGGAGAACTATTCATGGCCCTGGTGCTCAGTAAGAGACCACACGGTCGTCTTGTTAGTGTTGACGCAACAGAGGCGCTCACTCTGCCGGGAGTGGTGGACTTCATCACACACAAGGACATCCCAGGGGCGAAAACCTGGGGACAACCAGGACCAGGAGAAGAGGTTTTCGCCTCGGATGTGGTACATACTATGTTATGTTATTAATAGTATCATTCATAGTTTCAAGGGATCGGGTGGTCAGGCTCGCTGAGTTGGTTGACACATGTCATTGTATCCCAATTGAATATATACCAAAAAAAGCTTTCTGTCTGTCTGTCTGTCTGTATCCCAAATGCGTAGATTGATGCTCATGCTGCTGATCACTGGATTGTCTGGTTTGACTCGATTATTTGCAGACCACCGCCATATAGCTGGAATATTGCTGATTGCGGCGTAAAACTTAACTCATTCACTCACTATTAAAAGTATTACTTTTTAAGTTGACTAAAGGTGCGTTGATAAATTCCGTATTTTTATGAAAAAATACAGTGGAAACCTGATATTACTAATTTAGTTATACGATCTCTTTTGTTAAGTAATTTACTTCCAGGGACCGTGAGAAGACGTTTAGTTAAGCGGTATTGTTTACTTATCCGAGTTTAGTTAACCGGACTCTAATAGTGATAATTAATGAAGAAATTTGCCGAGACCAAAGAATAGTGTTTACTTATCCGGTCTATTTAGTTCAGCGGTCTTTACTTAGGCGGTTTCCACTGTATATGCATTTGGAAAAATAGCAAACGTTGATCCCATAACTGTATATAAGTCTGAAATCAAATCGTCACGCACATATATATATATATACTAAGCAGCGAAAGAAACGTCAGTTTGGAATTTTCCTTCGCAGAAACGGATAACTGTAAACTCATTTTATGTTTTGATTGTATATTTTTGACGAGATCTCCAACTTTACCTGAGCAAAGACATCCCTTCCCAAACTCAGAATTTGAACCCAGGAAATGGTGTAAAAACCGGAACCTGATCTCGGAGATGGTACGGTGTTCTCCGTGTTTTTCATGCAACTCATGCTGCACGTGCTGTTCACAAAGACCCCCTAGCCCTATGAAACATTCACCCCCAACGTCACCTGGATTGCAAACATTCACATTAGGAACGTCAGCAGGATGCCGCAACTCACGACAGCCTCAGAGGTCAACGACTGGCTGCAGCAACGCTGGGCCACCAACAAGACTTGAAGCTGGCCACACTGCACAACCCGTTGTGCCACACTTCCAGGTCAACGTTCAGACCATCTACAGGCTGCAGCAACATTTCCGGAGCACCAACACCACCGTGGGAACCTCCATTGCCGTAGAAACCCCTCGATCGCGTGAACCCCGTACAACACCAAAACTGGCAGACCAAGGAGAACTGTTCTGTTCACAGATGAGAGTCGGAACTGCGTATCAACTACAGATGGCAGAACGAGAATATGGCGACGACGTGGCCAGCGTTACTCAGACCAATGTGTTATGGAAAGAGACTCATGTGGAGGTGCAAGCATCATGGTATGGGGTGGAATAGGCCTGAACCAGAGAGTGGGTCCTGTGGTGTTCCAGAACCTTGGTCCAGGGAGAGGAGGCGGCATTACAGCAGTGCGCTACATCGACCAAGCTCTCAGACCCCACGTCATACCACATTTCGCACATCACCGGAACAACATTTTCCAGCTTGATAACGCCCGGGCCCATACTGCCAGAGCTTCACGGGACTTCCTACAGCAGAACGGTGTCAACATTATACAGTGGTCAGCCCTTAGTCCTGATTTAAACCCAATTGAACTTCTTTGGGATGGAATTCAGAGGAGACTGAATAATGTCATACAAAGGCCGAACACAGCCGATTTATTGCGCCAGGCCTTTCTCAGAGTGTGGTTCCAGGTGCCAATGGCCTTCATCAATCGATTGGAGCACTCCATGCATAGACGCTGTGCTGCAGTTATTGCCGCTAGTGGTGGTCACACTAGATACTGAAGTCAAGAGTCTGAATGGACTGCAAACGTTAACGTAATGTCTTGAAATTGAGATGAGTTATTCATTGATGTGTCAAGATATTGTACACAAAAATGTTTATGATCCGCTGATTTTGTCCATTTCTGTAATGATTTGATTACAGTGCCTATCTCATTTTGAATTCGTACTAACGTTTTTTTGGCTGCTGAGTATATATACATATGAAGTACCGGCTGACATTTTGGGGATAAATCTAGTCATTTTCGCTTTGGTTTCTTTGAATGAAATCCTCGATATTATACGACTAATACACTGGCCAAAAAGAGAAACGCATTACCAAAATATCAGTTTACCTTTACGTGTTTTATAAAATCGGATTAAACAATAAATAAAGAATGTACAACAACCAAATTTTACACAGGGTTAGGCACATTTTCCTCCACTACATACAGTCATTAACTGCTGTTAGGGACATCTGTGTCTGTGACGGCACTGTGACAAAGTCAGTACCTGGTGTGACCACCACGAGCATCGATCACTGCTCTGCACCGCCTGGGCATGGACTGAATGAGTCGTCGAATCTGGCGTTGTGGAATCCTTCTCCACTCATCCTGCAATGCATGGCTCAGCTGTTGTAGGGTCTGTGGTTGAGGCTGTCGGCGTCGTACACGTCTGTCTAGCAGATCCCACAAATGTTCAATGGGGTTGAGATCCGACGATTTGGATGGCCATGGCAGCACATTAACATTGTTGTTGGCAAGATAATCCATGGTAACACGTGCAGTATGCGCTCTGGCGTTGTCTTGCTGGAAAATCTCTCTTCTGACGTCAATGGCGGGAATAAGGTGACGTTGGAGGATTTCATCACGGTAGCGTACAGCAGTTAAATTTCCTGCACGTGCACCAGATCTGTCCTACCATTCAAGGCTATGTCTGCCCACATCATGACACTTCCACCGCCGTATCTATCGACTTCACGAATACAGTGTCGAGTGTAGCGTTCATTTCTCCGTCGGTAGACACGCATCCTACCATCATGGCGATACAGCAAGAACCGCGACTCATCACTAAACCAGATCCTCCTCCAGTGCTCTAGGGTCCATGGTCGAACGTTTTGCTCCATTGCAGACGTGCACGACGATGATGATGCCGCAGAACAGGTGCTGTATATGGTCGCATTGGTCGTATCCCATGCTGTCGTAGGCGATTTCTGATGGTTTGCGCTGATACTCTACGAAATCCAGGAACATTGTTGGCTGTGTATGCTCCACTGATTGTCCGGTTGCGCAGATGCAACACCCGGATGAAGCGTCGGAGTTGTGACCCTTGGTCTACCAGATCTTGGTCGATCTTTTGTAGAGTTGTGGAGTCTGTAGCGCTGCCACAGACGGGAGATGGTACTCTGCCTCACGTTGAAGTGCCTGGCTACTGATGACTGACTTTCTCCAGCTTCCAGACGTCCAATGGCTCTGTTTCTACAGTCTTCATTCAGTCTTGGCATCTTGAGGGTCGCTTATACGGAACAGCTTAGAGTGATTCGCAACGGGACTGTCACATTTTTATACCCATCGGTATGAAGCTATAGTACCCGTATTTGCACGTGCAACATGCTTAAAGCTTTTCCTCCATGCGATTTCTCGCAGTTTTAATTCAAGGTGCTGTATTTTGGCGACAGTTCACCAAATGTTGCGTTCGTGTGCAATGAATTAGTGTAAGGGCTGTATTCACAGTTAGCAATGACATTTATATTGATTTCAAGTATTCATATTAAAACACATTCTACTTTGAAAAACAGATTTTAGCTATGCGTTTCTTTTTTTGCCCAGTATATTAATACATGGCTACATTTACATAAATTCATTGAAAACACTTGAAACTGGTCGATGTTTGACGATACTGCAAGGTTAACGCATGAAGTTTCATTTACAAGGTGTCGTGTCGCGGTCAGACTATAGGCGCCATTGTTGCGGAGAGCGCACACGCCGCCGACCATGCTGCGTCAATGGTGAACATCGTCTACGAAGACCTTCAGTACTTCCTTACAATTAAGGTAACCCATTGACAATGATTCAGTGAGTAAGGGAATGTCAAAACTATATATCCTGAAACAGGCAAGCCTTGGGTAAAAGTAAGACCAAAAACCCATGTCTTTGAGGCTGAAGAACTATTATAAGAATTCAGAGGCGGTGGGGTAGCTTAGTGGTTTAAAGCGTTCGTTCGTCACGCCGAAGACCCGGGTTCGATCCTCCACATGGGTAGAGTGAGTGAAGCCCATTTCTGGTGTCCCCTGCCGTGATATTGCTGGAATATTGCTAAAAGCGTCGTAAACTCACACACATACACATTTTAAGAATACTATGACTGTCGCTTTAAGCTTCATTTTCCAATGATGTGTTAGCCTTGACTGGATTCATTCCTTCACAGGAAGCTATAGAGTACGAATCCTTCCACGGAGCACCCCAGACTCTGACCAATGGCGACCCCGATTCTGCTTTCAAGACCTGCGATCACGTCTTGGAGGGAGAGGCTCGGACAGCACCCCAGGAGCACTTCTACCTGGAGACAATGGGCACCCTGGTCATTCCGGGAGGCGGGGATGGGAAGATGGAAGTTTATACCAACACAGAGTCTTCATCGTCAATACAGGTACAAGTAGGAGTTGCAATGACTTTCAAAAAATAAAATTTTCAAGGAGCACTTCAAACTGAGGTTATTATAGAATGAATTCAAGATGTATTTAATGTTTGTTCCAGGAAACTATCTGCAAAGTTTTGGGGGTAACTTCCAGCAAGGTCGAGGTCAAAGTCAAGAACCCAGGTAAGTTAATAGAAGTTGAACTTCTGATTACCATTCAATACGTATTGTGAATATAGCATGTAAGGGAACTCCATGAATTATCGGGAACGAAATACACCCTGGGCATTACTGAAGAATGATGAAGGGATTTCTTTTTGTTAGGAGGAACTTTCTGCGGCAAACAAACCCGGATCCTGCTCACTTGCCTACCGGCAGCTGTGGCAGCTCAGAAGTAAGTAATAATAACTTGTATAAAATATACAGAATTATTACGCCCGGTTAGGGTGCACTTAGCACTTCCTTCTTAGATCCAGGAAAATATACAATCCCAACCTGCTTGTTAGATGTAAACGGTTGACAGTCAAATTTCATTCTCGTCCTCCCGGGTACCCATTCACTGCTCGGTCAGCCGAGGCATTTTACGAACAAAGTCACTTGTCTAAAGTGACATATGCTACGTGTGTTTCAGGACATGAACACTGACGTATTTAGTTCATTGAACATAATTCCTGTATGCACTGTTTGAAACGGAAATGAAGATGACACTTAGTACAGTTAAATGCCTGATTCCAGCTATATACGTCTTGAACCTTGAAACGGTATGGTATCACCGAAGGTGCAAATCCTCTATGAACCCTCAGTCCTTAAGGCCATCACTTGACATGTAGTAAGCAGTCCTTTGTTTGGTTGCGAGACGTGTGGAAGTGCTTGAAGCTATTGAACAATTATGAACAAAAGTAACGGTTGTTTTTCACTTTATATTGAATTAATCTTCGCTGAGATCAAAGTGTTAATGTCATAGGTGCATGCAAACTCGTATCCATCTCTGCCATCTGAAACAAATATCCAAGCAGCATCTGAATCCATATAATGGGATGCAGGCTTCCTTCACCAGGTTTCCCGATGCCAGATAGTCAAAAAGACATTTCTCTTGTGATTTGATGGTGCAAGGGTCCGGATCGACAATCAAAATTTGTTGAGGCTGTTATGATATAGGAACAGGTATTTACGTATTTCTCAAATACTTTGTCCTATGTCAACTGCAAATGTACTTGTCCCCACAGACTGGGGAGACCTGTACGATGTGTTCTGGACAGACATGTGGACATGACAGTCACTGGAACTCGCTGCCCCACCTGGGCACATTACAAGGTACAGTTACCTTCTGTACAAGTAAAAGATCCCGTAAACGGATGCTCAATTAAAACAAATTACATTTAATGAATTCAATAAAATAAATATTTAAAAAATTTAAAAAAATTATTTTAAAAACCCACCAAATTACATTTAATTATATAATTCTTTCGGCTGTCACACAAAGAACCTTGAATCTTCAAGAGGCTGTAGGGTAGCCTTGTGGTTAAAGCGTTGGCTCGTCACGCCGAAGACCCGGATTCGTTTCCCCACATGGGTACAACGTGTGAAGCCCATTTCTGGTGTCCCCCGCCGTGATGTTGCTGGAATATTGCTAAAAGCGGCGTAAATCCAAACTCAGTCAGTCAGTCGTCACGCCGAAGACCCGGGTTCGTTTCCCCACATGGGTACAATGTGTGGAGCCCATTTCTAGTGTCCCGGAAAACCATACTTGCTCACTTACTCACTCACTCAACTGAATTTTTTGGACTCGATCCCACCTTCATAGGATCATAGTAGTACAAGGAGCCCGATTGAAATACGTGTTTGCTCAAATAAAAATACTATTTACTTTTCACAGGTTGGATTCGACAGTGACGGCAATATCATCGCCTACAGTGTCAACGTCTATGTAAATGCTGGGATGTCGGTGGATCAGTCACGAGCGGTGTGTAATGTGTCATATCACTGTGCATTATTCATGGCGTTATACGTTGATAACTACGTCTTATATACAGATAGAACATGTTTTTCAATGAGGTGGCAAGTTTGTTTATTATGATTGTTTCTTGTCTAACGCCTCAGTCAGCAATATTCCAGCTATATGGCGGCGATCTGTAAAAGATCGAGTCTGGACCAGACAATTCAGTGATGAACGTTATCAGCATCGATCAACCTCACTGGGATGGGATACGATAACATGTGTCAGCGAGTCTGACCACCCGATCCACGCCTCTGACGACAAGCATGGGTTGCTGATTATCCTGGCACGCCCAAGGAATGCAACACTGCATAGCCTATGACGACAGGGCCATAAGTTACAATGCATTTTAAAGAGGTCTAATCCGAATTGACGAATGTAATAACTTTCCTTACATTGGTTTCCGCACTTGAGCAGCTTCATTCCAGATTTGATCTACTGTGTGATGACTTTGTTTAACCATTCTCAACATTGACCTGAAGGTGGTACATCAGATGATGATGAACGTCGACGCCAGCTACAACATTCCCAACTTGGCATTCAGAGGACACTCTTGCAAAACGAACCTTCCCTGTAATACAAGGCTTCAAGGTTTTGGCGTTCCACAAGTTACCATGGTTACAGAGCAGATGATTCAACAAGTAGCTGACAAAGTTCGGAAAACCCCAGAACAGGTACTATGTACATAGTTTTAATGTATGTCCACACTGATCACACACTAGTGATAACCCCATATGCGATATTTACCAAAGTGCACCCCCACCCCAAGCACTAGGTTATCTAACCGCCCATAAATACCAGGCGTTAAGAGTGTATAGTATTTAAAGGAACAGAGACTAAACAAATGAAGACACAATATAATAAACAACAGTTATGGAATCATTACGGTTATGCGACCGGGTGTTTACAAAGTGCGTGGGTAAGCCATTACCTGTCGTGCAATTGCATGATCAGGTGGTAAAATTGTATATTCTGTATACTACATAATCACGATGAATGTGATATTTCATTTCTTACGATGTTTTCACACTAAAGCTGAGTGTGTTACCTAAAATATCGAGGTTAGCGGTTTCTTGATGTTTATTCCAGATTCGCCTTACCAACATGTACAAGACTGGTGACGTTGCACATTGTTTGGAGTTGTCTCTCTTCAATGCCAGGCGTTGCTGGGAGGAATGTATGATAGATTCCCAGTTTGAAAGACGTCGAAAGGAGGTTGATAAATTCAACAGGTAAAACTGAGACAGAACATAATGTACTGACGCCCTAATTCTTTATAACGTGTGAGATATAACCAGCATTCAATTACCTCAATCAAAATACTTGAAAGATATTTACGGCATGCTTCCAATGTTCATCTCAATCGTCTAGGACCCTGTAATGCCACAAGCCCATGATTATGGGTTCGAATCCCAGTTTGCCCTGCCTATGTTTCTCGGTTTGCCATCCCCAAGCTCTGCAATTTTCCCAAGAGGGTAAAATATACGATCGGAATCAAATGTTGTTTAAAGTTGGCTTAACACCCATTTCACTCACTCACAGACGAAGACGAAACTGTGTATTATTATTATTAGGGTATATATGGTAATCTAGTTCTAGATTATCTCACACTGTCTTCGAGTCCGGTGTCTGTCATGGTGTTTCTCTGTTCCATCTGTAGTGAGAACAGATGGAGGAAGCGTGGACTATCTATGGTACCAGTCAGACTCGCCATCTCGTCTCCAGAAGACAGTAATCAGGTCAGTACATCACCATACGAATCTTCGTTAGGTTGCAACAGCGTTCCGTTCACTTTACCCATTTTAATATACACTTAGATTATAGAAAATATACTAGTGAACCGCCAAAGGTATACCTCTCCTTCAATTTAATGTGTTGTAATGTGTTGTTATATGTTACTGGATAATTGTGGCACGTTATTAGGTATTGCTAGTATAATATTTTCTAACTTGAGATGATTTTGATTTCCCCATCAGTTTAATCTTCCGATTTGTAGCAAACATTTACACCTAACGTTGACACCTGATTTTTACACTTTTACACACCTACCATTTGAACTTATACTCTTCTATTAACATTCACATCTGACGTTCATAAGTGACATTTACACCTAACGTGAAAAACCCCTAACATTCAAGCCTTTTACACTTGATATATACACC
Organism: Haliotis rubra; assembly: GCF_003918875.1. NCBI lineage: Eukaryota > Metazoa > Mollusca > Gastropoda > Lepetellida > Haliotidae > Haliotis > Haliotis rubra. The sequence continues at coordinate 1,098,481 of NW_025766981.1, read as the reverse complement.
TGACAATCACACCTGTATATTCTATATGTCCAGGTGGGTGTCATTGTGCAGATCTACCTTGATGGATCCGTCGTCATCTCACCTGTCGGCGGTATACCTGGGCATGATGCCAACGTCAAGATGGTGCAGGTAAGTGTAACTATTGACGTGTCGACGAAGATGGTTCTGGTGTCTTCGAAAATCAATACATTTCTCCGGAACATCTAAACCTCTAAGGCGGTGTCTAAATCTTAATGAATCACTTTTCTGTCCAAAACGAATCATCCAATCGGCATCCATGACAAGGGGTGGTACTGACTACTGTCAGAGTATTGTAACAGTATCATGTGATGCCCATTTACGAGCCTACACAAACGTCTGGTTCCCCACAGATCGTCAGTGAGAAGCTGAATGTGCCCACATCCTTCATCCGAACTGATGAGGCCAGGGAAACTGGCACCCGGTCATTTGATGCAGGGATGACCACGGCTGACCAATGGGGCCTCGCGGTGCTGGTCAGTTGTTGTTGTCTTTTATTTGGCTGCTTGTGATCTTTGGTGTTTTTTTAAGTTTTGTTCCATCTTTTTTTTTTTTTTTTTGTTGTTGTTGTTGTTGTTGTTGTGCATTTGTTATGGTTGTGTTGGGGTTAATGTGGTCGTTTTGTGGGGTTGTTGAGGGATGTTTGCTTTTGGGATTTTGTGGTTTGTTTGTGGTTTGTTTTTGTAAGTTTTGTTTTGGGTTTGCTTTTGCAATTTCGTCTCGCTTTTGATTTTGTTATTTTTCAATAGGTCGGAACGTTCGGTTTCATTTTGTTCAAATAAACTGTTCTATTACATATTAGGCACCTCGTTAAAATCTTTGTTTCTGTTCTCATATATTTTATCAAGGAAAATTCTTATTATTTGCGATCAGCAGATTCAAAGCAACTCCATCATAGATTGACATTTAGCCCCAGAAAAATATCTTATCTTAAAATATATATAACCAAAATAAAAGTGGATCTCAGAACAATGCTAAAGTTTCACAAACCAAGTTTGTAGACTTGCCTGCTTATTCTGTACTTGGGTTGGACACCCTCTTTAATTGATTCTCTGGGGCCTTGGAGACAACGACAGGTTCTGTTTGGGTCAGGCAATTTAGCACAAATCTTTGTTCACCATATTGTCATCACCAGGATGCTTGTGATATACTCCACCGACGCTTGCAGCCTTACATCAGTGTCGACTCTAGTGGAACGTGGGAGGATCTGGTAGGTCATCACCATCCCTTCCTGAGCAATGCAATCAAATACCAAAATAGTACCACTGCCTTGTTGCTTCAAGGGACGGTGTGGTAGCCTAGTGGTTAAAGCGTTCGCTCGTCACGCCGAAGGCCCGGGTTCGATTCGCCACATGGATGCAATGTCTAAAGCCCATTTCTGGTGTACCCCGCCGTGTTATTGCTGGAATATTGCTGAAAGCGGTATTTAACTAAATTCACACACTCACTTGTTGCTTCAATGATTTAAGCTGTGTAATGACCGTGAAGAAGTATTGAAGTATGGCACAGGTTAACGAATGGTTGTTACCATCGTCGTAATACTTTTCTTACTTAACCCAGTGGACAGATGTCTGCTTTTAGCGGATATAACCAACCATTAGTACAAGCGTGAATGGTTGTCTCAGACTCTGTTCACAGGTTCTTGTTGCAGTCAACAACAGAGTTGACCTGACGGCCTCTGGTGTCTGCAGGTAATGTAAAATAACATATTTTCAATAAAAACGTATGTAGGATTTTTGTAACGACAAAAATATGCATTTTAAGCAGTACTTTGTGTCACTGATTTAATATAAAACTACATTGACCTTAAGGAGATGCTCTATTAACGATTAAGTGATTAAACTATTTTCAAATAAAACTATCAACATGGAGAAAATAGTAACGTTTTAACATATATTTTGTCATGTTATATGCGATTGGAAAGAGTGAAAGTTACAAACTAACCCACTGTGTTCCAATGTCGTAAACCTTAAGCATAGGCGGATCCAGAGGGGGGTGCAGGGGTGCGCACCCCCCCCCCCCCCTTTTGTCCTGAAACTTTATTAAATGACCTTTGAAACACGGGTGAAAATGAAGTGTGCACCCTCTTTTCCTCAATTTTGCACCCCACCCCCACCCCTTTCTCAAAAGCTGTATCCGCCCCTGTTAAGGGACCCGTTCCTGAAAGCGATCGTAGCTACAATCAGTTGTAAGCCCTACGATCAACTTTACAATTGTCGTAACTAACAATTTATTGTCGTTCTTCAAAGCTACCGTAAGGAATTGTAAGTCTCGCGATTGTAAATCTTTCGATCGTAAATTACAATCGTGATCTTCTGCGCTAAAGCTAGAAATTATGCGCTTATATCACTTCCGGTTTGTGTGAGTTGCTTCCCCTTTCAAGCAGACGACGTAATTAAGGGTGCGATCATGTCCGAGGAAAAGAAGAGTAGGGGGTCTAACTTTCAAGCAACTGAGCATCGGATATTACTCGGGACCAGTACCTGTTATGACGCTGGTCAGCCTCAGTTAAAGATAACACATCAAATGTGCAAACCATTTATCTGCATTAACGGTTGTGTTTAGTTTCCACGTTGATCAGATAGCACGTACCGCGTGAACACTCTTGTGTAATAGCCCACTTATTAAAACGAACATGGGTGCTCAGCATTTTTGGCTTGGGTACAAACCATTTATAGACAATCACTCTGTCATGTTTATAATCAGACAACGCTAGTTTCAATGATATATTCATAATTTACATTATCTTACTTCACACATGAATATCGTTTTCTGGTTGGCCGATAATCTTCTATTATTGCCAGTGTACTCCGCTTACAAGCGAGTAACATTTTCTATATTACCCACTGGGAATGCCGAACTGTGGGAATTCATTTGGTACTTCGTGTTAGTAATTCTTTATCTCGAATAATTGAGTTACTTATGATGTCCGGAAATTTTCGATGTTAACCGAATGCAAATTCAATCGAAGGTAAATAGCTCTAAACTTGTTTTCTTATTGTCTGATGGGCACAAATAGGCCTTTTATTGGCCCACGTCGCTCTAAAACTCTAAAACCAACCAACCAACCATCTTATTGTCTGCTACATTTTATGTCATCTGAAAATCTAGTATTGGCTAATTGCCTAACTCCGGCACTTCTTATTATGATCCGATACCCGTGTTTCAAACAGTTCATTGAGGTGTTCGGTGAGATAAATACGTTGTTCACTGGCCCCTCGGGGTCCATGGGTTGATGTACCCTCTATGTTTGTTTATGTTCCCTGAGCATGTACCCCTCGTGACCAGTGAATAGCAGATAGTGAAATGAAATATTTGTAAAACTTTGTTCATTTTCTCCGTGTAAATGTAACCAGTCTTTTATAGTGATTTCAAATACAGATCGTGATATTTAGCATTTTCTAACATGATTGCTATCCATTGCGACGTCACTAACGACAGCACCTCAGACCGGAAGTACTTCGTGTGTGGTGCCAGCTGTTCTGAGGTCGAGGTCGACTGTTTGAGCGGGGAGTGTCACGTGACCAGGACTGATCTTGTCATAGACGTCGGTCGCAATCCAAATCAGGCAGTGGACATTGGTCACATCGAAGGTGCTTTTATGCTGGTAGGTTGTTAGTTGACAGCTGGGATATCCGCTGCCGTGAATGACAGTGAGTGACTGAAAACTGACCATGATCAATGACCCTCGCTTTCGGAATACAGTCAGCCTAGCCTCGCGATCGTAGCGATAAGATGATCGTAACCTTCATACTTTAACATAAACTTACGACAGTCGTAATAATAGTAATTGATTTATAGAGCACCTATTTCCAAACGATATTGCTCAAAGGCACTATAAAGAGAAAGATGGTAGACAATGTCTATAGAAAAGAAAGTTTGAAAAGATGAGTTTTGAGGGCAGTTTTGAAAGCGTCATCAGATTCTATTTCTTTTAGGGTGGGTGGTAGAATGTTCCATACTTTAACATAGACTTACGACTGTCGTAGCGCTATGAACGCTTTGAGGAATGGGACCCATATCTCCAGTATTGTGATTTAATTGGGAACCCACTCTATCCAGGAATTCTACATTGATGTTATGCAGTCTTAGGGGGGACAACGTACGAACTAGTAATGAAGTACGTATTAACATTCTGTATATTGAATAGCATTATCAGTAACGATTTGCAACTGTATCTCATGATAACCCTGTGAAAAGACCAGGTCCCTGTTCCACAAAGCGATCGTAGCGCTCTACGACTATGTTAAAGTATGGGACTAACGACTGTCATAGCGGTACGATCGCGCTGAGGAGCGGGACCCAGAAACATTGGTTTTGTTTCATTTTTTTTTTACAAAGCACTTCCGTGTCTTTAAAGGTCAATTGTGGCTGTAACACCGTTTACCTCCTGTGTTTATTGCAGACTGGCTCCCTTTGCAAGGACCTGATTTTTCCATTAGATCTTCTGCAGTGTACACTTAGCAGGCTTCCCTGCTCTATTGTAAAAATCTCGCACTTCACTTGCTAGATAACGGTGTTTGAATCGATAATTAAACGTCACTTTTCATTGTAAAAAAGGAGTTGTTCACCCATACATCATATCCTTATTTAATGTCCAATACAATTACCTACATTTGTAACGAACACGTTTATAATGAACTGACGAATGTAACGAATTGTTTTTGGTCACGACCAGTGGCTGTATTCGTTAGTCGGAGTGAATATAATGAACTACTGTTGTGAGTTCATTTGCGATGTTGTCAACGGTTTAATACAACGAAACTCCTTTCACTTGCCACGTTCATATACAATACCATTACCCAGTGTATTGATTCCGTACACGTAATTTTATAACACCATTGGGTGTTCCATATAGAAACACATGACCCTTGCTTGCCACCTTTGTGGCGGTGTGTGGTCCTCTGCGTAGAGCTCAGGTCACAATCAGTTGAAGTTAAGCAACGTTGGTCGCGGACAGTCCTCGGATGGGTGACCGTGTTTGGCAGCTTGACTCCTGAAAACCCCACAACGAAGCACATGTGACGCATGTGGTCTCACCTTAAGCAAGTGAGTTTGTTCAAAATTGCCTCTGTCCACCCAGCAGTAAAATTGGGTACCTAGTATGATACGATGGTAGTCTGAATTTGAACCTTGAGCGCCTGAAAGGCGACCGGTTGTATTCTCCACATGGAGTGTTCTGTACTCGTTGCTTTGAGCATGCAATGTGCATGGATAAACGCGCAATATAAATGGACTATTATTATTACCTTCTAACGGTTCTCCCTCTGTACAGGGCTATGGTCTATACGTTTTGGAAGACTACCAGGTCCGCCCGGATGGGGTGCTGCTCACCCTGGGGCCAGGCACATACAAGATACCTTCCATCGGGAACATACCCCTCCAAGATGAACGTACACCTGCTGAATGATATCAACAAAGAAGGAACAACCAACGAGTCGGAGGTTGGTAGAACATTTTGGATTTTTAGAAAGGTGTTTAAAACTGCCAGGGCAGGTCATTCACTTTTTAAGGTATTTTGCTGCTAACAGTTTTAATCATCACATGAGACCAACGTTTTCCAAATACACGCCATAGTGAAATATAACTAAGTCACGACGGATACCTTGCGTAGATTGTCTAACATTTTGGGGACACAGGTGACCCAGATGACTGAGGCAACACAATAGCCAATGTTGAGTCGCGTTTATATTTCTAGGTTTGTCGGTCCCATATTCGTGGATTTTATCACAGGGGTAAACGTCAGCGGCCTGTATCTTGTCAAATCACCCCCTCTCCCCCACCCCACTCCCAACACATACACACACACACACATACACACACACACACACACACAGACACACACAGAGACAGAGACAGACACACACACACACACACACACACACACACATCAAGCTGACACGCAGATACCACGAATGGCATTGATGTATATATAGAAGTATTTGTCATCTGTTTTGTTACAACGAACGACAACAAACTCAGAATGGTAATTTCAAAGCTCGTCTATCACATTGCAGGGTGTTGCCGACCTGTCGGTGGTCCTGTCCCTCTCCGTGTTTTTCGCCATCACTGACGCCGTCAAATCAGCCAGGGCAGATGCAGGCAGCACAGGCCGGTTCCAGCTGGATTGTCCCGCTACTCCAGAAACAGTCCGAATGGCTTGTCAGGACCAGTTTACGAAACAGGTTATACTTGTCATAAGATTCAAAACTACATATGAAATATATAATTATTATGTCCTTTATCACGTATCATCTTACCCTGACCCTTTGTACTTGTACCTCGTGTACCTCGGACTGAAGGAGGTCTTCAGCCATCTATGATTGTCGTAAGAGGCAATTAGGAAGTGATTTGATGGATCGGTTGGTCATACTCTGTGAATTGCTTGATAGCGTAGGTCGTTGCACATGATATCAACCGTGGTTTGACTTGTCCAATATTTACAGCCGCAGTCATACATGTAGTTGGAATATAGCTGTGTATGCATTAAACAACAAACAAGTCATATACGCAATTCTATGACATGCGACACTTTCTGCATATAATGCAAATCTGTCTTTACTTTTTGTTTTATATTTAGTTTTTCAATTCGAATATAACAAGCTACCACGGCCAGAGGGTATCATGTTATGATTTATATGGCTGTAATCTTTCCGTAAGTGCCTAATGACATCACTAATTTCTTCTTTTTTTTTCTTTTTCTTTTTTTTATTAATCTTTTTTTAGGTACAAAACCATGACATCAAGTAGCAGTCAAATATAACCATGCGTGTGTATACAGAGTTTGGCAAGCATATTATAACAAATGACATTGTAGGGAAATGGGTCGGTTGTACGTTAGTATTAATCAAACAATTGGTGACAATCAGACCAAAATCCAACAAATTTGGTAAAATTACAAGAAGAGATGGCATCTGTTCTCTCGATATTGTAAACTTTACTTATTTCATTTCTGATCGTATCGAAACTTGGTGTACAAGTATATATTCGTATTTTAAAAAGAGTAAATTTGACAACTGTTATCAGGAGATTAAGGACATCGTTCCTTTTATCAGAGAATTCAAATATAATTTTCTTCTTATCGATATTCAATTATCCATTCTTATAATTCCTGTCGTTAGTTTGTCGTGTACGTCTATTTAAATATTGTTACGATGGGTAATTGGGACTGGTTATTTAGCGTTGACATTTTATAGGTTATAAATGTGTCATTAGCACATCTCGATTTTACTACCCGAAGAATACACATATTATGAATCTCGCATTAGGCTGCATGTTAATTTATCAATTTCAGTGAAATATTTGTGTGGAAAAACGTAAATGCTGTTTTCAGACTCGCAGTATGATCAACTGTGACGTTGAAAAATATTTAAGTATTGTACATGAAAGTATTATACATGAAATTACATGTCGTAATATTCTTATGAAATTCCGAGCAGGCATATTATGATTAAAGATAAATGAAGGAAGATGGTTAAATATTGATGTATCTCTACGCACATGTCCTGTTTGTAAATGTGGTATAGAGGATGAATTCCATTTTCTTTTAGTATGCAAATGTTATTCCTGAGAAAAATTACGTTATTTTCTACATGTTTACAACCAAATTCCAAATATATTTATATTCAGCCTGTTAACTTCCGCTTCAAATGAAGCATTATTAAAATTATGCAAATTCATATATACTGCTTATAAAAAGAATCAGACTTTTTTAAACTCTTAATTGTTTTACTTCATAGTTTCAATATATTCTGATTGTATATATGCTATATGTATATGGGCCGGTGGCCTTCATGCATAATAAAGATCTTTGTATTGTATTGTAAGCAAGTGACATCACCTCAAACATTATGACGTAATTACATCCTTACAGACCGAACATTGACTTCAGTCCTTGGCTTTATAAATACAAGGGACAAAACCTTTTTCTGATATCAGAAAGAATAGTTGGTAGCTTGAGTTATTTGAGAATTCAGTCATTGTATATACATGCTTTTATGAATCAAGAAAAAAAGTGATGATACTAAGTGTAAGGGAAAGGATGAGCGCACACTGCCACACTTGTGCAACCAGCACAAACACGTGCAACTGTAAATGTGTTGACACTGTCCGACCGCCATTTGTCAATCAGACGCCAATGTTCTTAAGCAAGTAATAATAAAGTTTTATTCCACAGATCCACCCTTCATCAGAAGACTCGTGTACCGCTTGGGTGATACATCTCTCTTAGTGCATCCCATTTGATTCGGCGTGATGAGTGACTGCGATATCTCACGGGGAGATTTCAACTGTCATGCATCCAGATTAAAATTTGCGTGGTGTACTGCAAGGATATTGAACCGAGGGAACATTATTTACTGAAAGCTGCTGAGATAGTTTATTCCAAATTGAAACCTCTACGTCGGATTATCGAATGGATGATGTACGGCGATGCGGTGAATGAATGGTGTTCGGCGATACGGTGAATGAAAGGTATACAGCGATACGGTGAATGCAAGGTATTCAGCGATGCGGTGAATTTATTATATAGAGTGATAGGGTGAAGAAAATATGTTTAGTGATACGGCAAATGAATGATGTACAATGACACGGCGAAAGAATTATATACAGTGACATGATGAATGAATGACGATACAGTGAAACGGTGAATGAATGACGTACATAGATGCGGTGAATGAATGAAATAAATAGATGCGGTGAATGAATGACGTACATAGATGCGGTGAATGAATGACGTACATAGATGCGGTGAATGAATGACGTACATAGATGCGGTGAATGAATGACGTACATAGATGCGGTGAATGAATGACGTACATAGATGCGGTGAATGAATGACGTACATAGATGCGGTGAATGAATGACGTACATAGATGCGGTGAATGAATGACGTACATAGATGCGGTGAATGAATGACGTACATAGATGCGGTGAATGAATGACGATACAGTGAAACGGTGAATGAATGACGTACATAGATGCGGTGAATGAATGACGATACAGTGAAACGGTGAATGAATGACGTACATAGATGCGGTGAATGAATGACGTACATAGATGCGGTGAATGAATGAAGTCGAGAATGATACCATGAAAGAATTAAAAGTAGCGATGCGGTGAATGAATGACGTAAATAGATGCGTTGAATGAATGACGTAAATAGATGCGGTGAATGAATGACGTACATAGATGCGGTGAATGAATGACGTACAATGATACTGTAAACGAATGATGTACAGTTGATGTCAGTGAATGACGGTGAATGAATGACGATACAGTGAAACGGTGAATGAATGACAGTTGATGTCAGTGAATGTCGGTGAATGAATGACGATACAGTGAAACGGTGAATGAATGACGTACATAGATGCGGTGAATGAATGACGTCGAGTGATACCGTGAAAGAATTAAAAGTAGCGATGCGGTGAATGAATGACGTAAATAGATGCGTTGAATGAATGACGTAAATAGATGCGGTGAATGAATGACGTACATAGATGCGGTGAATGAATGACGTACAATGATACTGTAAACGAATGATGTACAGTTGATGTCAGTGAATGACGGTGAATGAATGACGATACAGTGAAACGGTGAATGAATGACAGTTGATGTCAGTGAATGTCGGTGAATGAATGACGATACAGTGAAACGGTGAATGAATGACGTACATAGATGCGGTGAATGAATGACGTCGAGTGATACCGTGAAAGAATTAAAAGTAGCGATGCGGTGAATGAATGACGTAAATAGATGCGGTGAATGAATGACGTACAATGATACTGTAAACGAATTATATCCGCTGCCGTGAATGACAGTGAGTGACTGAAAACTGACCATGATCAATGGCCCTCGCTTTCGGAATACAGTCAGCCTAGTCTTACATTGTGTACAGTTGATGTCTGTGAATGACGTACATAGATACGGTGAATGAATGAAATTCAGCAATACAGTGAATAAATGACGTACAATGATACTGTAAATGAATGACGTACAATGATATTGTAAATGAATGACATACAGTAATGATGTCAGTGAATGACGTACATAGATACGGTGAATGAATGGAATTCAGCAATACGGTGAATGAATGACATACAGTGATACTGTAAACGAATGATGTACAGTGATACTGTAAACGAATGATGTACAGTGATACTGTAAACGAATGATGTGCAGTGATACTGTAAACGAATGATGTACAGTGATACTGTAAACGAATGACATACAGTGATACTGTAAACGAATGATGTACAGTGATACTGTAAACGAATGACATACAGCGATACTGTAAATGAATGATGTACAGCGATATTGTAAATGAATGATGAACAGCGATACAGAAAATAAATGACGTACAATGATATTGTAAATGAATGACGTACAGTGATATTGTAAATGAATGACGTGCAGTGATATTGTAAATGAATGAAGTACAATGTTATTGTAAATGAATGACGTACAGTGATACTGTAATTATGCAAACTTTCACTCTTGAGTAACATGCTATTCCAAGTTACATGGAGGTTATTCTATACTAGGCGTCATTAATAAAGGCCCAAATGATATATAGCACATGTAAAGAAAAGTTTCTCAGAAATAAAAGAACTAAGAGTGTCATAATGTTTAATGTGTTGACAAACGTGACACATCGTGACATACAGACAAAAGTACACACAGCACTAGCAAACATCAGTTTTATAGACCAACCCCCCAAAATGAAAATGATAAACATGAACATTCGGTCATTCAATATCTTGTGTACCCTCCTTGCGCGTCCAAGACACAGGTGCACCTTGTTCTCATGCCCCTTATCAAGTTCATAAAGAAAGCTAGAGTAATCGCATTCCATTCCTCTACTAGAGCTCTGCGGAGTTCTGGGAGATTCACTGGTGCTGGGTGACGTGTGTACACATGTCGACCGAGTTCATCCCAGGCATGGGTTGAGGTCTGGCGAGCATGCTGTCCATTCCATCCGCTCTACATCCTGCTGACTAAGGAATTCTGTGACAACCCTGGCCCTATGAGGGCTAGCGTTGTCGTCTTGCAGTAAAGAGGGTCGACCATAAAAGCCATGCATAGCTTGCAGGAATGGTACTGCTATAGGCGCCAGAATCTGAGCCCGCTATCGCTGTGCGGTAAGATTACCGTCGACCACGTCCATCAGGAGTTATCCCTACCCAAACCATGACCGACCCCCAGCCAAAAAGGTTATGCGTGGCCACAGTTGCATCTGTGGTTCACTCTCCATTGCGAGTCTGCTTTCATCTGTGAAGAGCACACGAGACCATTGACGTTGACTCCTGCGGCCATAATGTCTACTCCATCTCAAACGCGCCTGCCTGTGACGTGGTGTTAGTTGTGGACGAACTGCAGGTCGCCTACACGGAGTCCGGCTGCCCTTAAACGTCGACGACCGGTGCTCCTGGATATTCTTACATTGTTAACATTGAAGAGTTCTGTCTGAAGATCTGCTGCGTTATGGAATATGTTACGTAACGCAGTGTTAATCATGTGCCTCTCACCTCAATATGTTGTGACTCTGGGGCGACCTGGTCGACGTGCATATTCCACGGACCCATTGGCTTGAAATCTCTGCCACAGTCTACCAATAGCACTTACAATAAAGTGGACAGCAATCTGCCGCTGTGTTTGACCAGATTCCCAAAACCTATAGCCTGACCCCATTCAACAAGTGTCAAATACGTCTTAATTTAAGCTGCGATTTCAAACAGGTACCTGAACAGTGAACGACAGTGAAAAAGCATCAATGAATGTTTATTGTCCTCCACTTCCCATGGATTAAGTGGCATGGGGATTTCCATATTGACAATTTGAATAAAAAATATGTCATTTGTAACAGAATGTATCGGACGTCAAAGAACGTAATATTGGCATTTCAACGGCTTGATGTGTTTTTCCATACTGATAAGAAAGTTTGTAAAACATTCAGTTGAATATATTTCAAACAAAAACGAAGATTTTACAACGTTTAAGAAATACTGTTCATTAATGACGCCGAGTATATAAAAGAATTTTAAGAAAGAAAACGAAAAACACCTGAACACATGAAATATACACCTACAAAATACCTTCACAAATGTAATGTCTTTAATAATGGATGATGTCGTTTTCACAACAATGAAGTTTCGTGACAAAATAAGCATTATCACACCCTACAATACCCATGTGAATTCTACCCTTATGGGTAATATGCAATTTTATTCACCTGCTCCACATTAACGGCATATCTTCTTTTAGAATCCACAATATGGATAAGGGTGATATGTCCATGTTCATACTCAAATCTTCTTCCTCTTTTATATTTAACTTATTGTGACTGGCACATTTCAAGCACGCAGTAAACAATGTGTCTGGGTACGCTAATTATATGTATTTTTAATACTTACAGTAGATAGCTATAATTATAGTTAGAAATCGCGTTATTAAATCTGATATGAATTTGAAAAGGCAATAAACTGTATTACTCTATCATTGAATGACTGCGGTGTTTGTGTTGTTTTGTATATATATATTATACTGCTCTACTTGATAATGTCCAAGTGTTCGTTCTTGTTTTCGTGAAAGAAACATGTGCTGTAGGTCAAACATGGCCTCCATCGTGCCTTGCCCTTGCATCTTATTTCTGGAAGCCGGAACACACTATCGCCGGTTACCTTCCAGCCACATCGGTTTCAGAAGATATAAGCATCGATTGTAACTGCTGCCAGTTTTATTAGTGCAGATCAACATGCAAGAAAATTTAACTCTGTGAAAATGTACCATTGTCAGTAAGCAAATTAACTCTTTGCAGCATGAGAGAACATGTGTTTCAAGATTCAACACATTCAACATGACACAACTCGCCAGAAGACTACACCTTGAAGAACCCGTGAAGATCTGGGTTTGAATTGATTTTCAGTAACCCATGCTTGTCGTAAGAGGCGACTAGCGGGATCGGGTGGTCAGGCTGGCTGACTTGGTTGACACGAGTCATCGTATCCCAACTGCGTAGATCGATGCCCATGCTGTTGATCACTGGATTGTCTGGTCCAGACTCGATTATTTACAGACAGATGGAATATTGCTGAGTTCGGCGTTAAACAACAAACAAACAAACATAAAATACCGTGTTATCTCCTGCTGAAAATGACCTCCTTTATACCTCGCGTCAATGGGTTACAAATGTAGTTTACATATTAGCAATTGCGTCACGTGTGTATATGTTGTACGAAAATAACTAGGACACACTGACTTTGTGCAAGGTTAGATAACACACCTTGAACGTTGTTTCTCATGATTGAAAAAATATATCTTTTCACTGCATTGACCGCCCAAACTGAGCAAGGTTACAACGACGCATAGGCTGTTATTGTAAGGCGGTTCAGTGCAGCACGGACCATGGCGGGGACGGACACCTTGACGTTCTTTGTTAATGGTAGAAAGGTAAGGTTTAAATAACATTTTCAATAATATTTCCACGGTACTGAGTTGGTTTTACGTCATATTGCTGACTTGCTTGCAGTGCCAGGCATTAAACACTTAGTTCTTATGGTACTTGCCTGAGTGAAAGGTGCTACAGCGAGGTCATACTGTATAAGACCTTTTTCGCATTTCGGTATACTTATTTTGCTTCATATTATTATTTATTTGTTTATATTTGTATAGCTTTACATGAAATGTGACTTCATTCACTTTCAATCACTTTCGTTAACTTTCATTCGCTTTCATTACAAGTGTAATGGTTCGTTACCTACAGAAGCATCGCGATATGGGTGCAATATTCCCGATGCGATGTAAAATTTAAACTCATTCACTCAAATATAGAAGCTCGAAGTGAGCATATTCTGACTGGCTATTATAAAGGATTCCACGTCAATAACATGTTGAACATATCCATTCTAAGTCTGTTTTACTTTTTACTGTGTGTTGGGTGATTGGGTAGCCTAGTGGTCAATGCATTTTCTCATCACGCTGAAGACCTGGTTCGATTCGACACATGAGCACTACATGTGATGCCCTTCTTCATAGCGATGGGATATTGCTCAAGGCGGCGTAAAGAAATACCCTTTCCCTTAAATGAGTTTTCGAATGGCAAAAACAAAGAGACTGAATGGTGTTACGCCCAAACAGTGATATTTTGTATCACGTATATTTGCTTGCAAAATAGAATCTGGGATAGATTAACAAATGATTGATAGCATGAGCAATGAACCAAGAAGGCGGAGTTTGACATACCAGTGAGCCTAGTCACACTCTGTGACCACCCGCGGGTACAATGCGCACATAGACAATATATGTGTGTAGGACAGTGTCATATATCATCTCGCTTATAACCGATAGTGTTAACCTAAGTGCAAATATTGTGTGAATCATATTACACTTAGTTTATGCACATGGGGTAAGTAACAGGCGACTAACGGGATCGGGTGATCAGCCTCGCTGACTTGGTTGACACATGTCATCGGTTCCCAATAGCGCATCGATGCTCATGCTGTTGGTCACTGGATTGTCTGGTCCAGACTCGATTATTTACAGACCGCCGCCATATAGCTGGAATATTACTGAGTGCAGCGTAAAACTAAAGCCACTCACTCAAAAGGGATAATAAGGGAAAACAAAAACATGCCATATTACAATCATTAAAATGCATGATTTACAACATACAGAAAATACGCAAACAAGGGACAAATAAAAACAAACACGTTAACTTAGACAATTAAAATTTTATCTGTTTCAAATGTTCGTACAGTTACAGCAGTATTTCATTAACTCACTGTCAGCTCAATCAGGGGGTAGATACCGTTATGGAAAAAGGGCCAGGCTTGCACATGATTGTTGCTAAAAAGGTTGGACAAGCCCCCGATACTATCTAAATATAAAGCCAAGCAACCTATCTGGCTCACACGAAAAAATGACTTGCTTCGCGCCTGTCAGTGTGGTCACGTGACACATAGCATTTGCACAATCACGATGACTTCAGATCTTAGCATAGCTTCGTTTCTGAGTACTTTTGGTCGTCTATGCATTGCTGGTCACGTCCCAGTAAGTGCACTGTAGTTACGTCACGTTGCAACAGGACATGTGATTGTTGCATGGAAAGTTTCGTTCCTGCGATCAAAATATATTTGCCATTCATTTCTAATATTTGAATTTTTTCATCAAGTATTTTGGTTTGGGGGTTTTTTGTCATACAAATGCAACTCAACGAGCCCCTCTCCAACCATGCAACCCGTGAAGGTCCGGGTTAGAGTATTGATCTTCAGCAACCCATGCTTGTCGTAAGAGGCGACTAAGGGGGTCGGGTGGTCAGGCTCGCTGACTTGGTTGATACATGTCATCGGTTTCCAATTGCGTAGATCGATGCTCATGTTGTTGATCACTTGTTTGTTTGGTCCAGACTGGATTATTTGCAGACCGCCGTCATATAGCTTGAATATTGCTGAGTGCGGCGTAAAACTAAACTCACTCACTCACTCTATCCAACCATGCTCCTCTTTTTGAGGCGGCGTAAAGTCGTATTCTTTGACTTAAATGGTAAACAGTTGAATGACCAAAACAAAGAGACTGAATGTTTTTAAGCCTCAAACAGTGACTTATTTGTATTACATATATTTCCATGAAAAATTAGATTCTGGGAAAGACCAACAAATGATTGATAGCTTGAGCAATGAACCAAGAAGCCTAGTTACACAGTGTGACCACCCGGCCCCTTAGCCGACCTTGATATCGGGTATATCGGACATATTTGTACGACGCTGTTCGTAAATCAGGTCATATTCTGTCCACGTTATCGGACGTGGTATTCTCGGATTTATAAGTGTAACTTGATGACGCGATCTACGCCCTACTCGGGCACAATGCACACATACACACTATATGTATGTAGGACAGTGTGTGAGACATAATTTTGACTGCAGCCTTTCAAGATATAGTAAATAGTGTGCCTTTTATGTCTTTTCTATTTATCAAATTATTGACGCTACAGCATTTGAAGATATAGTAAATAAGTGTATTGCTCTGGGTATTCATTTTTCGTTGTTTTGTTCACTTTTAGTTGATAATGTCCAAGCTATAATTTTTAAAGCGTTGCTTTAACACGCGTAATAAAATCTAATATGTGTGAAGCCCATTTCTGATGTCCCCTGAGTGATCTTTGACATGCCTTCCCTTGCATATAATGCCAAATAAGCCGGAATACACTATCGTCCGTTACCTTCCAGCCACATCTGTTTAACAAAACAAACTTTACGTGCGTCAAATGTCGATGCTGCAAGTCAGAATGAACCAATTTCTTGGGCGCGTTTAAATATAGAAGAAAATATAATATAAAAGCATATAAAATCTGCTATTTTCTGTAAGGAAATTAACTCTGCGCAGCATGAGAGAGAAAAGGTCGTTTCAGGATTCATCATGTTATTAACATGACACAAACGTCAGGAGACTCTACTTTGACAGGGACGGCGGGGTAGTCTAGTGGTTAAAGCGTTCGCTCGTTACGGCGATGACCCGGGTCGATTCACCACATGGGTACATTGTGTGAAGCCCATTTCTGGTGTCCCCAGCCGTGATATTGCTGGAATATTGCTAAAAGCGGCGTAAAACCATACTCACTCTCTCTACTTTGATGGTGATTAGATAAAGCCTGCTGACGACGACCCCCTTTAAGCCTCGTGACACGAGGTTACAGAAGTAGATTACATATGAGCAATGTTTGCGTCACGAGTGTATATCTTGTACGAAAATAAACCGCCACTCTGATGAGTGTGCAAGGTTAGATAACACTCCTTGAACATTGCATCTCATGATTGAAAAGAAATATCTTGTCACTGCACGTCAAAGCCCAAACTAAACTGGGTGACAACGAGTCGTTAACTGTTATTGTGAGGCAGTTCAGTACAGCGGAGACCATGGCAGGGACGGACACCTTGACGTTCTTTGTTAATGGTAGAAAGGTAAGGTTTAAAAACACTAACAACAATCTTTCAAGGGCATTGGCGTGGTTTTCCGACGTTTGGCTAGACTATTATTTATACACCTAGTTCTTATGGCAGTTGGCATACGGTACGGTATTTTTATGTTTCGCGTATTTAGTATACTTATTCCGCTAAACCACATGAAATATAACTTTCAACCACTTTAATTCGCTTTAACGCTCCGATCAGTGTCGGAGCGTAGCGCAGGCGCAACAGACCCAGAGAACCAGGCTGTCACTTTCATTACAAGATTAATGGGTCATTACATGCAGAATCTCTAAGTGACTCATTGAAATTATGGGTCTGTTATATGGGATTTAACGTCAATACCATGTTAAGCAATCCCATTATTACTCTGTGTTGGGCGTATTGTAGCCTAGTAGTAAGTGCGTTTGTTTGTGACGCCGAAGACCGGGTTCGATTCCCCACATGGTCACGATATGTGATTTCCCCACATGGTCACGATATGTGATAGACGTCTTGATAGCACTGGAATATTGCTCAAGGCAGCGTAAAGAAATACCCTTTTACTGAAATAGTATACCGTTGAGCTTACAACAAAGAGGCTGAATCGTTTTTACACCACATACGACAATATTTGCATTACATGTGTCATTACATAAAGCCTGGGACAGACGAACAAATGATTGACAGTATGAGGACTGAACCATGATGGCGGAGTTCGACACACCAACTACCCTAGTCGCACACCTGACCACCCGACTTAGCCGGCCTCTACGACAATCGTACGATACTGATCGTGCATCAGTTCATATTTTGTCCTAGATATAGGACGTGGTTCATTAGGTTTGTTAAGTGTAACTCGATAACCCGATCCACGCGGGCACAATACACATGTATACACAATATATGTATGTAGGGCAGTGTGAATTATAATCTTGCTTAGAAGCGATAGCGTTAAACCTAAGTGCAAATATTGTGTGAATCATATTACACTTATTTTTCGCACATGGAATAACAAAGCTAAAACAAACATGCCAGATTACATATTTTAAAATGCATGGCCTACATAAATATAGGACTTAATGAACTTAGGGAAATGAAATTTTATCTGTTTCAAATGTTCGTACAGTTACAGCAATATTTCAATAACTCACTATCAGCTCAATGTGGTCACGTGACACATAGCACCGGACGGTCACGATGACCTCTGATGTTAGCATAGCTTCGTTTCTGAGTACATATGGTCGTCTATGCATTACTGGTCACGTCCCAGTAAGCGCACTGTAGTTAAATCACGTTGCAGTAGGACATGTGGTTGTTGCAAGGAAAGATTCGTTCCTGCGATCAAAATATTTTCCATTCATTTGTAATTATTCAGCTTTTCTTCATCAAGTATTTACGTTTTTGTCATACAAATGCAACTTAATGAGCCCCTCCCAACCATGTTCGTCTTTCCTGTCCTCCTTTTTCATTTGAAAGAAAGGAATAAACAATGCAAATATGCCGTTCAATCATAATTGTACTGACAGTGAAAAATTGCTACTCCGACTGAGGTTTCAAATCTCTGTAACGACCTCTGTTTAACGCACTACAGTGATGTGCACTGCAGCACTACAAACACTGCGCGCACGCGCGCGCACACACGCAGGCGCACACACACCAACGTCAGTCATTAAAACGTACTTATAGTATGACCAGAAATTATTGAGAATTTTAGGAATATGTTTAATTGGATTTCTAGTATAAACAACCTTGACCAGCTATCAAGTGCTTGGATTCATTCAAGAGAGACAACTCCGTTAACCCTTTTTCATTAGTTTGTGAAGAGTTATCCCCCTTTGTTTACTTGCTAGCAGACGACATTTTCAGTGATCCTCAGTATGGATGATTTAGAGAAGAGGAAGTTGATTTTAGAGTATTATAACAAGGACATCAGATCAGCTAAAGTGATTTCAAGTAGAACAGGCATCCCTTTGTCCACTGTTTATCGTGTTTTGCAAAAATATTGCAAATGGATATGGCATTGAGCACCAGGGAGGCGCAGGTAGGCCCAGAAAATTCTCAATAATTTCTGGTTGTACTGTAAAAGCCAATATATTGTACAGCATGAGTTTCAGAGTGTATTTTTCTATCCAGATAGAAGAGAAGGATCCGGATCCCTACACCAGTCTCTTGGATTATCTACGCTATACACGTATCCTTATCTACAGATGTGTTGACAAATGCAGGGATTAAGACAAAGATTTTCTTCTTGTTATTGTGGTACCAAACCATCACCATCTCTTATAACACCAGGACCGCCTCCGTGGTGTAGTGGTTAGAGCGTCCGCCCGGAGAGCGGAAGGTCGCGGAGTTCGATCCCGACCGCGTTATACCAAAAGACGTTTAAATATGGTACTTGTTGGCCTGGCGTTCGGCATTAATGGGTACAACAAAGGACTGGTCGGCTCGGAGTCAGTATAATGTGTCTGAGTGGGGTATTCATGCTGCACTGCGGCGTGGTATCTCAGTGGGCTAGCACTATAAAACCAGCTTAAGTCTGGGCTAGTACAAGCAGCCGCACCATACACATACACATGCATGCACGTCGTCATATGGGCGAAATATTCTCAAGCACGACGTTAAACCCAATTTCACCTCACCTCACCTTATAACATCGGTTCTTCTTACGAAGAATATGGGGGCATCAAATGTGTGATGCACTCTTCATGCTCTTCAAGAAAAGGAACGCATCAGCCATTTTAGATGAGTTTATTGCGTTAGTTTAAGAACAATTATTTCATGTAATGTCAATGATAAAAGGTGAAAATTCACGTCTACAGCAACACAACAGCATCCTATATCGTTATGTTTCTGGTTACTGGAGTCCACATGATGGCGTCAAAGTCAGTACTTTGTATAGCCACATTTGTCAGCAATTACTGCTCGGCACCGTCTCGGTACAGGCTGGATAAGTCGACTTATCCGCTCTTGCGGAATTCTTCACCACTCTTCCTGCAATATGATGGTGAGTTGTGGAAGTGTCCGAGGCGTGTTTTGACATTGACGCACACGTCTATCGAGTTCATCCCATAGGTGTTCTATCGAGTTTAGATTTGGTGATCGGGAAGGCCATGGCAAGACATTGACGTTAGAATTGGCAAGGTAGCGGACCGTACGTGAAGTAGCGTTGTCATGCTGGAACAACTCTATGAGTCCAATATTCTCAAAATCACCTATGCCTTTCTTTTTGTGAAGAGTGTAATGCCAAGGATATGGGGCCATAAAATATGTGATATTTTGAATACAGATATTATGAATCAAAATTACATTTATGAGAGAATGATTAAGAAAAGTGTTCATTTGGTCTGTCCCCCTCGTTTTGAGAATGAGTTAACATTATCGTCCTGTTGGTGATCATCCATAGAACAACGCATTGTCATCATTTTAAGTGCCTTAACTTGCGACGTGCGCCTGACCGGAAGTAAGGCTGGGTGTAAGGAAGGAGGATGCGGTGCCTGTACAGTTATGGTGTCGGAGTTCGACAATCCTTCTAAAAAGATCAGGTATGCAAAAGTATGCTTTTGTAATCTTCTCTTAAACAGACTGACCTTTGGTATTTATAGAGCAAACATCTGAACAATGAGTTAAAGAAGTACAATTGGCAAAGTCTTCTGATGAACTACTCTCTGTAGGAAATGGTCGGTGAGATGGCCTAATGGTTAATGCGTCCGTTCGTCACGCTGAAGACCCGGGTTCGATTCCCAACATGGGTACAATGTGTGAAGCCCATTTCTATTGTGCCCTGACTTGATATTGCTGGATATTGCTGAAAAGGGTGTTAAACCAAACTCACTCACGCAGGAAAACAGTGCAACAGATTATGTAATATATATAACGAAAATATTTTGTTGAAGACATTATTCCGCCAACGCCTGCATTCTACCTCTATGCGCCCTACATGGTCTGGCTGTCACTACAGTAGAGGGTATAGGCAGCAAAGAGACCAGGCTACACCCAGTACAGGTAAGTCTGTTCTCTCCATGGTCTGGCTGTCACTACAGTAGAGGGTATAGGCAGCACCAAGACAAGGCTACACCCAGTACAGGTAAGTCTGTTCTCTCCATGGTCTGGCTGTCACTACAGTAGAGGGTATAGGCAGCACCAAGACCAGGCTACACCCAGTACAGGTAAGTCTGTTCTCTCCATGGTCTGGCTGTCACTACAGTAGAGGGTATAGGCAGCACCAAGACCAGGCTACACCCAGTACAGGTAAGTCTGTTCTCTCCATGGTCTGGCTGTCACTACAGTAGAGGGTATAGACAGCATCAAGACCAGGCTACACCCAGTACAGGTAAGACTGTTCTCTCCGTGGTCTGGCTGTCACTACAGTAGAGGGTATAGGCAGCACCAAGACCAGGCTACACCCAGTACAGGTAAGTCTGTTCTCTCCATGGTTTGGCTGTCACTACAGTAGAGGGTATAGGCAGCACCAAGACCAGGCTACACCCAGTACAGGTAAGTCTGTTCTCTCCATGGTCTGACACTGAGGTAGAGGCAGCACCAAGACCAGGCTACACCCAGTACAGGTAAGTCTGTTCTCTCCATGGTCTGACACTGAGGGGTATAGGCATCACCAAGACCAGGCTACACCCAGTACGGGTAAGTCTGTTCACTCCATGGTCTGGCTGTCACTACAGTAGAGGGTATAGGCAGCACCAAGACCAGGCTACACCCAGTACAGGTAAGTCTGTTCTCTCCATGGTCTGGCTGTCACTACAGTAGAGGGTATAGGCAGCACCAAGACCAGGCTACACCCAGTACGGGTAAGTCTGTTCACTCTATGGTCTGGCTGTCACTACAGTAGAGGGTATAGGCAGCACCAAGACCAGGCTACACCCAGTACGGGTAAGTCTGTTCACTCTATGGTCTGGCTGTCACTACAGTAGAGGGTATAGGCAGCACCAAGACCAGGCTACACCCAGTACAGGTAAGTCTGTTCTCTCCATGGTCTGGCTGTCACTACAGTAGAGGGTATAGGCAGCACCAAGACCAGGCTACACCCAGTACAGGTAAGTCTGTTCTCTCCATGGTCTGACACTGAGGTAGAGGCTGTGGGCAGTGTTGAGCAGGTTGATCTTAGTACCAGGTTGCAAAGTAAGTTTAACGATAGTATTATGAATACACCGTCTTCTTGTTTTCAAGTCTAAGATTAACAGACATTTGTTTCAAACTCTAGGAAAGGATAGCTGAGGCCCATGGCTCCCAGTGTGGATTCTGCACCCCTGGTATGGTCATGTCTATGTACACCCTCCTCAGGAACAACCCTGAACCAACTGAAGACGAGATTCGAAGTTTTCTTGACGGTGGGTTTTCATAGTCCGTTAAGTCTTTAATGTATTTATTTCAACCCATTTGATGTTTTCACGTCAATGTTTGCTCTGTGTGTGCATGCATGTGGGGAAAAAGGAGAAAGAATAAATAGATAACTGTGACCATCTTCACCAGATTTGAAATGTTATTTCAAAAGGCACAGTTGTACTCTAGCTAATTGAAGAACCGTAAACACTTACACCTATCCTCAGTACATTAGATTCATTATGAATACAATATCAAAGTTTTCACTTGTTTCCTGAGTGGAAACTGTTTGAATTTTTGGTTGCTTTTTTCTGATTGTGAAGTTCTTGTAAATTGCCTCAGGGAATGAAGAACTTACACGAAGGAGTAAATTAAAGGTGTCGCTAATTTCTGGAACGATAATAAGATACCCGGAAGAGTGTTGGTGTTTACTAAATGAATAAGAACAGTTATTGATCCATTCTATCTGAATGCACATGTTCATCTTCTGCATGTCGGTTATTTTACAGGTAATTTGTGTCGTTGCACTGGCTACAGACCAATACTGGATGGTTTCAATACCTTTTCAAAGGTGAGAGCCTCTACTTTATGTAGTGTACATACCTTGTTTCGATGAATTCATATCAATTTAATCAATTTATACATCGGATGAAGAAGCATGTCAGTAAATACGATATGTTCCTTACGAGTTGAAAGAGAGCAAGTGTTAAGTTGTCTTTCGCATGGAAAAATATTCAATGACCTCCAGAAGATCCGGCTAGGACTGGTCTTCACTAGTCCATGCTTGTCGTAAGACGGATGGGATGAGGTCGGCAGGCTCACTGACTTCACTGTCATCGTATCCCAAATACGTAGATCGATGCGCATGATGTTCATCACGGGATTGTCTGGTCCAGACTCGATTATTTACTTACCGCTGATCTATAGCTGGAATATTGCTGAGTGCCAGACATGGGTTCAATTACTTTGAAATGTAATTAATTAAATTACAATTACTTTGATTTTCCTCAATTACAATTACAAATACAATTACACCTTAAATTAAAATGTAATTAATTAAATTACAATTACATTACCAATGTAATTAATTACAATTACAAATTGCTTTGTTAAAAATACAAAACAAAAACAAAACAAATATATTTCTGAATTCCTTTAATCAACAAGATATTGATGTTGGTAAACAGTGGTCACTAAATCCAATTCATATTTTTGTCATCAAAAAGTGAAATGCAAAGTTAGATTATCTCTACAATGTACACTATTTGATCAAATTTGTATTTTGCATATTTCTTTGGGCTTATCAAATACACACCTCTATCATCTCTTGTTGCAAAAACACTTTGTCCACCACTGTTACCTTAGGTGTACTGTATCATGACATTATTACAGGCCTACATTACAATATATAATCAGCCGGTCTCTCTATCTGACATAATCCACATTAACATACGAAAGGATTTGTCAACTTGGATTTATGGCTTATTACCTTTCATGATTATAAAAATAGGACTACAGTTCAATAAGATTTTGAATATCATATCCTATGAGAAATAAACAGAGAGGCCATTTTGATAGGAACTTGACTAATAGTACTGTTAATCCCCATTTCCTCAAATACCAACCTACATTTAGTCATGCGTTACTGATTCCCTTTGTTTCACAAATGTGCAGATGGTGATAGTTACAAAAGCTTAGACATTCAAATCTCTTTCAAAACTTAACACCTGCTAGAGTATATACCGACAACAAGCATCTTATTGAAAAACACTCCTTTGTCCTCCTTATTGTACAGAATATAATTGCAAGGGTTGCCTGATGACCACCAAAATAAAAAGTGAGATGTAATTTGATGTAATTGAAAAAAGTAATTGAAAAATTCAATTACATTGAGATTTTAATTAATTAAATTACAATTACAAATTACATTTTAAACATTCAATTACAAATTACATGCAATTACATAGATTTTTGTAATTAATTACTTTCAATTACAATTACAAATTTCAATTACCCCATGTCTGCTGAGTGCGGCGATAAACAACAAACAAACTACAGAAATGCGTCGGGACAGAAACTAGGGCTGCGCAATATAACCGGTTTACCGGTATTTACCAGTTCAGACATGAAAACGATACGTATTGCGATACGCTGATCGAAAACCGGTATTTTGATATGCCTACCGAAAACTTCGTAACACTCGGAAATCTTCGGATATTTCCGTTTTTGAGTTATTCTTTTCCCTGTTTCATTAGCGCCAAATGTTACTTACATTTTTATTTTGTCATGATTAAAAGTTTGTATTAAAGGTAAATCAATAATAGTGATTTGGTTGTGTTTTGCTTTATAATCAAGCATTAACTCGATTATAAATAGTTTTTGTTAAAGAAATAATTCTTGCAATATATTGCAATACATATCGCAATATATGCTTCCGCATCGCAATATATCGCAATATGAAAATTCTCTGCAATACCCACCCCTAATAGAAACCCTTTAGCGTGGGTTCGAATCTCAGACTTATTCTAATAAAGGTTCTAGGGTTGTCAGCGCTTGCCTAGTGCTCGTTTAACCAAACTGGCGTTAAACTCACCCACTCTGTGCCGTATGCTATGGTTATGCTTCACGTTCTACAGGGTGTCTGCGGCAAGGGAGATCAATGCTGTCGGAACACAATCTACAACAATGTCACCAATGGGGTAAGATATTCTTTCTTTTTCACGCACACTCAAAGACGATGCAAAACAAAAGTAAATAACCCATTTCGAAGGATTATGAATTTCAAACACTTTGTTCATGTTTAAACGTATAATTATGAAATGTTTATAACTTCGTATATTTCCAGTCGGTGTCCACAGAAAGCGACGCTGTAGCAAATGGAACATCTTCTCCATCCTATGACCCAACACAAGAGCCTATCTTCCCACCAGAGTTGAAGGTAAATGGTTTACGGTTTTCGCTGTGTTCAACAGTATGTTGACAATACTAAGTAATCTTTGCCACAACACGTTCTGGAACATTTGCAATGTCCACGCGTCAGAAGAACTGTGACATGCCTTGAATGCCAGTGGTCATGATTGGTTGACACACGTCATCGTATCTCCATTGGATAGATCGATGCTGATGCTGTTGATCTCTGGATTATCCAGATTTTCCAGATTCGATTATTTATTTATAAGTGCGACGATAAACAACTAAGAAGCAAAGTCAATGGTTATTGTAACGTCAACATGAAGACTTAGATGAATATGATATTAATAACATCTCAATTCTGTTCTCGGTTTTCGAGTAGCATTGAAAATTAATATTCGTTTGCGTGGTTTCGACGAAGACATGAAACGTTTAAGGAAAACGCGTTTGATTTGTTTGTACCGAATTGTCAGTTCGTCCAATGAGAAACGCCGTTACAAACGTGGACTACCGCTTAGTCTCTGAATACATATAATTTTGATAGACACAAACAATTCCTCTTAAATTTAAAAGTAGCCCCAGTGAGATGGGGTATTCAGAACCTGAGAAATCTAGACTGGCTTCATTTGGGACTTAATAATAATAATATAATAATAATAATTGATTTATAGAGCATTTCCAAAAGATATTGCTCAATGGGCTATTAAGAGAAAGATTGTAGACAATGTCTAAGGAAAAGAGAGTTTGAACAGATGAGTTTTGAGGGCAGTTTTGAAAGGTTCATGGGACTTGATCCCATGGCTGTTTTGTGTAAGCAGTAGGGAGATCGGCTTGGAACATGGAGATGAATGAGGCTTTTAAGATATTGAGAAAACATGTTTTCATAGATGCAGATGCACTTAAGCATTGCAGATATGAACAGATTATTACAATGGATAAGTTTTTCTTGCCTCCTCGTCAGTGTTAGTGACTACCATGTTTGATTGCCAGAGAACTTTAGATATTCTTTTATTACTAAAGAGAAAACTCCTGTGTGTCTGTTACAGAATAATTGGAGCCAGTACCAGAAGGCGCTTGTGTTCAAGAACGAGCGGATAACGTGGTACAGACCAACAACCTTGACCGAGTTGCTTGACTTAAAAACAAAGCATCCAGATTCAAAGCTGGTGCGAGGGAACACTGAAATAGGTAAACCGTCATCATCATCATCATCAGCAGCAGCAGCAGCAGCAGCAGTAACTCTAGTACCTGCATCACAACTAACTGACTGAGTTTAGTTTTACGCCGCTTTTAGCAATATTCCAGCAATATAACGGCGGGGGACACCAGAAATGGGCTTAACACATTGTGCCCATGTGGGGAATCGCACCCGGGTCTTCGGCGTGACGAGCCAACGCTTTAACCACCGCCCCCATCACAACTGCCATTAATGTATATTATATCCTTTTTGTAAGTAATAGGAAATGATCGCGTTCTCTGCGAGAAGGGGCGGTGGGGTAGCCTAGTGGTTAAAGCGTCCGTTCGTCACGCCGAAGGCCGGGGATCGATTCCCGACATAGGTACAATGTGTGAAGCCCATTTCTTGGGACCCTACCTTGATACATTGCTGAAATATTGCTAAAAGAGGCCTAAAACCATACTCATTCACCATGCGAGATTGTATTGGCATACTGTTATAACTTTCAATGTGATGAGGGGATATAAGGCAGTTCCCGTTGTTTTTCTATTTCAGCAATTGAAACTCGCTTCAAAGGTCAGACTTATGCTGTTCAGATAGATGTCACCAAGGTACCGGAACTCAACCAGACAGCAAAGGCACCATCTGGCATCACGTTTGGTTCCGCCGTCACCTTGACCGACATTAAATATACGTTAGAGGCCGCAGTCAAAGATATGCCTGGTATTATATTTGTTTTAAATGTCACCAAAATATACAGTATATGTATACATATGTACACCATTAACGATACTTGTTGTTATCAAGATGAGGTACTCGTGAAGATCCGGGTTAGAACTGGTCTTCAGCAACCCATGCTTGTCGTAAAAGGCGTGATCGGGTGGCTAGGCTTGCTGACTTGGTTGACACATGTCATCGTATTCTAATTGCGTAGATCGATGCTCATGCTGTTGATCACTGGGTTGTCTGGTCCAGACTCGATTATTTACAGACCGCCGCCATATAGCTGGAATATTGCTGAGTGCGGCGTAAAGCTAAACTCAATCACTCACTCAAGATTAGGTACAGTTTTATATCTATGTGTCTCATAAATATTTCCCTCTTTAAATTATCATTACATGTATGCAAATGCGACTATATCATCTACAAAATAATAAGATATTGTACGATTTCTACAACATGACCGTGTGTCAATGAATCAGTTTAAAATAGTGATGGCACTTTAAAATAGTGATGGCACTTTAAAATAGTGATGGCAAACTTGTCCAGTCACAACCATCACAAACACATGCCAAGGAACGTAATGTGTTCATCTGAACGAACGCACAAGTCAAAACATTGATTACACAACAGTCTCGTTTCCTGTTGACTGGGTTCCGTCCTATTGCGCAGCTTAGTACAATAACCAGTCCAGAATTTTGAGACCAATTCATTTAACTGGATACATAAATATTAATCAGTATCATTTGATACATCTAAGCACTTGTATATTGCAACACTACGCTCCTTATAATCCTTGCAAACATGTCGTGCGGCGTGCTCTGTCGTACAGCGAGCACTGACACACAGAAACCTGGAAATCGTGGAAATCTCAAAACGAGGCTCTGCCGCTAGAAAAGTTTGGCGGTCTGGTACGGACTTGATATTATATCAATCACATTGTGCGTTACAGAACTACACTGAATAAGCGCAAATAACAGGTGTAACCAGTGAGCCAGATGCATTGTGAATCATTTTACGACCTCATCAAACTGGGGCAGTCTGTGACGTCTTA
The DNA here is from genome assembly GCF_003918875.1 of Haliotis rubra. Classification (NCBI taxonomy): domain Eukaryota; kingdom Metazoa; phylum Mollusca; class Gastropoda; order Lepetellida; family Haliotidae; genus Haliotis; species Haliotis rubra. The sequence goes on along the minus strand of NW_025766981.1, from coordinate 1,070,325 downwards.
GTTAAGGTCATGCTGCCTGCACCTCGCCATAAAATATAGAAATACGATGTTATTAAAGTTTAAAATCAAAACTCGGTTTGGTTCAAAACTTGGGATAGATAATTTTGTCTCTGATGCATCAAGAGAAAACTCAAGAGATTCAATGCCTTCCACCCACATAAAAACACATATGTTACAAATATCATTCTACTGTTTCTGTTCGCTCTTGACATGAACGTCTTCATTCCGTAGAGGCGGAAACTCGGGTGTTCCGGGGGTTTCTGGACGTTATCCGATGGTTCGCCAGTACACAGATCAGGAACGTGGCAGTGGGTTTATACATATCGTATTTTCATGACTAGATGAGGCACAACTTATCATAACTTATTTCCCTTCTATAAATTTACAAGATTATTTAAAATACATGTACATTAAAAGAAGACATAGAAAGAAGACATTTGCCATCTAAAACATATCATTACATTGAAATTGTACAAGTGTCTATATAAAAACGTGATTTAATTGGCATGCTGTTGCAAAGATGCATTGCTTCTTATATCAACTAAATATGCATGATTATCGTGACCATATATTTCCAAATTGACAATAGTGTGTAAACCAGTACATTTCTGGTTAAGATGGACAAACATTGAATTCGAAGAATCATCTGAGGTTTCTCTTGAAATTGCCACATCGACATTTTGTAACCTTTTTCTAAATTTACCGTTATTTGTGGAACCATCGTCTTGTCCTTACTTTGTGTGCACAATATGCACGAAAATATGTCCTTAAATGGATATATCTATCTGAACATGAATATCTTAAATAGCGCCTGTATAATGTTGTTTGAAACAAATCCAAGGCTGGGATAAAGAATGGCCGATTCTTTACTGTTACTGCACAGAGATTATTTCTGTTTCATGTGAAGTCTATTGCTGGTAACATCATGACAGCAAGTCCCGTGTCAGACCTCAACCCCCTTCTTATGGCTGCAGGCGCAACTCTCCGCGTTACCAGGAAAGGTAGATATGTTTGTTGTTTGTTTGCTTGTTTGTTTGTTTGTTTGTTTGTTTGTTTGTTGTTTGTTGTTTAACACCGCACTCAGCAATATTCCAGCTATATGACCGCGGTCTGTAAATAATCATGTCTGGACCAGACAATCCAGTGATCAACATCATGAGCATCGATTTACAATTGGGATACGATGACATATGTCAACCAAGTCACCGAGCCTGACCACCCGATCCTGTTAGTCGCCTCTTTGGTAAATAACAGCAACAAAGATAACAAAGTGTCTTTCGTCATATTTCGGCTCTCATCTTGGGGTCATGATATGTAAAATCATATATCAGTTATTCACAAACACCACTTTACCATAATCCAGTTAAAAAACTACGCACAGCTTGCATGAATGTCTCTGGAAAATATAGGTTTTTTAACGATTTTTTAAATTTTTGGTACACTGAGTTGGTGAAAGGTCTGCAATGTCTCTCACTAGGTGGTGCTGTGCGCGAGGTGAAGGTTGACAGCAACTTCTTCACCAAGTACAGAACCACGTGTCTGGCATCAGAGGACGTCCTCCTGTCTGTTGAAATCCCTGCTACAAAGAAGGTTAGTGTTTCCAGCTAAAACTACAGTATTATACTCATGCCAATAATGGTTGTCACCCCCCTCCCCACCCCAAACCCACACACACGCCACACACACACCCCACACACCCTCTCCAATAAAAAATTGAAGGGGTGACAACCATTATTGGCATGAGTATACTTCCAGCTAAAACTACAGTATTACTGAGTTAAATAGCCACACAGACGTACATGCTTAACCATTTCATGCCTAATCTTCCTGGAAAACAAATTATTTCACAAGTCAATAGATTTCTCGATATTTTCCTTTCTTTGTGCCATAGGGTTTAGATTATACAATAACATATCACCAGGCGTGCTGTCGTCTGTATTAACACCCAATTAATGCCACAGGTATGTTGGGATAGACTGTCAGTGGTTACTCTAAAATACGAATCCTGTCAAAATGTATGTAATTTCTCAGAAACCTGATATGTATTTTAGGCATAACAGGACTTATCTCTGTCGACAATGGACAATCTTGTTTGTCATTTTAAAATGTGAATAATATTTTCAGAATGAATTTTTCCAAAGTTTCAAACAAGGGCCACGAAAAGAAGACAGCATTTCCATTGTGAACGCTGGTATGAGGGTCGTGTTTAAGGAAGACTCGGATATAATCAAAGAATTATACCTGGCCTATGGCGGCATGGCACCTATGACCATCATGGCGACCAAAACTATGAAGGCATTAGTTGGAAGGTAAAATCTATTACCATTAATTTACCAAACTAGAGAATGTTCCGCTCAGTATGACATAGCTATTGTATTGCTGGAAATTGTTCCAGTCGGTGGCAGAACGATCTGGTAACCAATGCAACCTCCCTGCTGGCTGAAGAACTGCAGTTGGATCCGGGGGCACCAGGGGGGATGTGTGAATACAGACAATCTCTCACCACCAGCTTCTTCTTTAAGTTCTATCTGTCTGTACAACTTGCCTTGTGTCATCAGGTAGGTCCATGTTGTGTGTGTGTTACTTTGTGATGTGAACACTATGTGCCGTGGCACTTCACTCTTGCATGACAACGGGAATGATCTATACGGATCGGAACGTCACATCATAATATATTTAAAAACTTGTCATCCATAAAATATCTTATCTTTCTTGTCAGCCACCAACTTCTCAAATACCAATCACAAAGATTTGTGCCATATCTTGACTGGACTGGCCAAACAGCCAGGCACTCTGTGCCCATACAATAGTCGCTTAAACCCCCGACTCACCACACTTTACCAACACACATGCTTTTTTAAAGATCGGAGTGTCCAAGCCAAATATCCCCATGTCTTACCGAAGTGCTGTGTCTGACATCGACTTCCCACTTCCAACAACTAGTTACGTGTATGAAGACCTCAGTTCCGGTCAAGCCACCAGAGGACACCGTTGGGAGGTCGCTGCTGCATGAGTCGGGGCTACAACACGCTACAGGCGAGGCTGTGTATGTGGACGACATGCCTTCAAGAGAAGGTGAGATACTCTCAGAGAGACGTGGCATGACATTCCTGAAGTGAAAGTGAAGATGTATTTAGATAAGCTGTGTTTAAAAACAGTTTCTGACGTTGGACGGTAGGGCTTCCCGGAAGTGGCAGGACTTATGTGGAGGAAACAGTGTGCGAGACGATGTTGTCTACGTATGCGTTGTTGAAGAGTGAGTGACTTTGTTTTACGCCGCTTTTAGCAATATTCCAGCAATATCAGGACAGCAGACGCCATAATATGTGCTTCACACATTGTACCCATGTGGAGAATCGAACCCAGACCTTCGTCGTGACGAGCGAACGCTTTAACCTCTGGGCTATCCCACCACGCCCGTTGTGGAGAATCTTCTTAAGTCAAACAAGCATGTTCAAGCGCATACTAATTTTAAAAACACGAATAACTTCCTCACGATCAATCAGTTGGTTATCGTAATTCCAATACGCATGCAAGAAGATGTTACTAAACTGGAAAGCATAACTCGCCGATACATTGTATGCAGGAGAACTATTCATGGCCCTGGTGCTCAGTGAGAGACCACACGCTCGTCTTGTCAGTGTTGACGCAACAGAGGCGCTCACTCTGCCTGGAGTGGTGGACTTCATCACACACAAGGACATCCCAGGGGCGAAAACCTGGGGACAGCCAGGACCAGGAGAGGAGGTGCTAGCTTCCGACAAGGTACGACATTAATTTCAATTCAAAATTTCGAAGTAAACTTTCAACGCCAAATATGGCAAACGAACTTTCAACGCTAAATATGGCACAGGTAGGTGACAGTGAACTCCTACAGATGTCCCTAAAACAAACGTGTTATTATAATCTTTTACTGAGTTATCGGACAAATGTACTACTTTTCAACAATAATTGTTGTCAATTCATTGTTTGTAACAGTTTCATGCCCATTAACAGGTGCTGTGTCGAGGCCAAGCCATAGGCGCCATTGTTGCGGAGAGCAGAGAGGTCGCAACAAATGCTGCTACCAAGGTCAAGGTCGTTTATGAAGATCTGAAGCCTATTTTGACGATACAGGTTTGTTGGACTGGTAAAGTCATACATTAGAGTCCTTTGTAGTTGCAGAATGTGTACAGTCGACTCTGGTGATAATAAGCAGGACAGACGGTATTTAATTGCGAAGAACCATCTCGTATCACGTGACCGATAATGGTGAACTATGACGTCTGCGTCATTTGCGACAACGGTGTACAACAGCAGCAACTGTAACATTGCGAAGGATACATTATCAGTGTCAATCCGTCCTCGCGAAACTACCAGTCTGGGGTAAAGCCTAACCAATCATGGAGAACTGTTTGATTCAGCAACAAATTAGGATGTAAGCTGCATCCAGGTGAAAGGATGCAGGCGATGCAGTTACTTACCCGAATCGGAATCGAGTACCCGGAAATTTAAGGAATACAGCGCTTCTGTCAACTGTCTGAATATTCAATCACAAGTTGACAGAGATTATTATAGAAAACTCGAAAGGATGGCAATAAGACATTAAAACAGATCTTAGGCTATTTAATTTACATCTGCTTAACCAATATGTAGAGCAACACCACTACTTACATTCATCCTTAAAACACAGAACTTTCCGTTCCTTTCCGAACTTTCACTACTCACTGCTCATGCGCAGATATAGTACAGTCGTTAATAATAACCTTCATTAATCGGACAATACCAATGATGTAAATGAGTGTTGCGTCAATTATGAAAAAGACAAGTTATTATCTGCCCTTGTCATTACAGAGTTCTCTACCTTTCCGGGTACTCGATTCCAATATGTAGGACTCGATTCCATCTGTACCCGACCCGGATTCGAGTACCCGAGTACCCGTCCCAGCCCTAGAGTCAACTTTGTGTGCAGACTCTTTCAGTGTTGCCACAACCCCTAGTGTACAATACACAACCCTGTGCACTTAAAAGAACCCACAAATCCGTTGGTAAATGACCAGATGGTGGCCACATGAATACGTGCAAACATCTAGTTGCGGGTGCAGCAACGTGCAGTAAAATTTGAACATGGACAAAGTATTGTGACCATGTGTCCTAGACCACCCAGCTGTGAATGGGTACCTCGTAAGGATGGGAAACCACATTAACTTGGTGCGCCTAGTGGCTGCACGAGTTGTATGATCCCTAGGGAGTTGAGATTGAAAATACGATGTGCCGTTGAGATTGACATCCAGTGATCTAGGGAAAAAACAAAGCGGTTTGAGCACGCATGTTCATGGAATGGACTATAGCGCTATATAAATACCCATGTAATAATGTATATAATGATCATTTCTGAACCCGACAGAACACCAGTCATACCTAGTACAACGCAGTTTCAAGATTTGCAATAATCGTGTATTAGTTCTCAAACCAAAGCTCTGGTCATTAAACATTACTTATGGATGACAGGAAGCCATCGAAAACGAATCCTTCCACGGACGTCCCCAGAGTCTGACCAATGGCGACCCCGAATCTGCTTTCAAGACCTGCGATCACGTGGTGGAGGGAGAGGCTCGGACCGCACCCCAGGAGCACTTCTACCTGGAGACAATGGGCACCCTGGTCATTCCAGGATGCGGGGATGGGACGATGGAGGTTTATACCGGCACCCAGAATCCAACATTTACACAGGTAAATGGCTCTTTTGACACGATACACTGATATTTCTGTTTGGAACCAACACTGATTTTTAAAAGCCAAAATGCAATTAAAAAATCAAAGTTTAGTTTACAATTCTCAGTTACCTAACATTGCACAACTTACGAAAAGATGCTGTTTCATCTGAGATATGAATTCTTCCAAGGACATAATCTCCAAGACTTTGGGTCTGACCTCAAATAAAGTCGTCGTCAAGGTCAAGCGAATGGGTAAGTCGATAACCAATCAGCAATTATTATCTATTCACAGTCGCGATTGAATATGCGTTTACTATTTCACTTTAAAGTGAGCGAGTGAGTGAGTGAGTTTAGTTTTACGCCGCACTCAGCAATATTCCAGCTATATGGCGGCGGTCTGTAAATAATCGAATCTGGACCAGACAATCCAGTGATCAACAGCATGAACATCGATCTACGCTATTGGGATGCGATGACATGTGTCAACCAAGTGAGCGAGCCTGACCATCCGATCCTGTTAGTCGCCTCTTACGACAAGCATGGGTTACTGTAGATGAATTCTAACCCGAATCTCCACGCTTTTAAAGAAAAAAAACCTATATGACAATTCTAATTTACTATATTTTGATGATGCTCCTCGGAAACAACAGCTGCGCTATTTCTTCAGGTGGAGCCTTTGGCGGTAAACAGTCCCGACACCTGGTGGGTGCTCTTCCAGCAGCCGTAGCCGCTCACAAGTAAGGTCCGGGTTCGATTCCCCAGATGGGTACAATGTGTGAAGCCCATTTCTGCTGTTCCCCGACGTGATTTTGATGGATTATTGCTAAAAGCGTAAAGCCATACTCACTCACTTTTAATCCATATCCTTATGTGTACGACCGCCTCCGTGGTGTAGTGGTTAGAGCGTCCGCCCGGAGAGCGGAAGGTCGCGGGTTCGATCCCCGATCGCGTCATACCAAAAGACGTTTAAATATGGTACTTGTTGGTCCCTGCCTGGCGCTCGGCATTAATGGGTACAACAAGGACTGGTCGGCTCGGAGTCAGTATAATGTGTCTGAGTGGGGTATTCATGCTTCACTGCGGCATGGTATCTCAGTGGGCTAGCACTATAAAACCAGCTTAAGTCTGGGCTAGTACAAGCAGCCGCACATACACATACACACGCATGCACGTCGTCATATGAGCGAAATATTCTCAAGCACGACGTTAAACCCAATTTCACCTCACCTCAACTTATGTGTACATATTCTATTCTGGTGCATGCATAGTTTACTTTTTAACACGATGATTCTCTTCAATATAGCGGATACTATTCTGTTATGTTGCATTGTAATTTTCCCTGCAGACTGGGGAGACCTGTACGGTGTGTTCTGGAAAGACAGGTGGATATGGCCACTACTGGCACCAGGAGCGCAATCTGGGCACGTTACAAGGTAATGATAATAATAATGCGTCCATTTATATAGCGCCAAACTCCACGATACAAGATACAAGAATCTGTGTCGAAACGTCGCATCACCTGAATAAAGAAATTGTTCAGCCATAAAGTTTGTCCATAACTAAACACTACAAGCTAAAAACATATCGGTGATACTTCAGTGCAGTTTTACAAACTACAATTTTCCAGAAGTGATTTGAAATAATGTTTCGTTATGAGAGTTAAACTATATAGGATAGTTCTCACCTTAAATACATTGCAAATGACCTGATCATGTACATATCATGGACTGGGGCAGTGGGGTAGTCTAGTGGTTAAAGCGTTGGCTCGTCACGACGAAGACCCGGGTTCGAATCCCCACATGGGTACAATGAGTGAAGCCCATTTCTGGTGTCCCCCGCCGTGATATTGCTGGAATATTGCTAAAAGCGGCGTAAAACCAAACTCAGTCAGTCAGTCATATCATGGACTGAGTATAACGATAGATAAAGTGAGTGAGTGACTTTAGTTTTACGCCGCTTTTAAATATATTCCACCAATACGGCTGGGGACTTCAGAATGGGCGTCATACATGGTGCCTATGTGGGGAATCGAACCCGGGTCTTTGGCGTGACGAGCGAACGCTTTAACCACAAGACTACCCCACTGCCCCAGTCCATGACAATTTTATTTTTTAGTCTTAACATCCAATGTCAATAATACGGTATTACGTATGTGGCCGTGTTTTAGGTTGGCTTCAACGAGGACGGCAGGATCATCGCCTACAGTGTAAACGCCTACATTAACGGCGGGATGTCGGTCAGCCAGTCACTAGCGGTGTGCATTATTGTTTTAGTATTTTAGACGGAAATGTGACAATGGCAATTGAAGATTACCGAGATTAGAATTGGTCTTCAGTAAACCATGCTTGTCGTAAGAGGCGACTAACGGGATCGGGTGGTCAGTATCGCTGACTTGGTTGACACATGTCATCGCATCCCAATTGCGTAGGTCGATGCTCACACTGTTGAACACTGGGTTGTCTGGTCCGGACTCGATTATATATGTACATACCGCCGTCATATAGCTGGGATATTGCTGAGTGCGGCGTAAAACAACAAACCAACCAACAATCTGTTACAAATCAAGTTTCAAAATTATGTTTGGGGATCGATGTTTACTGAAGGTGGTGTTGTGACCGATGAGTAAAGCATTCACAGTTTACACCACAGATGTAGGTTTGATCAGACAAGTAAAACTAACAGTTAGTGAATGTAGGTTTACGCCGCTTTTAGCAATATTCCAGCAATATCATAGTGGGTGACACCAGGAAGGGGCTTCACACATTGTACCCATGTGGGGAATCGAGCACGGGTCTTCGGTGTGACGGGCGAACGCATTAACGACTAGACTACCCCACCGCCCTCATTGGAACTGGGGTGAGTGAGTGAGTATGGTTTTACGCCACTGTTAGCAATATCCCAGCAATATCACGGCGGGGGACACCAGAAAGTCCGGACAGTCCAGTGGACCCAATGGTCAGGTTGCATGGACATACCTATTTGCTAATTAAGAGAGGGTCGCCATCATCAACTTCATCGGTAGAGATAACAAGACTTCGTAGGTACTATACTGAACAGCAAAAGAAACGCAACTCTGGCTTTTTGTCAAGTTTTTAAATAGAAGACATAAACATGAACGCTTACTTTTATGAGATTTCATCTTTTCGAAACGTGCGTTTCTTTTGCTGTTCAGTATATTTTGAAAATTGTGGAAATATGCAGTACGGCAACGGAATAACCCGTATGAAGGCCCTGCGGCAAAGCATGCTTTTCTACGGTATTCTAGAAAGGAGATACACTGACAACGCGACATGTCCCTTCTGGGATTCCATAATTTGCAGAGATTTGTTTTGGCGTATTCTTCAACGCATTGTCCTATTTACACAAACACAGAAATTACACTCTGGACTCAGGACTTACGTAATTTGTTTTTCTCTTTTCCTTTGTACCACAGGTTGTACAAAAAGTCGTGTTCCAAATCGACGCCATGTACAGCATTCCCAACCTGACCTGCATTGGTAACGCATGCAAGACCAACCTGCCCGCAAACACGGCATTCCGGGGGTTCGGGGTGCCACAAGCCACTCTGGTCACAGAGCAGATGATACAACGTGTAGCCGACCACCTGCAGAGGCCCCCTGAGCAGGTGCGAGTCAGTCCTTACCGTTTTTCACTAAAGGGAGATGGCCAGTCCGGAAAGTATGTTTGTTAGTGTGTTTGTTGTATAACGCCGCACTCAGCAATATTACAGCTGTTTGGCGGCGGTCTGTAAATAATCGAGTCTATCCAGTGATCAACAGCATGAGCATCGATCTACGCAATTGGGATACGATGGTCACATGTGTCAAGTCAGCGAGTCTGACCACCCGATCCCGAAGGGAGCCCTGAAGACCGCCTCACTTTCTTTGCATGGTTTACCGAAATTGGTTCCATGGTGAATGGTCATAACAATTTAAATATACTCATGCCAATAATGGTTGTCACCCCCTTCAATTTTTTAATTGGAGAGGGTGTGGGGTGGGGGTGAGGGTTTGGGGTGGGAGGGGGCTGACAACCATTATTGACATGAGTATATTTGATTTTATAAGCATTTATAAGCATCAAAACAGGTCCAAGGCGCGTTTCCGTTTTATCACCTACCGTTCCAGATCGAACTGTAAGATAGATTAAAATGCATTATGCTCAGAAATCTGGTCTTGCGAGGATTATTTTTCTGTCCAACAAAGGTGGTTCATGGGTCTCTTAGAAAACCAATTACATGAAGAGGATTTAACATTTTGTCAAACATTACACATATGTAGCAATAATATATGATTTAAGTAAGAATCAAGCAATAAGTATGACAATATCAAGAAATCAGAAAAGTTTGGTTTTACAGTAAGAATCAAGCATTCGCGTATATGTATAGATTTTTATCGTTAAGGCTTTATTAGAAGAGTACCAATGATTAGTGTGTAGTGATTAGTGAGTGAGTTTCAGTTTGACAAGTGTACAAATCGCTTTTAGCGAATGCAGGTTAGTGAGTGGGGAGTGAGTTTAGTTCTACGCCGCTTTTAGCAATATTTCAGAAATATCACGGGATACCAGAAGACAAATTGGGCTTCACATATTGATATATTGTACCTATGTGGGGAATCGAACTCAGGTCTTCGGCGTGACGAGCGAACGCTTTAACCATTAGTGAGTGAGTTTAGTTTTACGCCGCTTCTAGCAATATTCCAGCAATATCACGGCAGGGGAAACCAGAAATTGACTTCAGACATTGTACCCATGTGGGGAATCGGACCCCGGTCTTTGGTGTGACGAGCGAACGCTTTAACCACTAGGCTACCCCACCGTCCCCGCTTTAACCTTTTAACCACTAGGCTAGCCCACCGCTAAATGGAGTTCACGGTTTTGCTTCCAGATTCGCATTCTCAACATGTTTAGCCCTGGTGATGTCACGCATTACAAGCAAGAGCTTTCCCCATGTAGCGGTCGGAGATGCTGGGACGAATGCCTGACCAGTTCTCAGTTTGAAAAGCGTCGTCGAGAGGTGGATGTCTTCAACAGGTAACCATAGAAACAAAAATATAAACATCACTGAAAATATTTTGATTCTGGCTTTACTTTAAACGTATTGGGGACGGTTGGGTAGTCTAGTGGTTAAAGCGTTCGCTCGTCCCGGGTTCGATTCCCCCCATGGGTACAATGTATGAAGCCTATTTCCGGTGTCCCCCGCCGTGACATTGCTTGAATATTTCTTAAAAGCGGCTTAAAACTAATCTCACTCACTCACTAGAACATTGATTGTTGAATTGTTTAGCAAAGTAACGTAATGAAAGGCGTGAATTAATGGAAGTCAGCTTCTTTATTATAAGGAATACGGCGTATTGTTACTCATTCATCTTCATAATAAAGAACCGCCTCCGTGGTGTAGTGGTTAGAGCGTCCGCCCGGAGAGCGGAAGGTCGCGGGTTCGATCCCCGACCGCGTCATACCAAAAGACGTTAAAATATGGTACTTGTTGGTCCCTGCCTGGCGCTCGGCATTAATGAGTACAACAAGGACTGGTCGGCTCGGAGTCAGTATAATGTGTCTGAGTGGGGTATTCATGCTTCACTGCGGCATGGTATCTCAGTGGGCTAGCACTATAAAACCAGCTTAAGTCTGGGCTAGTACAAGCAGCCGCACATACACATACACACGCATGCACGTCGTCATATGAGCAAAATATTCTCAAGCACGACGTAAAACCCAATTTCACCTCACCTCACCTCATAATGAAGAGGAGCGGATGGGTGGGTTCGATTCCCCACTTGGGTACAGTGCCCATTTCTGCTGTCCCCCGCCGTGACATTGCAGGAATATTCCTAAAAGCGGCGTGAAACTAAACTCACTCACTCACTCACAATAAAGAAATTGACATCCATATATTGACTTCTCACTTTTCATGTGTATAAGTTCTAAATGCCATTCAAAGACTTAAATGTAACGTAATATTTCAGAGACCCACCAACGGACGTGTTTAGTGTTACTGTTTTCACAAAATGAACACGACCAGTCAACAACGCGATTTGTAGTGTGTTGGATGGTACGGATACTATAAAATATAGGTCACTTGTAACTGACGTATCCTTTGATCCATTTCTATATCAAGTTTTTCCCACCTTAGATGTGTGCAATGGTTGGGGGAAATTACCTCATGTAGACAGTTTTAGCTTCATGGGGGGTAAATTAAAAAAACACAAAGATTAAATAGATATATAAAACATATTTGTTATTTCATTTGTATTTCACCAACATACTCGTATTGTACGATCGAGCATACGCTGTCTACGAAACTTTCAACTATGTCAATTAAGAATGATACTTGTTATTTCTAACAACGTATATATTTCAGGGCTTGCCAGCCTTCGTTCGTATATTATTGAGTGCAAAACAAATATCCCGTCCCGCAAACACCATTTGTGGTCAGTTACAGTTGTATTTTAACTGTACTGTTCCATCCGCTTTTAGCGAGAACCGGTGGAAGAAAAGAGGACTTGCAATGGTACCTGCCAAGTTCAGTGCTTGCTTCCCTGCAACTGCTCCAATGTTAGGCCAGGTACGTGTCGAACATAAAGAATTTTCTGGATTACATCTTCTTTTTTTCTTAGTTTTATTCAAGTGGATATAATCTAAGCAACGAGAGAATGCTCAGAACTAATGAGAAAATATCGAAATGAAACAAAATTCAAAACATCGAGTATTTAAAATACACTTAAAGAGCGGAACCCCAATCGGTACTGATAGGATAAATCGAACAATCGAAAAAAATACCCATTCCTTTGAAATATCAAAGAAATATCAGTATATACTTATAAAGTTAAGTATTTGTTTTATGTTGCCATTAAAGACTGCCATCGAAGTACCAAGCTTTATTACATTGTAATGCGCCGCGTTTCTGCGTCTAGGCCAGTGCTCTGGTTCACATATACCTTGACGGCTCTGTCCTCGTCGCACATGGAGGCGTTGAGATGGGGCAAGGCATCCACACCAAGATGATACAGGTTGGTGTCCACTCTATATATTGGGGATGTGTCAGTGAGTTTAGTTTTGCGCCGCACTCAGCAATATTCCAGCTATATGGCTGCGGTCTGTAAATAATTGAGTCTGGACCAAACAATTCAGTGATCAGCAACGCAATTGGGATACGATGACATGTGTCAACCAAACCAGCGAGCCTGACAACCCGATCCCTTTAGTCGCCTCTTACGACAAGCATTGGTTACTGCATCCTCGATAATCTCCAGGGTATAGTGGAGAGTTATCGTAACGTATACCCTGGACGCATCTACGTCTTGGCCCGATGATTTTATTACCTCCCTTGGCTGGCTCCGCATTCTCACAGTAGCCAATCAGCTAAGCCGCCGTTACAACCGATTTGTTCGCAGTGCGACTCAGATTTTTGGGAAATCATACAGGACAGATCTTGAAACACGGGTATGCAAGAACTCCTTCAACCTCTTTCCAGAGTACCTCTGCATCAAGATAATTGACAAGTAAAGTGAGATAATTAGATAATTTAAGAAGCGAAATTGATTAGACACCTGATTGGATAAGAAGCCAGCCAAGGGAGGTAATAAAATTATCCGGCGGAACTGTAGATGCGTCCAGGGTATAGTGGAGAGTTATCGTAACGTATACCCTGGAGATTATCGAGGATGGGGTTACTGAAGACCCATTATAACCCAGATCTTCACGGGTCACCTTATTTAGAAGTGACATTAGCGCATTGATTCTGTACCACAGGTCGCTAGTCGAGCTAGGTGTATCCCCATCCATTATCCATGTTGAGACCTACAGCACAGACACAGTCCACAACGTCTCACAGAGTGCGGGGTCTGGAACCGCAGACATCAATGGAGTCGCGGTGCAGGTACGTGAGAGGGCACCTTGCGCGGGCATTATAGTCTATTTGCAGTGAAAACGTACCGAGGAATTTCACTTTAAACAAAAAGGGGGTAAGCGCAGTAGTTGGAACCGCGGAACAAATGCACCTGCGGTACGTGATGAGCGTTAACTTAGATCAACCCTACTTGTTCTCGGTGTTTCATTTAATGTGGATACCCCCTTGTAATACAAACCAATAACAGCGATTCGAAACTATGATCATTTGTTAAACAACTTTTATCCTAAGTTGAATAAAATTCTGAGATTTAATTGTTCAATTGGCAAGGTAAAATTATGAGGATTCGCAATCTTAATTTCACTTTATTCGATTTACTTTTTTGTTTAAAGTGAAATTCATCGGTACGTTTTCACCGCAAACAGAGTATAGTGGTGTGACGATTCATCGATACGCATCGATGCATCGACCAATGGGCCGCCGATACAGTGAATCGATGGAAAGTTTTACTTTGTCGTATATCCCGATACGATGCTTCAAATGAACCACGATCTGTCAAGAAAACAGACTTACTTTTGTTTGAGGATTAAAATATATGCTTACTTATTTTCCCTTCATAAGTAAACGTTTTCTCGGAAATTCTTGTGTCAAGAACTGTGTCAGCGCTGGCATGTTATCAACATTCACAAAGTCCGTGTATAAACTTGATTATCTCGTTTCCGAATGAACAGTTAACAACGCTGGCGGAATTTGACGAAATACTTTAAAATTGATTTTGTTTTGATCTTAAAGTGTTTTATAGTTGGTGTTAGAATTAAAGATTTTAGTATCGTGATACCTATCGTATCGCCACCCTTATATCGGGATTCGTATCGTATTGCCGCTTTAGAGCACAATACTTTGGCAATATATCGTGACTAAAATTTTAGTATCGTGATATATCGTATCGCAGGTTGTATGCCAATACCAGCACTATCAGGCATTCAGTGATCAATACCATCCATGTTTAATGTCAGGAGGATATGGGAGACATATGAACATGCATGTTTCAAGTGAAGGTAACTTTTTATGATATACGACAAGGTAATATAAGTTTTTATTAGGATGATAATGACACGCACGTTTACGTAATGAAAATAATGTATATTTTCATAATTTAGATAAGGATATGAACCCTTTCATGAAAACGATAACGACATACATTTACATAACGAATATAAAGACAAGCACGTTTATATAATGAAGATAACATTTACATTTACATAACGAATATAAAGACAAACACGTTTATATAATGAAGATAACATTTACATTAACATAATGAATATAAAGACAAGCACGTTTATATAATGAAGATAACATTTACATTTAACATAACGAATATAAAGACAAACACGTTTATATAATGAAGATAACATTTACATTAACATAACGAATATAAAGACAAGCACGTTTATATAATGAAGATAACATTTACATTTACATAACGAATATAAAGACAAACGAATATAAAGACAAACACGTTTATATATAATGAAGATAACATTTACATTTTACATAACGAATATACAGACAAACACGTTTATATAATGAAGATAACATTTACATTTACATAACGAATATAAAGACAAACACGTTTATATAATGAAGATAACATTTACATTTACATAATGAATATAAAGACAAACACGTTTATATAATGAAGATAACATTTACATTTACATAATGAATATAAAGACAAACACGTTTATATAATGAAGATAACATTTACATTTACATAATGAATATAACATTTACATTTACATAACGAATATAAAGACAAACACGTTTATATAATGAAGGTAAGTAACATTTATAATGAACATAAGAAATATATAGTGACAATGAAAACACGTTTATATAATGAAGATAAGGTTTTCAACATTTACATAGACGTGCGTTTTTCACGATTATATAAGAACATAGACCCACGTTTATATGTATGTGTGTTTTCAAAGTAGATGTTTCTATGATTATAATCAATATGCACGTGTCTTTATCTATTCTAGAACGCTTGTCAACAGCTTTTCCAGCGGCTCAAACCTTATATGACGCCCAAAGGAACATGGAAGGATTGGGTATGTCATACTGGCATGAATATAGTAAACTGGATAGCTCTAAATTAGGTTTTACTGTGTTTATGGCGAACTGTTAACGCACTATCCAACAAGAAATTATTTTTAACACTGATGTGTCGAAATTACGCTTGTTTCGAAGTCAAAGCTTCGTCAATGCGCATTCCTTGTTTAGTCATCATTTTACAGTTGTGTCAAACCTCGGATAACTCGAACTATTTACAAGGTCACTTCAACTTCGACATAACGGAGTTTGTTTGTATTTAGATACAAAACATCCCTCGCAAGTGCCGAACTGTAGCTAGAAATGAATCAAATACACCATCAGAAGTAATTAACAATAGCTTATTGTTATTGTTCCACTTGTTCGTGGACGTAACGATTCAGAGCATTCTACCTGTTCGTTTTAATCACCGTCATTATTTATCCTGTTTCCAATGGGGTCTCTCGTCAATAGACCGCCTCCGTGGTGTAGTGGTTAGAGCGTCCGCCCGGAGAGCGGAAGGTCGCGGGTTCGATCCCCGACCGCGTCATACCAAAAGACGTTAAAATATGGTACTTGTTGGTCCCTGCCTGGCGCTCGGCATTACTGGGTACAACCAGGACTGGTCGGCTCGGAGTCAGTATAATGTGTCTGAGTGGGGTATTCATGCTTCACTGCGGCATGGTATCTCAGTGAGCTAGCACTATAAAACCAGCTTAAGTCTGGGCTAGTACAAGCAGCCGCACATACACATACACACGCATGCACGTCGTCATATTCTCAAGCACGACGTTAAACCCAATTTCACCTCACCTCTCGTCAATAGGTTAAAGCGGCTTATATGGATCGGGTCCAACTGATGGCGACAGGATTCTTCAAGTAAGGCATGCTTTTATCTTACTGGGTTGAATAGTTTTTAAGAATGTCTATTGAAAACAGACGCGTCATCCAATAACATATTTTTATTTTCATTAAAGCTGGTATCCTATTGTCTATACCATCCTTGCGAGGTGCCATACACCCTTCTAATAGTGCTCTATAGTATATATGTTCTGCGAATGGACTCAGCTAACTGGGAATTAAGTGAGTGAATGAGTGAGTGAGTTTAGTTTTACACCGCACTCAGCAATATTCCAGCTATATGGCGGCGGCCTGTAAATAATCGAGTCTGGGCCAAACAATCCAGTTATCAACAGCATGAGCACGATCTACACAAATTGGGAACTGATCCGGTTAGTCGCCTCTTACGACAAGCATGGGTTACTGAAGACCAATTCTAACCCAGATCTTCACGGGTGGTCAGCTATGGCCATATACTCAAAGATAGCTTATCATTAAGAGTAGTGTAAATCTATGTTAAAGTATGGATGTATGGTCTTAGAACTGTTGAAGCTTTGTGCGTGCGGTCTCAAATCGAGATCAGCAACTGTCATTTTGTCATTTGGTGTTTGTGTCTGGTGAATTTAGTTTTGACATAGTTACAATGCAACACAAACAGTTTTGTAAGTTACAACATATGTTACGATAAAAGGATGGAAGGTCTCCACTACAACCCCGCAAGCGACAACAACGTCATGTATAACTACTTCGTGTACGGCGCCGCCTGCACCGAGGTGGAGATTGACTGTTTGACGGGCGAGCATCACATGATCAGGTCTGATATTGTCATGGATGCCGGTAACAGCATGAATCCCACTGTGGACATCGGTCAGATTGAGGGTGCATTTATTCAGGTTGGTACCTAATTTGTATATTCAATATTGGAAAGATATTCATGTAACATCAATCCCAGAATAATTATTTGTTTGTTTGCTATTTGTTGTTTAACGCCGCACTCAGAAATATTCCAGCTCTATGGTGGCGGTCTGTAAATAATCGAGTCTGGACCAGACAATCCAGTCATCAACAACATGTGCATCGAACTACGCAATTGGGATGGCATGTGTCAATCACGTCAGCGAGCTTGACCACCCGATCCTGTTAGTCGTCTCTAACGACAAACATGGGTTGCTGAAGACCAATTCTTACTCGGATCTTCATGGGTTCTCAGAATAATACATGCGACTGCTTGTCTGGAACAACATAACGTACTATATCCTAAGCGTTCGTAGCTCCAAGTCATTCATAATCCTGTGATAAAATATATAGTTACGACAGCTTGTAATGCCACGGAAGCTAATGGATCAGGGACCCTATCCACAAAGCATTCATAGGACTGCGTCATTATTGTTATAAAGTATATTGTTTATCATACGATTATGACTTACGACACTTCGTAACTCTACGAACGTTTAGTGGGTCGGGACCGGGGATCGTTTCCACAAAGACTGACTGACTGAGTTTGGTTTTACGCCACTTTTAGCAATATTCCAGCAACATCACGGCGGGGGACACCAGAAATGGGCTCACACATTGTGCCCATGTGGGGATTCGAACCCGGGTCTTCGGCGTGACGAGCCAACGCTTTAACCATTAGGCTACCCCACCGCCCCCTTTTCACAAAGAAGAAGAATGCCCTGGCAATCTTTACCATCCACAATTACGTATGGTATTGTGTAAAGTACCCTGTACAAATGAGATTATTGTGGCTTTGTTTTGGGAGCCACGTCACCTTCTACATCTCTCTGGTCACATATAACCCAGAACTAATTTAGCTCATGTGACAACACTTCCTGGGTCAACATAAAGCTATACTATCGATTTGGTCGATGGTATTTATCCCATATTTCTCGAAACAAACTTAAGTTTTTACTCAAATTTCAAATTGAGTTTGACAATTTGAAACAGCTGAATTTTAAACTCAACTGCATTTTTTAAATAAAAGAGCCCAAACATCTTAAGCAATCTATCCACCAAACTCAAATTGTCCACTATGTTTGAGTTTATTATCGATTTTAGTTCATTCTGGGAAATGCATTTTCTCAAATTTGAGTAAAAACTCTAACTTAAGTCAAAACTCAGACTTAAGTTTGTTTCGAGAAATCGGAGCCAGGATACACACAACTGTCAATATAAGGAAGAATGACAATATAAGGATGTATAAGGAAGGATGAATATAAGGATGGATGACAATATAAGGAAGGATGACAATATAAGGAAGGATGACAATATAAGGATGGATGACAATATAAGGAAGGATGACAATATAAGGATGGATGACAATATAAGGAAGGATGACAATATAAGGAAGGGTGACAATATAAGGATGGATGACAATATAAGGATGGATGACAATATAAGGAAGGATGACAATATAAGGAAGGACAATATAAGGATGACAATATAAGGAAGGGACAATATAAGGAAGGATGACAATATAAGGAAGGATGACAATATAAGGATGGATGACAATATAAGGATGGATGACAATATAAGGATGGATGACAATATAAGGATGGATGACAATATAAGGAAGGGTGACAATATAAGGATGGATGACAATATAAGGAAGGATGACAATATAAGGATGGGTGACAATATAAGGATGGATGACAATATAAGGAAGGATGACAATATAAGGAAGGATGACAATATAAGGAAGGGATGACAATATAAGGATGGATGACAATATAAGGAAGGATGACAATATAAGGAAGGGTGACAATATAAGGATGAACAACTTCTTTATCTTATTTATAACGGTGTTAGTACCTACACCGAGACGTCGCACTCATTGCAACAAAGGAGTTGACTATCCATAGAACTTGGTTTTCCTTCAACTTCTTTATTACAGTGATAGCGACGTTTCTGTGTAGGTTCTAACATCGTTATCAAACAAGTGATGCTTGATAACGGTGTTGGAACCTCCACAGAAACGTCGCTCTCACTACATGTATTAAAGGAGTTCTTATGTTGCCATCCTCCTTATTGATCCAACTTCTAAATGCCTCTCAAAGACGTTAACTGTCAATAAGATCGTTTGTTTACTATAATATAATATACCATTCGAAAGAAGTAGGGGATATTGGATTTACAAGATTGATAAAATGTAAATGATGAAGCCAAGGAGCAAAGAGAGGATGGAGAGAAATGTGACAATGTATTCCATTCTTTTAGAAATGTTTCATCTGTATGGATATATATTACTTTTTCTCATATGCATTGGCATGGGCTAGTGGTATGCTCGCAAAATGGAATATCCCCTACTTTTTTAATGGTATATTAATGAGACGAGGATATTGTCCCACAATTTTAAATATAAAAGTAACAGCGTTTTCATATCTTCAATCGGTCATCAACTTCACACCATCTTTAAGTATGTGTTACATTATGTCTTTAGTATTTGTTAACCTTGAAGCAGACAAGCGCAATCCGTGAAGCTCTGTGAGCTTATGGTTCTGGGCCCACTTGCACAAAGCGATCTTAGCGCCACGACTATCTTAAGCCTATGTTGGAGAATGGGAGTTACAATCATTGTAGCGCTAAGATCGCTTTGTGCAAGGGACCCCTGGATACAGACAACTTGCTGCAGACACTATTTTACCTATATCCAACAGGGCTATGGTCTATACGTACTGGAGGACTACCAGGTCAGCCCCGACGGCCTGCTGCTCACCCAGGGGCCAGGCACATACAAGATACCCTCCATCGGGAACATACCCTCCCAGCTGAACGTACACCTGCTCCGAAACAGCGAGAATAAACAGGCAATATATGGATCCAAGGTTGGTAGAAGAGTCCCATTCCCTTCCTTACATGCATATGCGGCGTAAATCAATATTCATTCATTCCTAACATGTATACGAACAATTATACATTCACAACAGGTCAAACAGCGACAGTAAACAGGCAATATATGGATCCAAGGTTGGTAGAACAGCCCCATTCCCTTCCTTACGTATATGTGCGGCGTAAAACAATATTCATTCCTAACATGTACGTGAACAATTATATTTCACAACAGGCCAAAGGATTTATGTTGTAAATGTGACTTTATATGTGACTTTTTTCATCTAAGTTATCAAACATTGCTTCCCAACCAAAGCCATTTTATGTGCATCGTAAATTATGTCAAAGACTATTGCCAGATGATCTAAATTTGAAAATTATGTAAAAAATGTTACATAATTTGTGAAAACCTTGCTTTTCTGCCGCCAGCTCTCTTGCTGGTTGCGTTTGGAGATGTGAAACTCATATAAAAGTACGGATAATTTTTGAAGGATCATCTCAAATTCTGCAACATTTCAAACGATACAGTTCGATGGGGTAGCCTAGTGGTTAAAGCTTTCGCTCGTCACGCTGAAAGCCCAGGTTCGATTCCCCACATGGGTACAATGTGTGAAGTCCATTTTTGTAAATTGGCCGTCATATTCATGAATAGAACTGATCAATTTATGTATGAGCTTTCAGGAACATTGCAGACTTTTTTTTAACAAAAAAGCCGCTTGCCCACTATCCCATGGCTAGTAAAAACCCAATAGGGCCAGTAAATATCACTGGTCCGCCTGGCTAGTGAAGTGTCATAGGGGGTATTATGTAAATACATGTATATCACTCTCTCCGACTTGTTCATTTAATACACTTTTAAATCATGCAAGATTATGGCTTGATATAAATGTTCATCATATTAGAACCTTAATGATGAAACCGCGTCTACATTCAAATTTCGGGCTAGTGAATTATTTTGTGAGCTAGTAACTTTCAGGTATAGCTAGCCCGACTGGCTAGCAAAATTTGGAAACATTTCGCACACTGCCTGGATCATTTGTTTGCCATACCACAGGGTGTTGGTGAAGCGTCCTATGGACTCGGCATCTCTGTGTTTTCTGCCATCGCTGACGCCGTCAAATCAGCCAGGGCAGATGCGGGCAGCTCAGACCGGTTCCAGCTGGATTGTCCCGCCACCCCAGAAACAGTCAGAATGGCTTGTCAGGACCAGTTTACCAGAAAGGTTGGTTATACAATACATGTAATGTCAAATGATTCAACATATCTTCTGGTTTAATGATGGGGGATGAGAAGTAGCCTAGTGGTTAATGCGTTCGCTCGTCACGCCGAAGGCCCGGGTTCGATTCTACACATGGGTAAAAATGTATAAACCCCATTTCTGGTCTTCCCCGCTGTGATATTGCTGGAATATTGCTAAAAGTGGCGTAAAACCTAACTCACACATGATAAACGTTGGTTCTAAGGTCATGTTCGTCAGTTAATGACTTTAACGTATTATTGTTGTATATTTTCGTAAACAAACTCATAATGTGACCAGTAATTGATGAAATATTTTGTGACCGAATTTATGTGAAGATTTACAGCTAGTTTACACACCAGCCAACCTTATTCATAATGCCCATGTTTTTCATTATGCTTGCAGGTTAAACCCATTCCCGAGGGAGGGTTCAAGCCATGGACCATTCGACTCTCTTAGCCAGTCTGCACTTTGATGAAAGCTGCTAAGAAGGGATTCATCCTGTTCAGTTCATAGAAGCATTGTCTGCAATGATATATTACATCAATACTGACACGAAGTAGAGAAATAGTATCGTTTGTGGTGCTATGTTATCCGGATGCTACAATTTGATAGTCTTTGCAAAGGAGTTCATAGTAATTTACACTAGTATACCCTGGTATATATAATACCACCGTTTGTCGAGGAGAAATATAGCATTATATCCAGGGTGGCATTATAACCAGGTAGGACAGTTAGAGGCCCTTATGCAATCAACAAGATGATTGAGCTGATGTCTCCTGTAATGAACCATGAATGACTGGATAATCTCAGCGTCTAGGGGCTGCAGCTGACTTCTTTTTGTAGGTGGCAGGAAGTGTATTGTCACATGTGTTATCCTATCTGGGATTACAAGACTACTTACTTAAAGCATTAATCAGTTTGGTCAATTAATTTGAGTCATGTCAGTTAACCAATTAAGGTATTATATTACATGCAGCCAGTGTAATTGGTATTATACCCACGGGAAAATTACTTTTGCTCCAAAAACCGTTGGCAAATGGCATCATATCCAGTTTGGCATTATGACCAGGGTATTATATATCCGGTAGGCAGGAAACTAAGAATATCTAATAATCAAATGACTTATAGATTGATAAGATGTTTCTTGTATGAAAATGGTTTTGATCTACAATCAGTTTTATATCGAAATTATGCATTTTGTGATGAAATTAATCAAAATATTGTCAACTATGTTAAAAACACGCTTCTTTAGCTAATTTCTTTATATATCAAGTATTGTTAATTTACTATTACTAATTACTATAACTTTAAAGTGTGTTTTCCAGTGTTGATAAATGAACCTTGTATTATTTATTACTGTTGTATCAGAGAGGTATCAGATAGGCGTAATGTCTGTTTACCGATCCATTCATTTATTGAATAGAATATTGTTTAAATCACACGCTTTAAAAAGCACAAAGGAAACTTGTTTTCATTTCAAGCACGCGTATATGTTAAACAGGGCTGACAGGGTAATGAGGTTCGACACATTGATGTTATAGGCGATATATCCATGCTGACAGTGTATATATATATATATATACAATTTGTTGTATTTAGCGACCAGTGTGATAAATGAATTGCTTTTACAAGAATGTAATTTTCTGAATAAAATTGATATTTTATACTTATCCTGACTCATGCTCTTTTGCTTGTCTTCTTCTTCTTGCGAACATAGTGGAACACTTGTATCTCCTATTGAAGCTCCCTTCAATAAAGAATAGACGTAAAATCACTCCTACCAAGAGTTATCTCTCCAGCCGTTTAGGCGGGTAACTGTGGCGCCACCGTGCCCACATGCCTCACTCTCTCCTGATTATGAGCCCGACACTTGAATTTGCAGGGAAATCCAAAGTGTCTAGTGGGGAGGCTGGGTGGGCTTACCTCATGAGTCAGGATAAGTATAAAATATCAATTTTATTCAGAAAATTACATATTTTTCCTTATCCTGACTCATGCTCTTTTGCTTGTAGAATCCGACGGAAAAGGTGGTGGGAAAAGCACTTTAGGATTTCTTTAGTGAATTTTACGTCATTATATACCCCCCTACGGGAACTTCGTAATGGCACTGTATTTACTGGTAAACTCTGCTGCTGTTGCGACCCTGACCTTCCAGCTGCCTTTAAATGGGGGGACCACAATAGTTAACTTTTGGTCCTTTCTGTTAACATTTTATGTGGATTTTGCGACTCTATCTCTTGATGCAAGCACCAAGTGGAGAAGCGACCCATTCCGGTACAAGTATCCTTACAAGTACTGGGTCATATCACTTATGCTAGTTGTTAGACGTGCATTGTGACTTAAGCAGAACTCCGCTGAGTGTAAGCTTAGTAAGTCATGCGATAAAAAGGGCGAGACTTCGTCTCAGCGCCTTAGTGGGACTGTCAATTGTTGTGTTACAATAAGTGGGCCGAAATGGTGAATGTAAGAGCCGTCCTCAGTGGCGATGTCCCTCAAGTGGTGGTTGGCAAACACCATGTCCCATTTCCAGAAGCAGCCCTCCATTATCGTCCTGATAGAGCGATTCCCAAGTATAGAGAGCGTTGCGTCAGAGCTCTCACTTCATGTGGGTTGGAGGCTCTTGGGTGATCCAGTCCTGCTGCTTTGTAGGCCCGTAGGATGACAGTTCTGATCCAGCTTGATATCTTAGTGCAGAAGACCTTCGTCTGTGCCGCTGTTGATATCGAGACGGAAAGACACTTGAATTTCCGTCTCATGGACCTGGAACGTTGTAGGTAGACTTTCCATGCTCGTACTGGGCACAAGGATAAGACCTGCGTATCCTGTGGTCCAAGGGCTGATGATAGTGTTGGGACGTGGAGCTGTCTGTCTGGATGACCTGGCACTTGATTCTTTGCTATGAAGTCCCATCTCAGTCCCATATGCACGATATTTGATTTGTATCAAATCCTGTTCTCTCAAATCCAGAGCATGTATTTCCGACATCCTTGCTGCTGTTACTAAGGTTATCAGGAACAGCGCCTTCTGCGTCAAGAACTCTAATGATGTTCTCTGTAATGGTTCGTAGATGTCACTAGTGAGATGTCGTAGAACAACGCTGAGGTCCCATACCGGAGCTTTAAATCTCTGATGTTGGTCCTCCAATTAAAAGGGCATAGTTAGGCCAGTCGAGATGATTGTTCGTCCTTGGGCCGCTGGTGTCGTGGTGATTCCATAGTCCGGCTCGGAACCGTGCATGGTCGTCTACCCAGGTGCTGGTGATGTAGTCCTGGAACTCATCCTTCTGTCCAATGGCAGGGGCGTCGTCCATGACCTCTATCCAGGCATTTTGTACCATGGCCACTGGGAGGAGGGGGGAGTGCTGCTGCTCGTCGGACCCATCTGTGGACCTCAGGATCCTGCTGGTAGGCTTCGCTGAAGCCGAGGTTCTGTACTTTCCTCCAGAGAGCCTGGCTGTAGTGGAAATAGCATCCACGGACGTCGCAGTTGGGGAAGACGGTCTCAACAGCGTTGATGG
Source organism: Haliotis rubra (assembly GCF_003918875.1). Taxonomy (NCBI): domain Eukaryota; kingdom Metazoa; phylum Mollusca; class Gastropoda; order Lepetellida; family Haliotidae; genus Haliotis; species Haliotis rubra. The sequence continues at coordinate 1,045,258 of NW_025766981.1, read as the reverse complement.
CAGCAATTTCGAAATCCGTCTGGATGACATCAGGCTGAAGGGGCGATCCCGTTGTCTGCTGGATCTTGTCGTTCAGGAGACGTAGCAGGCGTTCATAGGTGCGGCGTTGACGATTCGGCAGTAGACAGAAGACCAACTGGGTCATCTTCCCTCCGACTAGGCCATGGATGACGTACAGCTGATCCCAGAGAGGACAGGAGTAGAAGGTGCCGTCCATGTAGAGGGTGTCCACTTCTTGCAGGAGGGTCAGGCGGTCACTTGTGGCGAAGCAGAGAATCTTGTCATCATCACCGTCATCAATGCAGAGGAAGGGCAGTCCATCTGTAGTCTCCTTGAAGAAGTCGGGTAGATTCACCTCGCTGAGCGTCTGGGGAAGTGGCGGCATCATCTTCCGTCTCTGCTTGTAGAGTCCACTCTTCATAGAATGGAACGACTTGACTGTTGCTGCTTCACCTCGGTCAAGTCGGGAAATCTCCTCATCGTAGATCACCTGAACTGGCGTCGTCTCAGTCTGTACCCGCTGCCTCAGGGAACTGGCAATCTTCAGGGCTACCTGGTCTTCTTGTGGGTGGTTGTGTGGGGTCTGATTCCGAACAAACTGTCCGACTGTCGTACACTTGCCAAAGCAGCCACCTTGAACACACTTCCAGTGTACACACGTCTGTCGCCTGTTGTTGAGTCTGTAGCGGTATCCCTCCAAGAGTACCTGCTGTCCTCCTTTCTGTGATGTGAAGTATTCGACTTTCTTGGGATTTGCCATGATTTGCAATGAAGATTTGTATCACAAGCATTTTAAAGCAATACATTTCCTTCTCCCTTTAATAATCTCTCAATTAATTACTCTATTCTTCAATTTTAAAGCAATACATTTCCTTCTCCCTTTAATAATCTCTCTATTAATTACTTTACTCTTCAATTTCCTTCTCGTGTGAGGGACCCGTGAAGATCCGGGGTAGAATAGGTCTTCAGCAACCCATGTGCTTGCCATAACAAGGCGACTATCTTGTCGTAAGAGGCGACTAACGGGATCGGGTGGTCAGTTTCGCTGACTTGGTTGACAAATGTCATCGGTTCCCAATTGCGCAGATCGATGCTCATGCTGTTGATCACTGGATTGTCTGGTCCAGACTCGATTATTTACAGACCGCCGCCATATAGCTGGAATATTGCTGAGTGCGGCGTAAAACTAAACTCACTCACTCACTCACTCTCGTGTGAGAACTAAATGCGTTTGGAATTATCAAAACATAAGCTAGCTAACGATTTAATACTCTTGATCTTACTCTTTACTCTCCTTGCTGGCCTCCCCTAATCCCTTTGTAGGCAATAGTGCAATGAAGATTTGTATCACAAGCATTTTAAAGCAATACATTTCCTTCTCCCTTTAATAATCTCTCAATTAATTACTCTATTCTTCAATTTTAAAGCAATACATTTCCTTCTCCCTTTAATAATCTCTCTATTAATTACTTTACTCTTCAATTTCCTTCTCGTGTGAGGGACCCGTGAAGATCCGGGGTAGAATAGGTCTTCAGCAACCCATGTGCTTGCCATAACAAGGCGACTATCTTGTCGTAAGAGGCGACTAACGGGATCGGGTGGTCAGTTTCGCTGACTTGGTTGACAAATGTCATCGGTTCCCAATTGCGCAGATCGATGCTCATGCTGTTGATCACTGGATTGTCTGGTCCAGACTCGATTATTTACAGACCGCCGCCATATAGCTGGAATATTGCTGAGTGCGGCGTAAAACTAAACTCACTCACTCACTCACTCTCGTGTGAGAACTAAATGCGTATGGAATTATCAAAACATAAGCTAGCTAACGATTTAATACTCTTGATCTTACTCTTTACTCTCCTTGCTGGCCTCCCCTAATCCCTTTGTAGGCAATAGTGCACACTAAGTGGAACAATCTACTTGTGTGCAGGTAAGCGTATCGCTGTCACTGCAAACGTTGTAGCTATTATTCCCTGTAGGCATTATTCACTGTAGGCATTAGTAGACCTAACCCTCTCGCCTGACTGATTTCTGTAATACCCTAGGTATTAGAGGTGGGGGAGAAACACGTAAGTGTTTAGTCCTAGGCAGGAGATGCTTCGCATGTCCGTTGCCCCTGTCCGTGGATCTGGTTGAAGATCTCTGAATGTAGCATCCAGTCTGTTGAGAATGGCTGCGCTGGACAGGATAGTGTATCTGCTAACACATTCTTGGTTCTTGGAATGTGGTATACTCTGCTATGGACAGTCAGGTTGACTGTTATGCTGATCAACTGAAAGCAGAGGTCCAGAAGGTTCGCCAACTTTGTTGATCCTTCTGTGGATGTAGACCGTCACTGTGGAGGTGACAGTGTGTACCGTTAGATGAGCATTTTATAAAAAAGCTGATCCGGTGGAGTATGGCGTTTATCGCTGCTTTCATTTCCAGCATATGGAAGTGCAGATCGTCTCTGCTATGGTCCATATCCCAGCTGACACATTGTTGACAAGGTGTGCTCCCACTCTAGGAGAGATGCGTCCCCATAGAGATGCGTCTTGTACTGCGACCCCGCTAATTAGGTGCGTCTGCAACCCTCCTCGCACGGAGTTCACCATATATAGATATGGGTTATAACCTGTCCGGCCGTACATTCATGAAGACCAGTAGTGGGCGTAGTTGTAATTCTCTCTGCATGTCATGTCTTGTGCTGACGTGCGAAAAACCAACAGATTCCGCTACTTCGTAGTAAAAACGGAGAGAGTAGTGCTTGAGATACAAGAACTTGTATCTATATCCTACGATCTTGACACCCTTACCGTGTCTGTAAGGAAATGAAGCGATGGCCGACTCTGTGACTGCCATCGTTGCGAACTCTATGTAAAAATCGCCTGGCTGCCTCGCCCTCGTCTTCAATGATGACAGGGGAGGTCTCTAACCCCATGAAGGCAGCCAAATCACGAAGGTCCAGTCTAACTGGACTGTAATGGAGGCGTTGCTCGCTCGCTGACATGTTGTTGTCACTTGTAACCCATTTCTTGATCTGTGAACTACGTCCGACCTCTGCGCAGGGCGTTGTCCCTCGTGGTCCAATCAAAACAAAGCATTTTGATTCTTTAGGCTAGCCGCGCTGTGATGTCACCGGTGTAGCAGGAAAAAGATCCTTGTAGAATCTAGTGCCGTCGTTGATATCTGATCAATCGTCGGTCTTGTCTGTAGCTTTCCGAAGTTACACGAGTGACCACGTGTGTCGAGGGTTAAATGGTAAACGCGCGAATATTTCGGCGCGTAATATCGATGCTGGGTAGGCTGTTTTCCTGGCTGCTGTGACTCTTACTTCAGTTTTGAAGATAATGCCGTCGTCCTTATACATAGGCTCAATTGAACTTTCACGTTGTCAGCTTGTAGACTGCATACATCAATGAAGCGTCGTAATTGTAGAATTAATGCTGAACTTGTTGTAAATTTTACTCAGGGAATCGGTGACGAGTATGTAATTTCCTAGCTGTAGCAAGGCTGCTGTTGAACTCCGCCAGTGAGAATGTCTGCAGATCTGTACGAAGGTGAAGATCTCTATAAGGCCATGAATCTTCTAATGTAGATAAATCAATCTATGTGAATCCCGTCCTGGATTCCATCTGAAGATCCGAGCTAGTGATGAATTCTGACAAGAGTACCTCTCTTGTACTGTATGACCTATCTTCAGTGACGAAGATCTTTTCCCTTCTAGGATGACGCTACTTCGTGTCCTAGTTGAATAACCTCGACGATCTGCGTAGTGATCTGCGTGGTGGTCGGCTTGGTGTGACTGTATGGCGCCTTGCATGTAGATAATCGTCTCGTAGTCCGGGATTGCCTACCTGGCAATATATACGGAAATGGTGATTCCCGTGATGATCTGCGAAGCGTCGTTGATGCCCTTGATGTAGGTAGTCGGCCTGAAGATCCTTTATTAGGCTCTTCATCTGTTGACCGTCTCTGAAGATAGCGCCGTCCTTCGCGCAAGTTATAGACTATATGTAGCGTTCTGTTAAGAAGTTAAGTACTGCGACATCTCTGCCTTGTGGATGGCCTGTGCGAATGCCTTCGCGCAGGCTCGGTGATGACATGTAGCGTTCTGTTGAGAAAGTAAGGACTGTGGCGTTTCTGCGTTGTAGATGGCCTGTGGCGTACAGTAGAGAGACGAAGTACTGCGATGTCTCTGCTTCGCTGGAGACCTGTATGGGGATCTGCGTGGAAATCGGCGAGGAGATCGACGTGGTAAATAGCCCGACGAACTGTGCCTGTAGGGTGACCTGTAGGTACGCGAAGGTCCTGGTGAATCCCTCGACGATCTATAGGACGAAGACGCTTGTATACTGTAGCTGACATCCTTCGCGAAGGCCTTTCGCGAAGGCTCATCTGAGTCCGCACTTGGGGCGTGGCGACTGGTGCTTCGCGAACGCCTTCGCGAACGCTGGTCGTCCGATTCTGTATCCGGGGATGGAAGAATTTTCCTTCGCGAATGCCTTCGCGAACGCTGATTCCGCATCTGGGGGATGGCGACTGGTCCTTCGCGAACGCCTTCGCGAACGCTTCTGTATCCAGGGATGGCGATTCCTCCTTCGCGAACGCCTTCGCGAATGCTGATCGTCCGTGTCCGCCGCAGGGGATGGTTGAGTCGACCTTCGCGAAGGCTGGCCTGTAGTGTAGATCTGCTGCCAGATGTCACGTTGATGAAGGGTCCCTCAGAGACGACGTCTGCGTTGGAACCTTCGCGAAGGCTCGGGACCTCGTTGTGGGCTGTGACTTCTTCTCCAGGCCGTAACGCTGTTCATCTCCTGCATAAGGTCCCCCCGGTTTGAAGGTCTGCGGTGGTAGTAGCGCTGCCCTTTCTGCGTTGATAGCGACGTGGCCCACAGGACGCTCATCTGTTGTCATCGTAGATACCTCGGGTACCGTGGAGATCTGCGCTGAAGTCACCGTAGCTGACTGGTCGTTACTTGTGATGAACCTCTGGGAAGATGATCGGTTGATCATCGGAGAGTCCCTGTACCGTCAACGGAACAATCTCGGCAGAGAAAGTCCTTGTAGTCTCGCGCAGACGTCCCCGTAGAGTTGTCGTCATCTAAGGGGTGTGTAGCCTTCTCTGGGTAGAGGATGGCGTCTATACATCGTCTGCGATGATTGTAGAGCTGCCCTCTCTGCGTTGATAGCGATATGGTCCGGAGATCGCTCATCTGTCGCCCTCGGACTGCGTGCTGTATCTCTGGGATGATCAGCAGTGGCTTATCATGAAGCCCTCTCACTGGCATCAGGATGAGGCTTCATTCTGCGTAGAGGATGGCGTCTTCTACGTCTGCGTTGAGGGGTTGTCCGATGTAGAAGCCAACGTCTTCGAAGTAAGGCGGACAACATCCCACGCCCATCCTCCGAGGACATCTCCGGCAGGTCACTTGATGGTAGTAAGTCGTCTAACAGCAGTAGACAGCTCATGAGGGACTCAGCCAGTTACCCATGACTTGGAAGTCACCTGGATAGTTGATAGTACGTCTAAGTACGGAGAAAAATTATATATTAATTTGAATTTCAATTAAAAGCTGATAAAGATTACAGCTATAGCTGGAAGTACATATTGTTGTGCAGCTAGGGCACAATCAACGCGGGTCTGCAGCAGCGAATCTAAACCAACAACGAAAATAGGTTATCATGAAATGTAAACAACTGAACAAATACGGACAATACCGTGAATAAACAGTGCTAAATACGATTAAATATCCAACCATATTGTTGTAGGATACTAACTAAACCTCTATAAAAGTAGAATAGAGGAGAATAACTAATTAATTAAAGGATATAGTGCCGAATAGGAGACACAGGTGCTCTCACAACCTGCCAACAGGGTGAAGAAGGAGAGAGTGAGGCATGTGGGCACGGTGGCGCCACAGTTTCCCGCCTAAACGGCTGGAGAGATAACTCTTGGTAGGAGTGATTTTACGTCTATTCTTTATTGAAGGGAGCTTCAATAGGAGATACAAGTGTTCCACTATGTTCGCAAGAAGAAGAAGACAAGCAAAAGAGCACGAGTCAGGATAAGGAAAAATAATAAAAACTCTTTCATAACGTTCCTGTTTTATGTATTCTGTGACGTCGTGGGACCATACACATCACTCAGGCAGTGCTCACAAATGTGCATGGCATCAGGGTAACCACAGCTTTCACCACGAACAATCTATGAAGAATTGGAGCAAATAAGTCTGAAAGAATCCACCAAGTCACACTCAATGTCCAATATGTCGTAAAATGCGAGGGTAAGACGTGACAATGGTTCTGGAATGTTCAGAACAATCTTATGATCCAATGGCTGTTAACTGTGCATAATTGCATGATCTAGATTCACAATCAGTACCTCAAATTCAATCCAAGTTGTGACACCCCGCAGTAATGAGTGCTTATGTACATTTGCTGGTATGTGCTTCAAGTGGGTTTACGTGTTCACAAGATATTTATAAACAGTGTATGATAATTTTGCTTTTGTTGAAAGAAATGTTTTCCTCTGATGAAGATTTGTAACATCAAGTATTTAGCTGGATCTGACATTTATGCAGACTTGTGCCATGAGGGATTTACCTGGATCTCACTTCTGATGCAGATGTGTCATCAAGAATTTTCCAGGATCTGACTTCTGATGCAGATGTTTTGTCAATGATTTACCTGGATCTGACATTTATGCAGACTTGTGTCAAGGATTTACCTGGATCTGACTTCTGATGCAGATTTCTGTCATCATGGATTTACCTGGATCTGACTTTTGATGCAGAATTCTGCCAGTAAGGATTTACCTGGATCTGACCTCTGATGCAAATTTGTGTTATCAAGGATTTAGCTGGATCTGACATCAGATGCAGATTTCTGTCATCAAGGATTAAACTGGACCAGGCTTTTGATCCAGAATTTGTGTCATCAAGGACTGGGCCTGGTTTCAGCAATCCCAGAGCCTGGTTTCAGCAATCCCGGAGCCTGGTTTCAGCAATCCTGAAGCCAGGTTTCAGCAATACTGGATCATTTAATGACACAACAAGCAATCAAATGTTTTGTGAATGTTTTTAATGGATGTTGAGAATGTGAAAGTGGCACCCCTGATGCAGTGAATACTGACAAGATATTTACATCATGTGTCACAACTTTGTGTGGTCAAACAGGGGATTCCTCAACCTCCATCACAGCAATAAATAACTGTATAGTTAACATCAAGTGTATAGTCATTATGCAGTCAATACAATGAAATACTGTAGCTAGGTGTTAAGACTAGGATTCTTGTATGTCCTGCTTAGACAGCTCTGCTTCATCCTGTTTCACTGGATAAGGCTTGTTGTCACATACATATACCCCAGGCATCTTTCTGTGTTTCGATAAGAACTCTAACCAGAACTGGAATACATAGGTGAGACCTGTGAAGGTCTAGGTTAGAATTGGTCTTCAGCAACCCATGCTTGTCGAAAGAAGCCACTTATGATCGGTTGCTCAGACTTGCTGACTTGGTTGACACATGTCATCATATCACAGTTGCGGAGATTGATATGCATGATGTTGATCACTGGATTGTCTGGTCCAGACTTGATGATATACAGACCACCGCCATATAGCTGGAATATTGCTGTGTGCGGCGTTAATCAACAAACAAAAATAAATGTACCCTAGTTTGGTAGCATATGGAACTGGAAGTAGAATTGATTCCTTTGTGAACCTTCATCATAATTGAATGTACATATCCAGTTGTACACCGTTTTCGAAAGTTCCCTGAGGTATACACATAAACTACTTGCCTTGTACAACAAAAATCCATCCAGTATAAACAAGGCCCTGCAGTTCACCTGGAAGCAAAATCATAACAGTGTAATTCCCTGTAGCCGCACTGTTAAATTTTATACAGATCATTGTTACAGCCAGGTAAATAAAGTGTGAAAGAAAGACCTGAGTCATTCATAAACATACATAACAATTCAATGACCTACAGCATGCATATCGTGAGGCTTGCACTACAAGTTATTGGAAGCTATAGCTAGATGACATTAGATGTAGCACACATATTGACATCATCCACTCCAAACAGTATGAAGACATGCCAATTAAATTTGCGATGACCAGGTGGTTTTACTTATAATGGCTTAAGATAAGGCAGTGTGAACAGAACACAGCAAGGATGAAATGAAATGCTTCTGATTGACTTATGAATTGATTTCTTTAGATGATAAATGATACTCAATCAGTTGAAATGGTAACCAATCTCTTTCACGACAAACACTAAACAGAAACCGTTTTGAACACTATTGCAAATTATCTTTTTGTTTCAAAAATACCTCATGACTAGGTGATATTGGTCTGAGCCATTCTAGGTGATATTGGTCTAAGCAATTAACTACCGGTATGTAGAGTTACATCCCTTCGGAATGTCAGGATCCAGTGATCAAAGATGCAATTGGGAGATTCCAATGAACAGCAGATCCTGTCATAGTTAAGGGACATAACCATGATTTCCATTTCACAATTACATCTTAATCTCATGGGAATAAACTTCTTATCAGCCTAGATTCAAAACAGCTGGACTGACTGAATTTTGGTTTTACGCCGCAATTAGCAATATTCCGGCAATATCACGGTGGGGGACACCAGAAATGGGCTTCATACAATGTACCCATGTGGGGAATCGACCCGGGTCTTCAGCGTGTCGAGCCAACGCTTTAACCACTAGGCTACCCCACCGCCAAAAAACAGCTGGAATGGTAATGAACAAGAAAACAGTTAAACATTCATTCAGTTGACTTCGCATGATTACCACACACATTTTCTACCATGCACATTACAGTTCTAAAGTCCTTCACATATTAACCAACACTTAAGTACAATGCTAAACCTATTGCTGCAATATATTGGTACCATTCAGTCACAGGGGCAGTTGTACGTACACATACCATTTTCATATCTGTCAAATTCATAATATACAAATATGGGTTATTCCAAACTCCCAAACCCACAACATATAAACACACCCAAAACATCTTCAAAAATAATTGTCAATGTTCTCCACACTGAGTACCATCTTACTTATAACAGAAGCAGAGGTAGCTGTTACCATTGAGTCTGTGAGTAGAGCATTCAGTTAATATAATCATACCACAAACAAACGAAAATACCAGACAAATATCAGCTGATAAAACAAATACTTAAATGTTGTTACCATCGTTATGGAGGCAACTGCAAGTCTGGAAGACTGAAGCTGGTTTCAGGACAAGAACACAGTGACACTGACACAAGCACTCATAAAATCATCATGAAATGTTTGTATACTATGAAATACCATAAGGCCAGCCCAATTTTATTTCTTGTTTTACGGATCCGCCAGGCATATTTTTTCAAGAATAAGAAAAAACATAAAACTTAATTTTCCCCACTCAAAAAATAAAATCTTTATGTTCTTATTGGCCAAAAATGTAAACTTAAAAGAAAATTATTTTTTTCATTGTTTTTTGCCCCACATACACTTCATAAATTGCCAAAAGTAAAATACTTTTAATATTTCGCAGGAATATTACTTTGACTGATGATCATATTTATTTTTTTTTCCTCCTGCCTTTAGGTTTTCTGACAAAACCGTAGAGCAAGAAATAAAATTGATCTGGCCTAAAAAGAGTATAGAAAACCTGATTTCTTTTTTCATTTAACAGCAGCTTATCTAAACGTTTGTGAAAATAGTTGACCACACAAATAATACATCCAGAACATAATCTTTTACACCATCTTGACAACACTAACAACAAAAGCAAACAATTATACCAGATACAGCATTCACACATGTTCTGTATGTGACAAACATATTTCAAGACTGTAATAGAGGGTAATGGAATCACTGTGTCTATAGGTCTACCCACTGGCCTGGAGTCTGTTTTGGGAGGTCTCCAGTTTGTAACAATTTGGAATACATCAGACATACTGATGGAACTTTCACTGTATGGAAAACCTAAGTTTCAGCTGTCCTGTGCTATAAGTTTCTGAAAGAGCGTTACATTTGTGTTACTGTTTCCTAACACTGCTCAATTACTGTGACATTTGTGACATCAAGTGAAAGCGAGGCTTAGTCTTAAATGTTTCATCATACATACATATATTTTCACTTCAATTTCACTCTTTCCACTAGCATGAAGCAGCCTTTCCTAAAATGGAAATTCTTCATCAAGCTGTCAATTAAAGTGACAAAATGACTTTGAGTGAGTGGGTTTAGTTTTATGCCGCTTTTAGCAATATTCCAGTAACATCATAGAATGGGACACCAGACACCTTCATGGAAGAACAACTTCTTTATTCAGGTGATGCAATGTTTCGATACAGATGCTTGACAAAGATACAAGAATCTATATCCAAACAAAGCATCACCTGAATAAAGAAGTTGTTCATCCATAAATGTTGTCCTTATCTTATCAACATCAGTGTGCTTGTGTCAAATGTCTCACGAGCTCTAGGTAAGATGTGTATTTGCCTAAAAAAATATGCAAAATTAGTCTTTTGATTGCTTGAAAACTTTTGAAAAAACCAATAGCATCACAACACTCTGTTTAGGATTCAGAGCTCCAGGTAAGACATGTATATGCAAAATAAGTCATTCAATTGCTTGAAAACTTCAACAACCCAATAGCATCACAACACTCTGTTTAGTTCCCCAATCATCCTTCACCTGTACTTCTTCACAAATCTTTACTTAGGCCAGATCAATTCTATTTCTTGTTTTACGGATCCCCTGGTGATATTTTTTCAAGAATTAGAAAAAAATTAAAATTAATTTTCCCTGCTCAAAAAATAAAATTTTAATATTTTTATTGGCCAAAAATGTAAATGTGCAAGAAAATGCATTTAGATTGTTTTTGTCCCATATACACTTCATAAATTGCCAAAAGTAAAACACTTTTAGTATTTAAAAGGAATATTACTTTGACTGGTGATTTTTATTATTTAATTTTTTCCCTCCTGCCTTTAGGTATTTTGAGGACAGAAATCCTTAAAACAAGAAATAAAATTGGTCTGGCCTTACTGGCCAAAGTCAACCAGGACACGCACTTGAACTCAACTGCAGATAATGTCGCACAAGAAAGCAGCTACGTCTAGCTCATAGTTAAGACGATTTACATAATTACTACACAAACAGATACAAATTAGAAATCATCAGACAGAGAATTTGTAGCAGAATAATGTGCAAAAACATGTACTCATTGGTGTAAAATTATGCAACAGAGATGACCCAAAAGAGTAAAAATATATTTAATGCTCAAAGTAAACAAACAGATAATACCCAATGTGACTGTTAAGTTGGAGTAGATACTCAATGCTTAAACTATAATCTGAATCCCTGGGATATGAAGGGGAATATGTTCCACAGTCTAGTGTCTATTTCTAGTCTTCGGTCTAGATCTATAAGTTTCAAGTGTGTAATTTGATTAAGGATGAACTCCAGCACTCAGAATCACACATCATAAACTTCAGCTACCAGTGATGACTTGAGATTTTACGTGTGGTTTCCATCATAATGCATATTTTGCTACCTGAAAAAGTGGTTGTTAATGACCTTGATCAATTTTACAAGACCTGCCATTGGCTGTAGCCTAGCAACCTTAAAAGCATCCTCAAGGAACATGGAGATAGATGGGTTTATTATAATGACTACTTGGTTACATCCTTGATAATCTCCAGGGTATACGTTACGATCACTCTCCACCCTGGATGCATCCACGGCTTGGCCCGATAATTATATTACCTCCCTTTGCTGGCTCTGCATTCTCACTGTAGCCAATCAGCTAAGCCGCCGTTACATCCGAGCTTGCCAGTGTCAACAAAGATAGCGGTCGGAGTCGCGAAAGTTTGTTCGCAGCGCCACTCAATTTTGGGGGGAAATCATAATTACATTACCTCCCTTTGCTGACTTTTTATCCAATCAGATGTCTACGCTGGGAAGTTGAGCGAACCAATCACAACTCACTTTGGGTTCTTAAATTATCTAATCGTTAAACTTGGCAACATAACTGATGCAGAGGTGCTCTGGAAGAGGTAGAAGGAGTTCTTTCACAGATTTTCTTAAAGTTTCAGATCTGTCAATTTGTCTGTATGATTTCCCCAAAAATTTGAGAGGAGCTGTGAACAAACCTTCGCGACTGCAACCGCTATCTTTGTTGACACTGGCAAGCTCGGATGTAACAGCGGCTTAGCTGATTGGCTACTGTGAGAATGCAGAGCCAGCAAAGGGAGGTAATATAATTATCGGGCCAAGCCGTGGATGCATCAAGGGTATAGTGAGTGGAGAGTGATCGTAACGTATACCCTGGAGATTATCGAGGATGACTGGGTTACCAATATACACATATTCATGGAACTATTCCCATGTCTCTCCAAGGCTGTTGTTTGGAGGTAGCAAATATGAGCAAACTGGGGTCACAAATGCTGCCAATCAAAGGCATCACCCGTGATTGGTTAGATTATATACAACACTGCAATAAATAACACAATCATGTTTCCTATACTATCACAGTAACTAGATTATGAATCATTATATTGGAAAAAGACTGTCTTAAATATCCAGGCATTAAATTTGCTGTCTCATTGAACGAAAGTTGGTGGTTCAGCTTATGTGCGTGATATACCATTTGATACTGATTTTAAGGGTCAAGTTAGGATTAGCTTATCTACGGTCATATACAGTAGTATGCACATAATGAAAGTCTTGTCATATATGAAAACCTCTTAAATTTCTAGCTGTTTTTCTGAAAAATAAATCTAAATACAAAATCATTATTTTTTTTTTTAGAATTTCAGTTAAGAAGGTAAGTCAACTGGAAACAAACATGACACTGGAAAAAAAACCATGACAATTTGGTAATATGGTGCCAATTACATTCCATTAAATTAAAACTTTCAGATATGAAAATGTTCATGATCAATATGTGCAAATCCTAAACTCAGTTTATGACAACAATAAACTTTATGAGAAACAAGACACTCTGCTGCACCAACTTATAAATAGTTACTAACCATGTTAGAGAAAAAATGTGGTAGAAAATATTTACATTTGTTAATAAATATATTTGTACAGATGTACATGTTGCAGTTGTGCCTGCCCTTTGATCATTAAGATCTCACAAAATGCTGCATATGAAGTCGCCTTACTCTCATAAACAAGGCATAAATTGTGAAGATTTAGATGGCAAAACCATTTTCAATGATGTGCAAACCTGAACCTATTCTAGTCAGAATCCTTGTGGATTCTAAATATCCTTCAGCATCATTAAGAACAGCTTGAATAGCACTGCAATTATGCTTAGTATAAAACACTCAACCACACATGAAGTCAGACTACAGGTGACTTCATCATGAAGGCATATCACATAGTGACAGAACAGTTCGTATCAGATCTCTGTCTCCGTAGAATTGTGTCTGGGTCTGCCACTACCATTGCTACTTGTACTTCCTGTCCGATGCACCCTCATCGGCAAACTGTTCCGTTCAAGGTCACGCAGGCCCGTGGCCTGGACCTGTTTGTCTATCAACACAACGTCTCGCTTGCACTTCAGACAGATGTAAGTTCTCTGAGGCTTCCGCCTGGGCTCGGGCTGGGTTAGCACTTTGGCTATGAGGGACATTGGCACTGTTTCTGTGGGGGACACGTTCCCCATGTTGGTTTCAGCGTCGGTGTTGTTGACGGAGTAGACCATGGCACATGGGGGGAATGTCTGCATCGGCACTCGGATCAACTTGGACTCCTTCACGCTGTTCTCCATGTTCAGAATCTGTTCTCGGGTCATGTGTTTCTTCACCCGGTCTTGTAAGTCCATTGGAAGCTGCAGCAGATAGTGGCAATAAAAATATTGAAGTGGATGTGGTCTAAATCACATGGGCTTGTAACACAATGGCATCATTGTAAAGGGCACTTTTATATAGAGCTAAATATGTTTGTTCGCTGTGAAACAAACACAATGGCATCATGTAAAGGGCTTGTAAAACAAACACAATGGCATCATTGTAAAGGGCACTTTGATATAGAGCTAAATATGTTTGTTCGCTGTGAAACAAACACAATGGCATCATTGTAAAGGGCACTTTGATATAGAGCTAAATACACAATGGCATGTAAAGGGCACTTTGATATTGTAAAGGGCACTTTGATATAGAGCTAAATATGTTTGTGTTGTGAAACAAACACAATGGCATCATTAAAGGGCACTTTGGGCACTTTGATATAGAGCTAAATATGTTTGTTCGCTGTGAAACCAACACAATGGCATCATTGTAAAGGGCACTTTGATATAGAGCTAAATATGTTTGTTCTGCATGAAACAAACAACATCATTGTAATCATTGATAAAGGGCACTTTGATATAGAGAGCTAAATATGTTTGTTCGCTGTGAAACAAACACAATGGCATCATTGTAAAGGGCACTTTGATATAGAGCTAAATATGTTTGTTCGCTGTGAAACAAACACAATGGCATCATTGTAAAGGGCACTTTGATATAGAGCTAAATATGTTTGTTCGCTGAGAAACAAACACAATGGCATCATTGTAAAGGGCACTTTGATATAGAGCTAAATATGTTTGTTCGCTGTTAAACACAACACTCAGCAATATTCCAGATATATGGTGGCAGTCTGTAAACAATCAAGTCTGGACCAGACAAGCTAGTGATTAACATCATAAGCATCAATCTACGCAATTGGGATGACATGCGTCAACCAAGTCAGCAGTTCGGTTGCTGAAGACCAATTCTATAGAGATACAACAATAATCAAAGAACTGGCTCAAACTTACCGAATTAAGTTTATGTGCGACAAAGTTGGAAGGTCTACAGTGAAGCAGCTGCACTGCCAGATTACAGTCATTGCGGTACCGTTCCTGGGAGGCAATCAAACATGAACAACCTTCAGAAATATTGTTACAATAGAACAAGACTAATACTGCCTTCACTAATATGCCTAGGAAATCCACTTCATAATCATGAGTGAGTGAGTTTAGTTTTACGACGCACTCAGCAATATTCCAGCTATATAGCAGCAGTCTGTAAATAATCGAGCCTGGACTAGACAATCCAGTGATCAACAGCATGAGCATCGATCTACACAGTTGTGATACTATGACATGTGTCACCCAAGTCAGCGAGTCTGACCACCTGACCCTATTAGTCATCTTTTACAACAAGCATGGGTTACTGAAGATCAATCCTATCCTGGATCTTCACGGGTCCACTTCGTAATCAACTGCAGAACGTAACAGTAAAAGTTCATTATCATGCAAACTATTCAAGATTTTCCATTTTCTTCATGTAAAAGGCTTTAAGAATAAAAATGAAATGCATGTCTCAAAAACACAACCCTGACAGCTGATTGTTCTGGCTGTGAGGCTTCCACTGAATAAGTAATTGTCTTGACTGACTGACTGAGTTTGGTTTTACGCCGCTTTTAGCAATATTCCAGCAACATCACAGCCGGGGACACCAGAAATGGGCTTCACACTAATTGTCTTGAAGTCCATAAGCACTGACATTGTTGGAACAAGAAGTGAATGAAGCTTTCTTTGTAATTCAATGCTTACATTTTCCTCCTCTAATTCACATATAGTGACCTTGCCATCAACAAGTTTAGAGGTCAAGGCTGCGACCTCCCGCTGCAGGGACACCTTCTCTCCCTCAAATTTGTTAACCTTGAACAAAACATAAAACATTATTTAAAACATTTCAGACACTAGTTCTAGTGCAACAGGAAACATATTTTTGTCTAATGGACATTCTGAATGAGACAATTCCACTGAAGTAAAACCAAGTTTGCCAATTCTTTTGCCATATTAATGAACTACATGACACTGAAGCTTGAACTTTTCTACAACGTTGGTAATCCAAGTGAGACAAGTGAGTGAGTGAGTATGGTTTTATGTCACTTTTAGCAATATTCCAGCAATATCACGAAAGAGGACACCAAAAATGGACTTCGCACATTGCACCCATGTGGGGCCTAGTGAGACGAACTACAAGCTGAATAATGAAGGCTGCCTATACTGACCACTTTAAGTAACTTGTCCTCCAGGTCGTGGTTGACCTTCTGCATCCTCTTGTGACTCTCCAGCAGCCTGTAAACAACACATGGTACTTGAAAACCTGCCACTTATCAAGGCATCACACAAGGATCTACTCATCACGATCCAGATGTGCACGACTTGTAATTACACAGGGCATGGAAATAACTTTAAAATTGGTAGTGTACTCCAGTACAGTGGCACATGTAAAATCACTTGCCCTGATAATTTTTCCACTATACCGGCTGTTTTCTTGTTGATTTTTTAATTAAACAACATAATTAACATTGGAATATCAACTGGACACCGGTACAGTGTGATATACAAATTTGCTTGCCCGACAGAAAAAAACACTGGACTCAGGCATCGGGCAATGGGTTATTTCCACCCCTGTTACAGGGTGTTAACATAATGTACTTGACACCAGGACAATACAAGGTATCACTAGGCATCTGAATAATTCGTATTTTTACAGATAATCTGTAATTCTCTGAATCATTATCTTAATATATTCAGTTCCAAAAGTAATGCAAATCATGTATAACTGTGACACAGCGGTGAACAAAGAGATTGATGCTTGCTAATGAAAACATGCAAAGAAAACAATATCAATCCTCAAAGTAAACACATAAATTATCTAAATTCATAACCGACATGTTTGGGATAATGTCAACAAGATGTAATTAGATAGGAAATGACATTTCAGTTTTGAGAATGGCCACCATTAGCAGCCACTTTGGTACCATTAGACCACACAACTGATGAGAATGACTATCTGAGCATCAAACACACACCACTCTGCCCTGATTTACATCTTATGATTTACATGTAATTTCAAAACGTTGTAATATTCCTAGCCAAAAGGCATCAGTATTGGAATAATATTTTTTGGTGTACAACTTTAGAAACTCTGCTTACTGAAGATATATCTTCAACAATGAAAAACAAAGGTAGTTTGTTTATTAATCTAAACTGATGAAGGTCCATGCAGCAACAATTTGCCAATATACAATAGTAATCCCACTCTTTAACAAATTCTAGCTAAAAAATCTGTTATAACATTTGTAAAAATTGTAAAATGCTTGGTTATTTCCCACAGCTTTATCATATATGCCGTGTTCATAAGAACTGTCATTTTCTAATATGAAGTCATTTACCTGTCATATCTGTCCCTGAGTCGAGCAAACTCCTCCCGCAGTTTCAGCACTTCATATTCCGCGAGCTGCTTACTATCAATCAGCTCATGCTCTATGAGAGAGATGTGTGAGTTGCTCCTGATCAGCTGACACTGCAGCTCCTCTATCTGCTGGTGGAGGTCCAGGCTGTAACATTCAGGAGTATGAGGTCATATACCGGTACTGTACTGTAGTGGATATAGGGTTATATACAGAGGAGGTTGACAGATGTACTGCAACACTTTGAGCACCCACTTAGTGGGTGGATTTAGCCCTATATCAATTTTCAGTACTTTTATCATTATTGTAGTGATGATGAGGTCATACTGTACAGAGGAGGTAAACAGCTGTACTGTAGTGGATATGAGGTCATATTGTATAGAGGAGGTAAACAGCTGTACTGTAGTGGATATGAGGTCATACTGTATAGAGGAGGTAAACAGCTGTACTGTAGTGGATATGAGGTCATATTGTACAGAGGAGGTAAACAGCTGTACTGTAGTGGATATGCGGTCATATTGTACAGAGGAGGTACATGGATGTGCTGTAGTGGATACGAGTTCATAATGTACAAGTATACAGCTATACTGTATTTGGTATGAGGTCATACTGTACAGAGGAGGTAAACAGCTGTACTGTATTTGGTATGAGGTCATATTGTACAGAGGAGGTACATGGATGTGCTGTACTGAGTTCATTTGTACATGAGGTCATACTGTACAGAGGAGGTAAACAGCTGTACTGTAGTTGGTATGAGGTCATATTGTACAGAGGAGGTAAACAGCTGTGCTGTAGTGGATATGAGGTCATATTGTACAGAGGAGGTAAACAGCTATACTGTAGTTGGTATGAGGTCATATTGTACAGAGGAGGTAAACAGCTGTACTGTAGTTGGTATGAGGTCATATTGTACAGAGGAGGTACACAGCTATACTGGTATACTGTATTTGGTATGAGGTCATACTGTACAGAGGAGGTAAACAGCTGTACTGTAGTTGGTATGAGGTCATATTGTACAGAGGAGGTAAACAGCTATACTGAAGTTGGTATGAGGTCATATTGTACAGAGGAGGTAAACAGCTGTGCTGAAGTTGGTATGAGGTCATATTGTACAGAGGCGGTAAACAGCTACACTGAAGTTGGTATGAGGTCATATTGTACAGAGGCGGTATACAGCTGTACTGTAGTGGGTATGAGGTCATATTGTACAGAGGCGGTAAACAGCTATACTGTAGTGGGTATAAGGTCATATTGTACAGAGGCGGTATACAGCTGTACTGTAGTGGGTATGAGGTCATATTGTACAGAGGCGGTAAACAGCTATACTGTAGTGGGTATAAGGTCATATTGTACAGAGGCGGTATACAGCTGTACTGTAGTGGGTATGAGGTCATATTGTATAGAGGAGGTACATGGATGTGCTGTAGTGGATACGAGTTCATAATGTACAGGTATACAGCTATACTGTAGTTGGTATGAGGTCATATTGTACAGAGGACGTAAACAGCTGTACTGTAGTTGGTATGAGGTCATATTGTACAGAGGAGGTACATGGATGTGCTGTAGTGGGTATGAGTTCATAATGTACAGGTATACAGCTATACTGTAGTTGGTATGAGGTCATATTGTACAGAGGAGGTAAACAGCTATACTGTAGTTGGTATGAGGTCATATTGTACAGAGGAGGTACATGGATGTGCTGTAGTGGATACGAGTTCATAATGTACAAGTATACAGCTATACTGTAGTTGGTATGAGGTCATATTGTACAGAGGTAGCTATAATTGTAGTTGGTATGAGTCATATTGTACAGAGGAGGTAAACAGCTGTACTGTAGTTGGTATGAGGTCATATTGTACAGAGGAGGTACATGGATGTGCTGTAGTGGATACGAGTTCATAATGTACAGGTATACAGCTATACTGTAGTTGGTATGAGGTCATACTGTACAGAGGAGGTAAACAGCTGTACTGTAGTTGGTATGAGGTCATATTGTACAGAGGAGGTACATGGATGTGCTGTAGTGGATACGAGTTCATAATGTACAGGTATACAGTTATACTGTAGTTGGTATGAGGTCATATTGTACAGAGGCGGTATACAGCTGTACTGTAGTGGATATGAGGTTATACTGTACAGAGGCGGTATACAGCTGTACTGCAGTTGATATGAGTTCATACTGTACAGAAGAGGTATCGGATGCTTTAGTTGATCTGAGATTACATTGACTGGAGGAAGCACAACTCTGATAATGGTGAAGAAGCGAGGAAAACTTGTATGTCAGCCCGCAGTAATGTAAGTGACATGAGTGAGTGAGTGAGTTTAGTTTTACGCCGCACTCAGCAATATTCCAGCTATATGGCGGCGGTCTGTAAATAATCGAGTCTGGACCAGACAATCCAGTGATCAACAGCATGAGCATCGATCTGCGTAATTGGGAACCGATGACATGTGTCAACCAAGTCAGCGAAACTGACCACCCAATCCCGTTAGTCGCCTCTTACGACAAGATAGTCGCCTTTTTATGGCAAGCACATGGGTTGCTGAAGACCTATTCTACCCCGGATCTTCACGGGTCGTAAGTGACATGAGGAATCAGCAGAATATTCTAGCTAAGCATCAGTCTAATGTAGTCTGGAATATGGGAATCAAGCAGGGTCAGAGAACTCCATTAACCTGTAGGATCTTGAGGCAACAACGCCACTACAGATCAAGTTGCCTATGGCACTATCAACATGACAACACTACTTGCCTACTCCTCATTATAACACTATATGGTCAAGATAAAATAAGAGAATGCTCACTAAAGTATACTTGTCCATCTAGACTCTTACAGAGCTATTGGACTAACACTGTCATGTCACTCTAAAAACTGATACACTTGTCATGTACAATTCAAAGTTACTGTTTCGGGCAGCTTTAACCATTTACTGTGACATACAAGCTACCACATTCCACACACAACTTGCCTCCAGAAATCCATACAAATCTACAATGTCTGGTCAATATGTGCCACTCATGCTAGTGTTGTTCTGTATTGAATTCAACCTGCATGCATGGCAGGGGCAATGCTACTTCATCAATTACTATGGTGCCTATTGATTTTTTGGCGCCTTGAAATACACCGAGCTTTCCCTTTAATTGTGTCATCTTTATACAGACAATACTGCGTGCACTTACAAATGAAATGTCAAAGAAATTACTCTCCAGCACTGTAGCTCACCAAGATACACAGTCAACAGTTCAAAATGTCTACAGCTGAGAAAACATGGATAGCGAAATGTGTTCTAATAGTTTCTGCATAATTTACCACTACCAAACATTAAAATAGAACAAATTAAATAAATGATGATTTCATCTGGAGAAACATGATCCTTAATCTTAATTTCCTTAATCTGGCAATTTCAGAGACATTCACGAAGCCAATATGCTTTATGAGATATTTGTTAAATGTCTGCGCGCTCTTTACATGGGTTCTACATTTGTTAGCAGTGACAGTTTGCACTGTCTACATCCCTCTCATGTTCTACAGCAGTGAAAGTCTCAACTGTCGCAGAGGCTACATTTTCTACAGCAGTGAAAGTGTGAACTCTCTAAATGGATTATATGTTCTACAGCAGTGAAAGTCTGAACTGTATTAATGGTTAAATGTTCTACAGCAGTGAAAGTCTAAACTCTCTAAATGGATTCTGTGTTCCGCAGCAGTGAAAGTCTGTGCTGTTTACATGGATTCTACACTTGTCAGCAGTGAAAGTCTGAACTGTCTACATGAACTCTACATTTGTTAGCAGAGAAAGTTTGAACTGTCTACATCATTTTTACATTCTGCAGCAGCGAAAGTCTGAACTGTTTATATCAATTTTATGTTCTACAGCAGTGAAAGTCGGGACTCTGTACATAAATTCTTTGTTCTGCAGAGGTGAATTTAGTCACTGTAATGTATACATGGTTTAATGTTCTACAGCAGTGAAAGTTAGACTAAGGCTTAGTCTCTGAATATATATAATTTTGATAGTAACAAACAAGCCAATTTATATTGAAAAGGGAGACCAGAGATTCAGAACCTGAGGAAATCTAGACTTGCTTTATTTAGGGCTTTAGCACCCCAGAGAGGGCCAGGCAGTAGGGAAATTTATGTGGTTCAGGGACTGTGAGACAGACTACACTGTCTGCACTGTCTGCATGGGTTCAATGTCTGCTGCAGTGAAAGTCTGACCTGTCTACATAGTTGAATGTTCTGCATCAGCAATGATCAGTGAATAAGACATGTCTCAATTTCTTACTTTGTGAATTACAATATCAGATTGATTATTTGATAGGACATTCAGAAATGACAGAAGCAAATACTCCAATTCCGGAAATTATAAACCATTAAGTACCGGTAGTCCTATTGCCTCTACCAAAGAGGAAGTTGTGGATGAATCAGGCAATCTCCCTTGGCTACCCTAATGAGTCACCTGACATGCAGAACATGTATGACGATAGCAACGTGTCGCCTCGTACAACCACGCCGTACAACCACGCCGACATCATGCATGCAATTCCTCAGTCGTCACATTAAAAGCACACACTGGCACACACTGGCACACACTGGCACACACTGGTGTTTCACATTACAGGAGCTTCTCCCATGTTGTGTCTGTAACGACCATACCACGAAGTCCTGCTGGGACTACTTAATCCTCACTGTCTCAAAGTACGTTACATATATATAGAAGGCTGTTTTAGTTTTAAAGTATCACCCACATACTGGTGCAATTACAACCTCACACAGCTTGAAAAAGTCAAAGGTCACACCTAAATCAATAAACTGGTCCCAGCTTTCAATATGTTTCATTGCTAATGTAATATATTTGTGGTAGTTGCACAGATTATCATGTTCAGTTAATATTAACTCACTTTTAACAGAAGAAGCCCTGAAATCGCTCCACGTTTTCAAATTTAGCTTTCAAAAAGCATGAATTCCGTTTCAATTCCACTTATTATCATGTTTTGCACACTTTTAACTGAAGACCTGAAATCTCTTCAGACCCTCCAATAGTTAAATATAATCAATTCAGTTTTTCAAATTTCGCTTTCAAAAGGCATGAATTCTTGTGTCAAAACTGATGAGAAATATTGGCTTCGAAATCACTGAAGCGTTAGATTGGCATGAATATGCTATAAAGAAAAGACTCATAGCTGCACAAGAAATGCATACAAATCAACAACCATGACAAACCAAATAAGTTTTGAATTTCTTGCATGTGAATAGCTTTCTAAAACTATCAGCATCCAAATCCATCATTAAATCACTGTAAACACATATAGATAAAGGGCACAATGGGCGACAGGCATATTCCTCCAGACCAACATATGGTCATTTTAAGACTGATTTAGTTAAATGTCCTTTCAAATGTACAGAGTGTATCGTGTTTGACATTTTCTCCATACTGAGCTGAGGACGTCTGACATTTAACAGTTGGTAAAGACCTTAGCTTCAAATGTACATAGACATGTAGGTGGTGTTTGACGCCTGACATTCCAGTAGACTGTTACAGACCTCAGCTGGGAAGGGACATGACATTTAACAGACTCATTGGTAGAGACCTTAGCTGGGAAAAGACATAGATTCATGTAGACCTCAGCTGGGAAGGGACATAGACATGAAGGTGCTACACTGATGACGTCTGACATTCAGTAGACTGTTACAGACCTCAGCTGGGAAGGGACATAGACATGAAGGTGCTACACTGATGACGCCTGACATTCAGTGAGACTGTTACAGACCTCAGCTGGGAAGTTACAGACCTCAGCTGACATTCAGTAGACTGTTACAGACCTCAGCTGGGAAGGGACATAGACATGAAGGTGCTACACTGATGACGTCTGACATTCAGTAGACTGTTACAGACCTCAGCTGGGAAGGGACATAGACATGAAGGTGCGATAACACTGATGACGTCTGACATTCAGTAGACTGTTACAGACCTCAGCTGGGAAGGGACATAGACATGAAGGTGCTACACTGATGACGTCTGACATTCAGTAGACTGTTACAGACCTCAGCTGGGAAGGGACATAGACATGAAGGTGCTACACTGATGACGTCTGACATTCAGTAGACTGTTACAGACCTTAGATGGGAAGGGACATAGACATGAAGGTGAAGGTGACACTGATGACGTCAGCTGACATTCAGTAGACTGTTACAGACCTCAGCTGGGAAGGGACATAGACATGAAGGTGCTACACTGATGACGTCTGACATTCAGTAGACTGTTACAGACCTCAGCTGGGAAGGGACATAGACATGAAGGTGCTACACTGATGACGTCTGACATTCAGTAGACTGTTACAGACCTCAGATGGGAAGGGACATAGACATGAAGGTGCTACACTGATGACGTCTGATGTCAGTAGACTCCATAGACCTCAGCTGACATAGCATGAAGGTGCTACAGTGATGACGTCTGACAATCAGTAGACTGTTACAGACCTCAGCTGGGAAGGGACAAGGTGTACACTGATGACGTCTGACATTCAGTACTGTTACAGACCCCATTTGGGAGGACAGATTACAAGGATTATCTAGTAGATCCATAATGCATTGCAAGGGGGAATTACTTTGACCACAAGTTTATGATGTTTACCCAGGAGAAAATCTATGAAGCACAAGGGGAAGTTCTGTCCACATCTGAAACGGACAGGCCTTTCTTAATTCCTATACACAATACATGATTCAATTTAGATTTAATAATATCAGAATATTTGTTAGTCTACATACATACACCAATAAGCCATTTGTCTGGATCACTGACTTTACTGTAATATATTTGTTAACTTGGCAATGTCTAGACGTGAAAAATGGATGTATAGAGATGACAGCCCACTTTCACTGGCATGCCTATGTTTTTCTCATTTATAAATGATATCTAGCTCAAATTAATTATGCACTAACATGAATTATGCACTACTTGAAAGGTAAAAGCATGTATGCTGTAGAGCTAGCTTTCCAACGACAAACATTTATTTAGATCAGATTCAAGGGTTGGCACACCCAGGATGGGCTGAATATGTGCAACTTTTGTTGTTAAATGATGAACTCGGCATACGTTTTGCATGTACCCTCCAGATAACATTTGCCATGATTCACATTTGAAAATAAGTAGATGAAATCATTGTCTGGGTGTTCACTGTTATAGACAGACAGTGGGGATAATAACATCACAGATCTCATCTTGCACAGAATATCTTGGCGTAGATATATTTACATTTAAAAGAATGCTTTTGATTGTTTCCTAAGAATGGAACACAATTTCAGATTTCACCGTGAAAGAAGACTCACAAAAACATGCGATGTTCCAAGTGATTATTAATTTTAACAAATCAAAATCGAATGAAGCCACTACTGCTGATGCAGAACTGCTTAGCAACAAGAATTACTCCATTACATAGTAGCACCATAATGCTTTGCAAGGGTGAATTACTTCAACCACAAATTTACGATGTTTACACAAAAGCTAACTGCATGTATAGCATATGGGGAAGTTCTGTCCAAATTTAACATTCTCGCATACAGGCCTATACATAATACATTATTAAATTCAAAATCTCCAAATTTGTTAGCCTGGTACACAGACCTATATGCTACTTGTCTGGATCACTGACTTTACTGGTCTATATTTTTTAACTTGGAGATGTGAGGTGAGGTGAAATTGGGTTTAACGTCGTGCTTGAGAATATTTCGCTCATATGACGACGTACATGCGTGTGTATGTGTATGTGTGGCTGCTTGTACTAGCCCAGACTGAAGCTGGTTTTATAGTGCTAGCCCACTGAGATACCATGCCACAGTGAAGCAGGAATACCCCACTTAGACACATTATACTGACTCCGAGCCGACCAGTCCTTGTTGTACCCATTAATGCCGAACACCAGGTAGGGACCAACAAGCACCATATTTTAACGTCTTTTGGCATGACGCGGTTGAGGATCGAACCCGCGACCTTCCACTCTCCGGGCGGACGCTCTAACCATTTTAACTTGGTAATGTCAAGACTTGAAATATGGATGCATAGAGATTATGGCCCACTTTTAAAGCATGTGTACGTTTATCTCAATCATAAATAATATCTAGCTCAAATTAAAGGTCACAATGTAAAACATGAATTATGCACTGTTTGAAAGGTGAAAGCATGTATGCTATAGAGCTAACATTCCAGCAATGAACATTTATATAGGTCAGATTTAAGGCTCAGCACACCTTGGATGGGTGAAAGTCATGCAGTCTGTATATGTCTGTTACGTTGTTTTTAACGTTTGTTACGTTTGTTGATGAACTCCGCATAATTTCTTCATGTACCCCGAATATAAAATTTGTCATGATTCATGTTCGACAATAAGTGGATAAGTAGACTTTTATAGTAGAACAGTGGGATAACATTCCACCCAATCATGTAACAGCTCATCCTGCTCATACTCTCACACTAGTGTTGGGAATTGGTTAAAATCTCATAATTGATGATTGGTTCATTACCACCGATCAATCATCGAAAATAATTGGTTAGCGTCATTTATGAAATTTGTTAATGCACAAAAATATAAGGAAAAAATAATGTAATTTTTAGAGTAAAATTGATATTTTATACTTATCCTGACTCATGCTCTTTTTGCTTGTCTTCTTCTTCTTGCGAACATAGTGGAACACTTGTATCTCCCTAATTGAAGCTCCCTTCAATGTAAAATCACTAATTAGTACACCACGAGTTACCTCCCTTCCACAAGCTGAACGAGGGCGCCACCTCTACCCATGTGCCTCACTCTCTCCTCATATACTGAGCCCAACATTTGAATTTACAGGGAAATCCAAAGTGTTATGTGGGGAGGATGGGAGGGCTTACCTCATGAGTCAGGATAAGTATAAAATATCAATTTTACTCTAAAAATTACATATTTTTCCTTATCCTGACTCATGCTCTTTTTGCTTGTAGAATCCTCTGAGAAAAGGAGGTGGGAATATATAATACTTTGGATTTTAATAATTAGTGATTTGAACTGTGATGATTGTAATAACCCTATGGGAACTTCATAAAGGCACTGAACTGATGAATTCCTGCTG
This sequence comes from Haliotis rubra, assembly GCF_003918875.1. Classification (NCBI taxonomy): domain Eukaryota; kingdom Metazoa; phylum Mollusca; class Gastropoda; order Lepetellida; family Haliotidae; genus Haliotis; species Haliotis rubra. The sequence continues at coordinate 1,018,925 of NW_025766981.1, read as the reverse complement.
CTAACTTATCAGCTGCCATATAAAGGTTATTACAATGTACTTATTACAATGTACTTATTATGATCAAGTATATATAACATTAATACAATGCTTAAGACTAATAGACCTAAGCTTGTTAAATTGCTAGTATAAACTCCTTAGAGTTTGTTAGCTAAATTACTTTAAGATATAAACATAGTACTAAGCTTAAGATATGCTTAAACTTAAGCTAATTATATAATAGCAAAACTCTTTAGAGTTTGTTAGCTAATATACTTATATGATATAAACCTAGTGCTGAGCTTAAGATATGAATAAGCTTTAGCTACATATATAATAGCAAACTCTGTAGAGTTTGTTAGCTAATATATTTTTACAATATGAGTATAGTACTGTGCTTAAGATATAATTAACTTAAGCTACATATACAATAGCCAAAAAACCTCTGTAGAGTTTATTAGCTAATAGACTTATATTGTAACCATAGTATTAAGCTTAAGATATGATTAGACTTAAGCTAAATGTATATAGCAAAACTCCTTAGAGTTTTTAACTAATATACTTTTATGTTAAAAACATAGTACTGAGCTTAAGATATGATTAACTTAAGCTATATATATAAAAGCAAAACTCCGTAGAGAGTTTGTTAGCTAATACATTTTATAATGTAACCATACTGCTTAAGATATGATGAACTTAAGCTAAATATATAATAACAAAAACCCTTTTAGAGTTTTGTTAGCTAATATACTTATATGATAGAAATATAGTATTGAGCTTAAGATATGAAGGAAAACCTTAAGCTACATATATAATAGCAAAAACTCCGTAGAGTTTGTTAGCTAATACATGTTATAATGTAACCATAAAGCTTAAAATATGATGAAACTTAAACCAAATATATAATAGCAAAACTCTTTTAGAGTTTGATAGCTAATATACCTATATGATATAAACATAGTACTGCTTAAGATATGAATAAGCTTAAGTTACATATAATAGCAAAAACTCTGTAGAGTTTGTTAGCTAATACATGTTATAATGTAACCATAATGCTTAAGATATGATGAAACTTAAGCCAATTAGCAAAAAACTCTTTAGAGTTTGTTAGCTAATATACTTATATGATATAAACATAGTACTGAGCTTAAGATATGAATAAGCTTAAGCTACCTATATAATAGCAAAAACTCGTAGAGTTTGTAAGCTAATATATTTTTACAATATGTGTATAGTACTATGCTTAAGATATAATTAACTTAAGCTACATTATATAATAGCCAAAACTCTCTTAGGAGTTTATTAGCTAATGCATTTATAATGCACCCATAGTACTAAGCTTAAGATATGATTAACTTAAGGTAAATATATAATAACAAACTCTGTAGAGTTGTTAACTTATATATTGTATGATGTAATAATCATAGTACTGTGATGATAAAAAGAACTTAAGCAAATTATATATAGCATGTAGCTATTTAGTACTGTTATAAGATAAGTAGAAATCTGTAAGATTGACTTATCTTCTCGAGGAACTGTCAACTGTTGTGCGAGGACCCTGGAACCCGAATTGGTGGATACCTGAGACGTCCTTGGCGGTGATATCTCTCAGATAATGGTTGGCAACCACCATATCGGATCTCCAGAAATAACCCTCCATAATTTCAAATAACATTTGTGTAGATCAATTGTAGAAGTTAGCGACTCTAATATCATGAGTATTAGAAGCTCATGGAGAGTCGGATCGGGTCCATCAGTCTTGTAGGCACATAGTATGACAGTTCTGATCCAAGGAGATGGTAGTACATGAGACTTCAGTCTGCGTAACTTGAATATAGAGGAAATAATCTGATGCATTTTTCCTCCTGTTTGGTTCGGTGGAGATAAATTTACAGTGCTCTTTGCTGGCCATCGTGATAGAATCATCGTATCATGAAGTCCAAGTATGTCATCAGGCGTGTTCATAAACCTCACTTGTGAGGTGTTGGAGCACCTATATACAGATCGAAGTTGGAGCGTGAAATTTCCGTTTAATCCTCCAATCAGAAAGCTTAGAAAGTAGGTTTACTAACCATCTAGTTGTGTTAGTAGTTTGATGATGAAATTCAGTTGTAGACTGAGACGCTGTGGATTTAGATCCACTTGTATTCGTCGTCTCAGGTAAATTCGCTCAAGAAGTCCTTGACGATGTAGGTACACAACCAGGTGTGTCTGTCCTCGTTGAACTTTATGTAAAAATCGCCTGACTGCCGTGCCTCGCCCTAACTTGACAGGAGGTCTCTAACCTGAAGAAAAGCAGCCCAATCATGAAGGTTCAGATTAACTGGACTGTAAGGAGGCTTGCTCGTTCACTGATATATAGTTGTCACTTGTAGCGTGAGTCTTGAACTGTGAACTAAGACCGACCTCTCGTGGAGTGCGTTGTCCATCATGGTCCAATCAGAACAAGGCATTTTGATTCTGTAGAATACCAGCTGTGATGTCACCCGGTGTAGCAGGAAAAAACCTTGTATAAAATCTTGCCGTCATTTATATTAGCATAATCGTCCAGTCTTCACCGTAGCTTTCGAAGTTACCGAAAGTGACCACGTGTTTTTGAGGGTTAATGGTAAACACTGTGAAACCTCCGGTAGCGAAATACCTCGCTCTGTAATATTAATGCTGGGTAGGTTATTTTCCTGGCTGTCGTGAAAGTAACTTCAGTTTTGAATATAATTCGACTTCCTTATATAAAGGTACAATAAACTTGCAAGTTGTCAGCTTGTAGACTGTATACATGAATGTATCGTCATAATTGTAGAATTAAAGCTGAACTTGTTGTACATATTACTTCTCAGAAACGTTGACGATTATGAGTTATACTTTCGCTGTAACAGGTTGCTGTTCAATTTCGATATTGAATTGTCTGCAGATCTGCGTAATGGTCGCGCATGTAGATAATCGTATCGTGAGTGTGGGATAGCATATTCTAGCAATCTATAACGGAAAGTTGATTTCTGTGAATATCTATGAAACGTCGTTGACTAATTAATATAGCGACGTTCTTGTGTTGTAAATAGCCTGTGCAATTGTCTTCGTAGGGCTTATAGACGGCATATGGCATACAGTTGATAGACACTTTATGCGATGTCTTGAACGGACTGACAGTAGCTATATATGACGAAAGTGGCTAGTATATGGAGACCTTGGAGATACTTCCTCGGTGAGCGCCGAGACTTCACGAAGCTCTCGAAGTATCCCTTCTAGATCTTCTGGGTGAAGCAGACTTGAGTGCCACTTAGCCTTAGCGACCTTCGCGAAGGATGTCGAATCAGAGCCCGATCAGTTTATATATATGTAATTTTAGAGTAAAATTGATATTTTATACTTATCCTGACTCATGCTTGCTTCGTGAACGACCTCTGTGTTCAACAGGATGTGGGTCGGCTGGCGCTACTCCTCCGGACGCGTCCTTGTAACTGGTGAGGCTCTAGTTCCTTCGCGAGGCTGCCTGGGACTTCCTTATCGAAGTGTCTAGAGTCCGATCAATATATGAGCGTTAGCTTCATACAGGGGTGTGGTTCTTGCTGGTTCTGCATAAGTAGAGCCGAGTAGATCATCCTATCATCTTCAGAAGTCGTGGTCACGAAATCTGGTGATAAGAATCTCATTGATCGTTCTAGATCTATTAAGGCCAAAGAACATACTGCCTCTGGCGTTTGAACTTACATGCCTTTATGGTAGGCTGTGTCCACATTCTGTGGCACCGCAGCAATCGGGTCGATCGGAGGTAGGGTGGCGGCGTTCTACATCGTCTTCCTTCATCAGGTATGTCGCGCTGAGTTGCCACTCTTGGGACGGTGAAGATAAATCTAGGTTGTTTACCATCCAATATCTTATCTCAGCGCCTGAGAAGATGATGTCTCCATCATCTTCTGTACCAGCATCGGTGATGAGAGGTTGATGCTCTTCTGATGGTGACCTGTGTGCTGCTATCTCTATGTCGGGTGACGCTGCCGATTATTGTGGTGACCTGGCGCAGGTGATCGACGTGGTGATATGCGTGGAGATCGTCGTGGTGAACGGCGTGGAGATCGATCTAGGTGATCTGCGTCTATGGGATGACCTTGAGTCCGCATCTGAGGATGAGGCCGAGGACGGTGACTATCTCTCCCGTCTTCGCGAAAGCCTTCGCGAAGACTGTACATCTGGGTCCTTCGTCGAGGTGGTCTGTGACTTCCTTCTCGAAGGCTGCTACGCTGACTGGGGGTGCCTCTGGGGTGTTGTCTGCGTTGCTCAGGCCCTGGGCTGGCTGCTTCTCCGTCTGTAGTGGCCCTCCATCATGGTCATGATCTGCCGCGAACAGCTTCGTCTGGGATGGTCTCGCGACGGAAGTGGTGGTGCCCTCTCTCTGCGATGACAGCTGCTGAGCCCTCAGGAAGTCGTCTGACATCAGTGTAGAGACATCAGGCTGCATGGCGATCTCTGCTGATGTCACTGGTCGCTTCTTGTGGCGTACGCCGGGGATGATGATCGGTTGATCATCGTAGAGGCCCAGTTCAGCGGCTGGAACAATCTCGGTTGAGAAAGTCCTAGTAGACTTCGTTGATTTCCCCTCAGAGGTCGACGCTGCCCTGGGGGTGTGAAGTCTGCGTTGAGATGCAGTAGAAGCCCTCTAGTCTTCGGCTGCGACGATGGGATGTCTGGGGAAGCAGGACGCTTCTTGGAGGCGGCGGACTACGCCCCACGCCTCTCCACCACTCTAGCGGAATACCAGGCGGGAGGGGGTCGACCAACAGCAGTAGACTGGCGAGGGTTCAGGTGTATCAGTCATGGCTAGACTCTGCATACTGTGACCTATCTGCTGCGGCGTCTCAAACATAAAGTATTTATTTATTAAAGGCAGAATTGGATAAATTAGTACCGCAACTGCCATTGAATAAAATGAACATGCGCCAGTACAACTAGGGCATATTAAATGCGGATCAGCAGCAGAATAAAAACGTAATCTGCAACAGTACAGAATTTTCATCAACGTAATCCACAGAACAAACATGGCGCCCCGTGAATAAAAACAGTAGAAACACCGACTAAATATCAATATATAATTGTTGAAGGATACTAGCTAAACCTCTATAGATGTCTATACATAAGGAAAAATTGTACTTATTTTGGGGGTTTTCTTGGCAAAATTTCACATCTTTTTTAAAGGATGACTAGTATGTTAGGAACATAAATTTCTTGGTGTCTTTAAGATAAATTCATTGATGACTTGGAACAAGCTTGTAGTGCTTATGAAATGTAACAGACAAAACCAACCTTGTGAAAAACATTGTTGATGAAAACAAGTGTTCCAGAATTGTTTGTGTTCGATTATGAGAAAACATGATCGATTGCTTGGTCGTTTAGTCACTGCGACCAATCTTCGATTATTTCAATTAATCGGACCACCACTATCTCACACCTCATCTTTTTCCAACTGGACAGTCACGGGCATCATTATTTGCACATGTAATTCTGATGTGAGTTATAGCAATTGACAATGATCACAGTGTTTGTTTTTCCACAAGTTCTAAACATTATCACAATTATTTCAAAGCTATTTTTGCTTCAATGCAATTTCAAAACTGAACAGCTAACACACAATTTAACTTCATTGAGCCACTAACTTCTGCTTAAATCTCTGACAAAACATTTAATTCTTGTAAGCACCACTTTCTCTATATACTATTCAGGACCTTGTCACATAATAAGTGTAATGACACAGCAATTCTAACTGCATAACTTTAACTGTTGTAGACAGTTCCAGTGAGAGTAGGGGCAGTGGGGTAGCCAGGTGGTTAAAGTGTTCGCTCGTCACGCCGAAGACCTGGGTTTGATTCCCTACATGGGTATAATGTGTGAAGCCCATTTCTGGTGTCCCCTGCCGTGATATTGCTGGAATATTGCTAAAAGTGGTGTAAAACCAAAACTAACTCACTCACTCCAGTGAGAGTATCACTACCAGGTAATGGGGTAATGTTATGAGTGAGTTCTGTGCATTATTCCAGGGGGACACCATGTGGGGAATAAAACTAGTTCTTTCTGTGACAGCAAACACTATAACCACTAGGCTACCCTGGCACCCACACAGGAAAAGGAGTGATTAAAACTTTACATCACATCGGCAATATTTCAGCCATATCGTGACGACCACAGAAAGAGGGAGGTAACAAGCTGTGAGTAAGTGCTTGTCATATACCACTCTACTATCCAGGCAGGACTTCACATAGTTTAATCATGCAAGGGTTTGAACTTGGATCATGAAGAGCCAACACCTTGACAAGGAAACACTTTTACCACTAGGCAACCCCACACTGAAGCCCATTTCTGGTGTCCCCGTGATATTGCTGGAATGTTGCTAAAAGTGGTGGAAAACCATACTCATTTACTCACTGCCCCACAGTGGTAGTGGACCGCCTCCGTGGTGTAGTAGTTAGAGCTTCCGCCCGGAGAGTGGAAGGTCGCGGGTTCGATCCCCGACCGCATCATACCAAAAGATGTTAAAATATGGTACTTGTTGGTCCCTGCCTGGTGCTCGGCATTAATGGGTACAAGGAGGACTGGTCGGCTCGGAGTCAGTATAATGTGTCTGAGTGGGGTATTCATGCTTCACTGCGGCATGGTATCTCAGTGGGCTAGCACTATAAAACCAGCTTAAGTCTGGGCTAGTACAAGCAGCCGCACATACACATACACACGCATGCACGTCGTCATATGAGCGAAATATTCTCAAGCACGACGTTAAACCCAATTTCACCTCACCTCACCTCACAGTGGTAGTGGAGTGTCAGTGAGTATGGGTTTACGCCACTTTTAGCAATATTCCAGCAATATCAAGGTGGAGGGGACACCAGAAATGGGCTTCACACATTGTACCCATGTGGGGGATAGAACCTGGATCCAAGCCATGACAAGTAAATGCTTTAACCACTCGGCCTTTCAACACCCAACACTGGTAATGCACACATCCAGTTGAGTAATTGACTACGTCACCTTGGCAAAGAATGCAACAACATGTGAGTCAGCTAATTGCAACTGTACTGCGTATTGCTGAAGGCAAACAAAGAGTCGTTACACGATGACATTCCTGAACAAAAACACCTCTGCACCACAGTCTCCACCCTGTGGGACATTATCAGATCACAGTGACATAGAAACTATCACCATGACAACTTCACATTGAAACTAGCTGTCTTTGCATTTACTTGCAACATAAAAACATCATTTTCTCAATAAAAATAAGGCATTAGTGTACCATCGTGTACTACCAATCAAGACACATTTCTTTGAGAGCATGACCCAAGTTAAGCCAACAAATCATGATGCAAGTTTCAGGATTGTGCAGCTAACTGTGCACCAGTATTTGGACACAAATAATACAACCATAAATCTGCAGGAAGTAGCTAAATTCGAATTACGTGTTTTCACATTTGCTCAAAACAATTCTATCTGTCATGGAAGTATATTTTACACGGATCCTTGTTCATCCATATTTGACACAGTCCTTACTATAATAACAATTAGCAGCATTGGAGAAGCCTAGTGGTTAAAGCGTTCGCTAGTCACACCGCAGACCTGGGTTCAATTTGCTATGTGGGTACAATGTATGAAGTCCATTTCTGGTGTTCCCTGCCGTGATATTGCTGGAATATTGCTAAAAGTGGTGTAAAACCATAACTAACTCACTCACTCCAGTGAGAGTATCACTACCAGGTAATGGGGTAATGTTATGAGTGAGTTCTGTGCATTATTCTAGGGGGACACCATGTTGGGAATCAAACTCTTTGCTACAAGAGTTGTAAAACCATATCCACATACTCACTCACTCACTCCTTCACTATTATAACAATTAACATGAGACCAGTATTTATAAAAATTATGTTTCAAATGTGTCTGGAAAACAGAAAAATGTCCTTTTAGACTAAATTTTGATGTGATATGTGATTTCTTTCTGTGCTTATAAATCATGGCATGATTAACAGCCCTCCTTCACAAGCACCTGTGTAACAGTCTAATTGATATTAAGAAAATAAATTCAGCACACAGAATGGCATACAACTAGACTAACAACTAGTCTCTGAAATGAACATATTTTACTGAAAACAGTTCATAGTAAAAAATATATATATATAATGAAAAGGAGCCCTGAAGCTGAGGAAATCTAGACTTGCCACATTTTCTAGACTTGTGTGGGCTTTCTTGGATATATTTGCTTCAGGGTCTGTACGAGAGACTAGGCATACAACATGACACTTCATGTACTGCCTTTCACAGAAAGATTACAAAGATGTTGTAAAAAGAACCACAATTTGAGATTGCTTTGCTTCTTCTTTCAAACAAATAGTCAATGGATCCAACAAGGCTGGTAAGCTATTATATTCTATGTAGTTTTCACAGATATTAACTTTTAATATGTACCTTCAACGGACAGTTGTAAAAACTAAAATCATGCATGCATTGGTATTCACGAAACAGTCAATACGGATTATGCATTAAGGATTACGCATTACAACCACAAATTACGTCGAGACTACCAAACATGGAATCCTAGCTTTCCATACAATCAGTTTCCAGTAATATCGGAGCAATGGACCAAACAACTTGACAGTCAGTTAAATCCGCTATTAACTCAGGTTGAAGAAATCATTGACAAAACATTTATTCATGATAAAATCATGCCAAAAATTATCTAATTTCACAGACTGTCTTTTGGGATGAGATGTGGGACAGTGTTTAGAGATAACGTAACGTTCCAATCTGCCTCATCCCTAGTTAATACCTTCATCAGTGAAGGAGCTGGATGTTACGGAGGGGAGAGCATTATACTTTCAAACAAGGTGATGAAGATGGCCATCATGGCAATTGCTCAGCAACAGGACTCCCCCATGAGGAATAGCTGATGTGATCAGCAAGTTTGCAATCGGTGCAATATAAAAAATGGAGCCTTTCAGAACTTTTTCCATTTTCATTACATTGAGGTTAATGGAATCATAAGCACCAGATTCTTTAGTAAAAAGAGGTAAATTTTCAGAGGATGGTTAAATTCTTTGAGGTAAGGGACCGTTCATAATTTATGGCCAGGGGGGTGATGATGATTTTTATGGAGAAGCATGTACAATGTGAATGACCCCCCCTAAAATTTATGTACAAAGTAAGTGACCCCCCCTGCATGTCATGTACAAAATCAATGACCCCCTCCCCCTTCCAATATTTTTTAAGCTTAATTTTTAAATATTTTTATGTACAAAACTGATGACCCCCTAGAAACGTGTACAAAATTGATGACCCCCTAATTGATGAATTCTTTCTCCCACCAGCCATAAATTATGAACGGTCCCTAATTGGTGTTGTATTTGAATCACAGACCCTTAACTGTTAACATAGAACCTTGCTTACAGTCCAATTTTCAACACTGAGGAGGTCTAGCAATATGACATTACCACATTTTGAGTGAACTGGGTTTAAACTACTGAGTAGGTGAGTGAGTTTTGTCTTATGTCGTTTCCCGCAATATCATGGTCTGGGACACCTGAAATTTGGCTTCGCACATTGTACCCATGTGAGGAATTGAAGCTGTCTTGGGCGTGACGATCGAACGCTTTAACCACTAGGCTACCCCACCACCCCGGGTTTAAACTAAGGCTGCACAAAGCCACAGTGTGGTGAATATGATATAAATCACGAATATTGTGTTATGAATACAAATATTGGGTAAAGAATACAATAACAACTCAGCAGTTGATGTATTGTTCAACCTACTTAGTGGAACAATTACAAAATAATTAATTGGCATATTTTTACCATATTGACCGTGTTACTTTATCATGAAAATGACAAATGACCACATTACCTTCAAATTTGATATATAAGACTGTTGACTTATGCTGCCTGTCTTGCAAATTGTCAACATTTTATCTACCTTGCTTTCATAAATAGCTCCTAAATTCAAGTAAAAACACTTCACTTAAAATAATTCATGAATATTCGATGCAATCACAAGCAATGAATTGAATTTATGAAGGGAGTGAGTGAGATTGGTTTTATCCTGCTTTTAGCAATATTCCATCAATATCACAGCAGGGGGACACGAGAAATGGGCTTCGCACATTGTATCCCGGTCTTCGGCGTGACAAGCAAATGCTTTAACCACTAGTTTAACCAAGAGTTTGAGTGAGTGAGTTAATTTTACACTGCACTCAGCAATATTCCATCGATATGGTGGCGGTCTGTAAGCAAATGAGTCTGGACCAGACATTCCAGTGATTAACAGCATGAGCATCGATTTACGCAACTGGTATATGACGACATGTGTCAACCAAGCCAGCAAGCCTGACCACCAGATCCCGTTAGTCGCCTCTTACGTCCAGCATGGGTTGCTGAAGATCAATTCTATCTTCACAGGGCCACAATGATAAGTGTTTGGCACGCTTAGACCACTCCAAAACTCGGTTTTAAAAGCATACTTAATGCGCTCTATCATGATGCATATTCTATTGACTGAACGTACTGCATCTCACGTCATCGTCTCTAACACAGACATCTCCATGAGATACTCTACAAATAGCTAGTTCCAACTATAGTCTGTTTGCAGTGAAAACGTACCCATGCATTTCACTTTAAACAAAAAAGTAAATCAAATAAAGTGAAATTAAGATTGCGAATTCTCATAATTTTACCTTGCCAATTGAACATTTGAATCTCAGAATTTTATTCATCTTAGGATAAAACTTGTTTAACAAACGATCATAGATTCAAATCACTATTATTGGTTTGTATTACAAGGGGGTAAGCGCAGTAGTTGGAACACTGAAACAAAATGCACATGCGGTACGTGATGAGCGTTAACTTAGACCAACCCTGCTTGTTCTAGGTGTTTCATTTAATGTGTGAACACCCTTGTAATACAAACCAATAATAGTGATTTGAATCTATGATCGTTTGTTAAACAACTTTTATCCTAAGTTTAATAAAATTCTGATATTTAAATGTTCAGTTGGCAAGGCAAAATTATGAGGATTCGCAATCTTAATTTCACTTTATTCGATTTACTTTCTTGTATAAAGTGAAATTCATCAGTACGTTTTCACTGCAAACAGACTATAGGTCTGTTAGTTTGAGATCAATTGTTTGAGAAAATGCCGTAATTGGACTAAATAACCCTTGGCTGGTGTCAAATTGAATGACATCAATTTGCTGGCTGTCAAATATCGGTTGCCATGTTGCTTGAAGCTAGAGAATACCTTGCAATAATCAAGTTACGTGGATTTAGTTATCAACTAATCACTAATAATCATGCTATATGGAGTTCTCATGAAAATGACTCACAGTTCCCGATATTTCCATGTCCATACAATATTACATAAACCATTTATAGTGAATAGTCTTTGACCGTCATTATATCCCACAGCGTTCTTTAATTGGAACATGCTTGTAGAGTGGCATGGCAACCGAAAACACAAGAAGAGTTCTCTCTGGGAGAAATAGCAGATGATGTTTTTAATGTATTGCCAGCTGATAGCCTTTCTGTGATCACCATCCATCAGTTACATAGAATGGTCATAAAATACCACTATCAAAAGAGTTATTGTGCCATTATGGTACGGTAGCCTATGATATGAGGCGTTAATCGCATAGTTCTCTTGATATCACATCATCAATCATGTCAAATAAATTTGCTTCATTTTTTTTATCTTCTACGATGATATGTACATAAAGGGCAGAGGTGGCTTAATAAACAAATACTACAAACTGAAATATCATTAACTGACAATGCATTACCATCTGATCATATTTGTTTATATTTATCAAGTTAATAAATACACGTATTGGCATGGATGCTTGTCATGTTTTTAATATATGTGTTTCTATTATGAGATTTTCATAAATCAATATTACTCATTTATGAATGTGTTTTTATTCTTGTCTCTAACATTGTCAGTGTATTACAGAGTCGGAGTGTGAGCCTTCAGAATCAGCCTGGTCACATACCCGGTATATAGAGAATCTCACCCTCGTGTCTTTTGATATCAAATATATCACCACGAGTTGATAAAGGTACAATGTTTTTACTTTTATCAAAGAGTTTTGATATATTTCAAAGTATATATCAAAAGACACGAGGGTGAGAAATCATAAAAAATCACTCTTCATTAGTTTTCAATGAAAAATGTACATCTCTTAACACTGAATTGCCATTAGATTTGCAGTGCAGCGATGTCATAGCATTGTGACGTCATCAAGTTCATGATGTCATAGCATTGTTAAGGTATTGTACAAAATCTACTGTCAAAATGATATCTCCTAGGAGATATCGTCTGATCTCACAGAAGCGATATGTCCTGTGGAACACAATTTTGGATGATATATTGTAGGTGTGATTGAGGTTGGGTACTACAGATTGTATAATGGGTAATATAACATGTAGAAACTAAATCAATTTGGAATTGTATGGTAAAGATGAGCCAGAACGAATCTCTACAATGCACAAAACTGTTTTTCACTTCAGGGGTGGAAAGTAACCCATTGCTCGACGCCTGAGTCCAGTGGTTTTTTCTGTCGGGCAAGCAAATTTGTATATCACACTGTACCGGTGTCCAGTTGATATTCCAATGTTAATTATGTTGTTTATTTAAAAATCAACAAGAAAACGCCGGTATAGTGGAAAAATTATCAGGGCAAGTGATTTTACATGTGCCACTGTACCGGAGTACACTAGCAATTTTAAAGTTATTTCCACCCCTGCACTTTACAGATTTTCTTGTGAATGTTACACATAAAAATGATCTCTTAAATCAGAATACACTGCTGGCCCGATGCTGGAAATGTATGGCAATGGAACCAGGACAAATCCACTCCATAATGCACAAACCTGTTTTCTTTCATATCACTTTTACATATTTTCTTGTGAACATTACAGAAAAAGCAACTATCATCGAAAATTTGAAAATTTTAGCAGTGTTCGAACAGAATTCATTCACTCATGCTCAATTTTGTGATTATCTCTATGGTCTAAGCTATATATACACAGACTTTCACCCACAACTGATTCTTCCTTCGTTATTAATTCGTTATTAATTAACAAAATGACATACTTACATCATGTAAATTATATAATTATGCTTCACCATATAAGTCATCATCACACCCCTTAGCCATAAATAATGAATGGTCCCTTATGGCCACAGTATGTAGGAAATAGTATCTGCATGGCCTAATATATTGCAATGCATATAGCCATAGGGATACCTGAATCAGAAAATATTCCAATACAGATTATTTGACAGCCCTAGTTTACGTGTTACCCTACCAAGTTTTCTGTCTTCACCATGTTCAAGATAAGTCCTGTCTGTTCATTAGTCAAAAAAGATATTGGTTCTGCATTAATGTGATACAGCACTGTAATTTCGTAACGTCATGATGTTGTTTTATGTTGTTTAACAATATGCCAGAAACAATTCCTTACATTGACTCTTTTTGAAACGGACATTTTCAACATTGACGCAAATATTGAGCCCAATGGCTAAATCGGCAATGAGATATAATGTAAATATAATACTCAATATTTTACTGATTCTATATCTAGCTTTAACACGGAAAGATTCATGTCAACAGTCTTGTGACGAGTCACACAACAGGAAACATAGACATATGCTTACAAACTGCAACCAAGATAAACTCTCCAATGGACCTCATACACTGCAGTGACAGAATAAAATGCTCAAGTACGTTATATCTGGAATGATATAATGGTATTATCAAGAAATACATCTTACCAAACAGGTCCACAATGTCTCTTACTCATCTTGCGATCTTGATGACAATACAATCAATACTTTCAAAGTGGCTCAGTAAAAATCTAATTAGGTCGGGCTGACCTCTCCATCGTTTAAGGAAATCCCAATTTCTACTTCAGCTGAAAAAACGCCATGTTCTTCATCCATGGTATCCAAAAAGATCAACTCTGGCTTCAGTTGATGTTAAAGCACTTGGAGTTATTGAGTTAGGCACATGAACGTTAGGTAGCGTAAGGCATCTGCGGAACATGGATGAGGCAACAAAGCAGGCTGAATCGGCTTCAGTGCAGTTTCAAGACAACATGGTGTTGTTATGACAGTGCTGTAGAAAATCCCTCGTGATTCCAGCTTGGTAACAGCGCAGGACGATGAAATAATGAGGCTGGCGACGTGATGCCACGATCACATGTCCACCGGAACAACACACATGCACTTACTGCACCTGGAACGACGGCTATTGTCTGCCATCATGCTAATGCACCTCCATCTTTATGAAGCATGGGAATAAAACAGTTCCGTCAGAAGGGTCTGAAGAGGTCATATCAATCACACAAAACCATCACTCCATAACCTCTATGATTCACGGTTCAGGCCATCAACACGGGAACTAGCACACAAGTCCTCGACCCTACATTCAGTGTAGATGAATCATTAATAGCAGACGGAACACAAATGCTGCCTAATAATTTTGTTTCAAGGGAACTCTGGAGTAGATGAAATTGATTATTTCTGTGAGGCGAGCTCAGTTGGCTGTTTGAGTGAGATGATGACAAACTACAGCACCGTTCAATGAAGGGATTCAGGGATTCGCAGGCTCATCAGCAAAACAAGCTATGGTCTGCCGCTAAGATACCAGCTGAGTGACTGACGCGAGGCTAAGATCCCAAACTCTTCACCTTAAACATAGATACCAGTCTTCCTTCAGCCCATTTCATACTGCTAGACAGCCTCAGCCATTGTGATATTTATACAGAGTAACATGAAAATGGCTTTCAGCTATATTCAATGCTGAATAGCTTCTATCACCCTGTCTCATCAAATTACCTCCCTGTCAAATCATCCGGTATTGGGAATTCCATCCACATCAATAACAAAATTACCCTGTGTTTCATTGTACAAACATTTTGAGGGAATACCAAAAGTTTAATCCCTCCTTTGAATTCGTAGGTCAATATTCAAAGCTAATTCGAAAATAGCACAAATTTCCCATACTAAAATACATTTTTCAGTTTGACCAAATATAGGCATCAGGTACTCAATAAATGCGGAAAAATCTTCTATAGCCCCAGAAACTCCTTTCTCATAATTAAACTATGTGTGTCTGAATATAATCCTTGAAAACAAATAACAGGATCCAGGCTCCATGCTGGTCTAAGCCAGTTCCCCAGAACTTCACTTACAAGACATAAATCAATTATTGGTGGGGGAGGGGGGACGTTTCGTTAATGACACTACAGACAGGGGGGAATCAATACACGGGGGAGAGGAGTTATCAGGACCGACAGCTGGGTGAAGATCAATCACACAGAGAGGAGTCTCATCATACACTCTGTTGTCATCAGCCAACTTCAGTGAGAGGGAGGAGGTATCGTGCTATAGTCACCAAAAACTTGGGCCTTCCTTTTTTATTTGTTGGCTTACGAGAAAAAATAAACACGAACCAATCTCCGTATATTTTTTAGTTTTTTAATGACACTGAGAGAAATTAGAGAATTGGGGTCTGAAGAATCAGGGAAAAACTGTACTATTTTCTTTTAGACATGTTAGACATTTTGTGAAATGAGAAAATGTAGTTTTCTTAAAACAGAATGAAGCCATATTGTGCAAACAAATGCAGGTCACTGAGAACACACCATGTGTCTCAATCCATCAAATATGAAAAGGTCATTGTGTTTTTACAAGTGTGATTATCAGGCTTGGCATTTATCATGTTAATCACATCAAAAACTAAGAAAGGGATTATTCATTTTTGTCACAATCATGACTTTTTTTTAGATGTAAGGATCCATATAAATATTATGATTTAAAAAGGTTCCTGCTGTATCACTGTAGTGAAGCAGACGCACATGTAATGGGAGCACTGAAAAGGGAGTCACTTACTGGTTTTCACAGCTTTCAGCAATAACAATGTTCGCGGAAGAAAAATAAACTTTGCGTTCCCAAAACACATAGCCCCAAGAATTTTGTGTGTGCATGCACTGCAGGTGCATGCCCGAGCCAGAAAGTGGCGAGGTTTCTAGGGGGGTGCGGGGTCCCATGTAAAATTTTGAAATTTAGATGCCATTTCCTTGCATTTTAGAGCATGTTGTCATCATTCGCAAGTCAAATTAGCTAAGAGAAACTTTATTGTATTTTGTTGTTTCCTTGGGCAAAATACATTTTTCGGTTACTTGTTCCCAGAACACAAATTGTGTTGCATGCAGAACACGGCAGGTAGAAAATATCGTGCATGAAATGTTGATTTATTTGCGTGAAACACGCAGTTTTTTGCGTTCATAAACGTGAACACTGAATAATCAAGCAACATCATGGTAAGGGACACCTGAAATGGGTACACATATTGTACCCATGTGAGGAATCAAACTGCAATGTTTTTCTTTCTGTGATATCAAACACTGTAACCACTAGGCTACCCCACCGCCCACAGAAAAAGGGAGGTAACTAGCTCTGAATAAGTATTTGCCATGCACCACTTTCCTATCAAGGCAAGAATCATGAAAGGACTTCACACATTTTAACCATGCAAGGTTTTGAACTTGGATCTTGAAGAATCAACGACTTAACTTCTGACCTACACCACATTTCCTTCAGTGAAGCTCATTGTCATCACTGTCATCACGGTCATCATATGACATTGCTGTGTATCATTTTTGTTGTTTAACGCCACACTCAGCAATATTTATTCAAGTGGTCTGTAAATAATTGTGTCTGCACCAGACAATCCAGTGATCAACAGATACATGGCATGTGTCCACCAAGTCAGCGAGTCTGACCAACTGATCGCCTCTTACGACAAGCATGGGTTGCTGAAGACCAATTCTAACCCGGATCTTCACGGGTCTCAATTTTACCGAATATATGATAAATAAAGGTATCTTGAGAAAGAGTCATGTCAATTACAATAATGAATGTGTAAAACAAAAAAATAGAATAAATTTGATTCAATTTACATTTTTAAACATTGTAAACTAGCAACAGTTCAAGAACACTTGAATATATCATTTGACAGAAGTATTGAACAGATCATTTTCACAACACACAACTCTGGATATTAGATATTGAAGCTGTAAAGCTAAATAACATGATACGTTGATGAATCAATACAGCCTTAGCACTGACAGAATGTTCTAATGGACATATTTTAACAAATACATGTATAGGCCTGAACACATATAAGCATTTGTATAGCAATTCTGTTGGTACACCAAACATCATTTCAGTGTATACACACGCCCAGTGGAATACAACATACGCACAGGAAGTCCTTTACCTCTGTCTGCCATAATGAGATAGCAATGTGCAGGTTTTATGGCCTAAACAAGGCAATCCCATGGGAAATCATAGTGCGACTACAAATTTGTCTCCCAACTGACAACCATCTTCTGTTTGTTTCGTTTGTATGTTGATTAACGGCCCACTCAGCAATATTCCAGCTATATGGAGGTGGTCCGTAAATATCTCAGTCTGGACCAGACAATCCGGTGATCATCTGCATGAGCATAGATCTGCGCAACTGGGATACGATGACATGTGTCAACCAAGTCCGCAAGCCTGAATGACCGATCCTGTTAGTTGCCTTACACACTATCCTCTGTACCTTCGGGACTTGCATTTACATCCTTCTCTAATCCATTTCCCTGGTTCTGGCAATCAGGCATTACCTACCCTTGATTTGAATTTGCATATTTTACCAACCAAACAAACATCATGATGAGGAAAATGGAACCGGGGAAAGTTTGACTTAAGACCACCATTTTTAACAGACATGAAGGAATCCTTTCCATTAAAAAGTGTTGCTGAAGGCTGCCTTTGTGTGTCAGTTTTTAAAGTTGAATTTCTCACTGATGCTATCAAAAATCAATGGGACTGGTTGCTGTATTAATGAGGATACCGAATGCCTCATATTATGATCGGTCCGTTAGACTGAGTAGCGTAGCTAATCAAACTTGCTGATGAAAATCAAGAGCAGGTAATTTGAGGTTGCTGGGATCACTAGAACAGATCCAGGAGTTAGTTTAGGTTTACCGAAATGAAAGCCATGAGGATGACTGGCAATGCCTTCAGATTTCTATAAGTCATTTCATGAGCATTTTGACAGAATGACCTTCAAATGACCTTGACATCGGACACAATCACACATGGACAAGCCTTTTTATTATTAAATACACATTGTGTGACCTTGACTTTCTGAGTCTTTGCCAGTCACCATAAACACTTGTGACAACATCATGGGTTGCAAACATAGGCATGGTTGGGGTGTCTCAAATATGAAATCTCCTAACTGTCAAGCTTTAGAAACACATGTCAGAAAAAATCCCAAAAGATAGTGAGTGGCAGCTGTATTAAATCATAACCATGTGGATAGAAAACCTGTTGTGACTTGTGATAAATTCAGTCACGCACATTCAGCTGTCCCTTTAACAGTGAGTGACAGCACTGAGCAAAAATCAATGCTTTGAATTGTGCTGATGTTACTTCCTGGAGCATCATCTCTATAAAGAAGGATGGCTAAGTCAGTGATGCAGACAGTTCACATTCACCACATCTGTTACATCAACAAGCACAGGTACAGTTTTAACAGGGATAACACAATTCCACTTTTTGTTCAATATTTGTACAGCAGGACAAACTCATAGCAATGCAGTGTACTCAATAACTTACTTCGGGAACTTTTAAAGTGATAGGGGTTATAGTGGGTGAGTGAGTGAGTGAGTTTTACGCCGGACTTCGCACATAGCAATAATCCAGCTATATGGCGGCGGTCTGTAAATAATCGAATCTGGACCAGACAATCCAGTGATCAACAGCATGAGCATCGATTTGCACAATTGGGAACCGATGACATGTGTCAACCAAGTCAGCGAGTCTAACCACCAGATCCCGTTAGTCGCCTCTTACAACAAGCATGGGTTACTGAAGATCAATATTCTAACCTGGACCTTCACGGGTGGCATGGTGGGCGAGCTGTCTAAGGTGCCACGCTAGTAGTAGTAAGCGAAAGGTGCCTGGATCGATCCCCACTTGTGACCGGGTGTAAAAACCTTGGAGCAGGCTCTTTCAGTGTTGTCACAACCCCTAGTGTGTAGTACACAACCCTGTGCACTTGAAAGAACCCACTCCTACGACGGTATGTGACCAGATGGTGGACACACAAACATGTGCAGTATCACTGGACAAAATAATGTGACTGTGTGTCCCAGTTCACCCAGCTGCAAATGGGAACCTTGTGAGGGTGAGGCTGTGTGATAACTCGCTGCGCCTAACAGGCTGCATGAGTTGAATATTCCCCAGGAAGTTGAGTCGGTTAAACAAATGCCAGAAAAATAAGACATCCGTTGATCAAGGGAACACTTAAGCGCCTTGAGCATGTACTAGTTGCATGGATATGAGCGCATTATAAACATCCTATAATATCATATCCCAGCTAATGGCTGGTTAGGACATATATCTTGATAATATACCTCATACGATTTGCAGTGTTTTTGTTAAAGGGCAAGTTTAAGGGGAATAAGCTGGAAAAAATGAATGCTAACATTCTCTTCTTTCATGATGCTATTTCATAAAAAGGAAGAAATAATATACAAAATCTTGTTTTGAATGTTTCGGGATGAGAGGCAAGATTCGCTGGCTGGAATATGTAGAAAGATAATATAATGATGATAGGTTTATCTGTATTATAAATGTGTGTTTGTCATTGTCAATACAATTCAATCATACTGACAACGATAGGCGAGCATCAGAACTGAAAAGTCAAAGAGATCTTTGACCATGACTAAGCTACGCAAAGCCAATCACTTTACAATAGCAATACCTGCATACATGAACATAACTAATGTATTGCATACTACCAATACATATGACCACAAACACATTAAGGGGCGGTGGGGTAGCCTACAGTGTTTGCCCTGGGCATAAAAATTTAGGAGTCATCATGACTCCCTGATGTCATGAGAGGTGAGGTGAGGTGAAATTGGGTTTAACGTCGTGCTTGAGAATATTTCGCTCATATGACGACGTGCATGTGTGTGTATGTGTATGTGCTGCAGCTTGTACTAGCCCAGACTGAAGCTGGTTTTATAGTGCTAGCCCACTGAGATACCATGCCGCAGTGAAGCATGAATACCCCACTCAGACACATTATACTGACTCCGAGCTGACCAGTCCTTGTTGTACCCATTAATGCCGAGCACCAGGCAGGGACCAACAAGTACCATATTTAAACGTCTTTTGGTTTGACGCGGTAGGGGATCGAAACCGCGACCTTCCTGTCTCCGGGCGGACGCTCTAACCACTACACCACGGAGGCGGTGATGTCATGAGAGGGAGTCATGGACATGTTTTTGGGAGTCATCAAGACATCAACTGTCATTGTTTCACAACTACAAAAACAAGGTAAGGCAGGTCAGGTATTTAATCAGCACTGTGCAGTTAACTGGCAAACATTTAGTTTTGGAAGCTTAGATTATCTGAACTAAGGGCCCAGTAGCATTGCATCAACAATGACGCAAGCTTCGAAATTCTCTCCGTATTTGAGATAATTTGTGTGTCAAATATCCAGGTATTCTGCATCATGGCAAACACTGTAGCCTAGTGGTGAAAGCATTCACTTGTCATGCTGAATACCTATGTTTAACTCCCCATACGGGTACAATGTGTTAAGTCCATTCCTACTGTCCTCTTGTTGTCGGGGGGCTGTGGGGTAGCCTGGTGGTGAAAGCGTTCACTTGTCATGCTGAATACCTATGGTACAATGTGTTAAGTCCATTCCTAATGTCCTCTTGTTGTCGGGGGGCAGTGGGGTAGCCTAGTGGTTAAAGCGTTGGCTAGTCACGCCGAAGACCCGGGTTCGAATCCCGACATGGGTACAATGAGTGAAGCCCATTTCTGGTGTTCCCTGCCGTGATATTGCTGGAATATTGCTACAAGAGTTGTAAAACCATACTCACATACTCACTCACTCACTATTATAACAATTAACATGACACCAGTATTTTTAAAAATTATGTTTCAAATGTGTCTGGAAAACAGAAAAATGTCCTCTTAGACTAAATTTTGATGTGATATGTGATTTCTTTCTGTGCTTATAAATCACAGCATGATTACAAACCCTCCTTCTCAAGCACCATTCTGTGTAACAGTCTAATTCTGTGTAGTCAGTCAGTCTTGTTGTTGGAATATTGCAAAAAGCAGCAGTAAACCATCTTCACTCACATGAACATCAAACATGTCAAAAAGTTCTCCAAATTTGTTTGATCATGTCGAGCTGTAAATGATGATCATGGGTGACAAGTAAATAAGTCATGACGTAAGTCGCAATGAGGTTGCATCATGGACACAGCAGGTACTATTTTCTTGTACCTTCCATCATTAGAGCAATCCTTTGTGTACCTTGCTGACGCTCGTCTCATTACAGTTCTTGCTGAAGGCATGGAGCAAGTGAACAAAATGGATTTAATGCTGCTTTGAACAATGTTCCAATTAAGTCACAGCTCGTCAGCTTTAAGTTGCACTAAAGCTTGTGGTGATGCAAGTCTCAAATGTTTGATTTCTAGGATGAAAGGAACCAGGATGTTTACCATTTTGATGGTGGTCACAAGTCCAGGTGTAGTGCTGACAAACCACATGCTTTCTTGAGTGAGTGAGTGAATTCAGTTTTATGCCACTTTTAGCAATATTCCAGCAATATCACGGCGGGGGACACCAGAAATGAGCTTCACACATTGTACCCTCGTGGGGAATCAAATGCGGGTCTTCGGCGTGATGAGCAAACGCATGAACATGATTAACCACAAGGCTACCTCATCGCCCCAAACTTTTTTGACAAGGGCAAATCGGGACTTTAACAGACAACAGGCTTCTGGCACACAAAAGAGATTTTGCTTGTTTTGTTTCTTCACTGGTTTGTTGTCAGGTTTGTTGTTGAACGATTTACAGGGATTTACAAATTCCCTGCGTCCTATACTCATAAAAATTGACAATGGATGCAACAAAATTTATTAGAGCGTCCACGGGGACTCAGAAAATATCCAAATACAGTTTTGTAAAAATTCCAATCAAGTGACAATAAGTTATCACAATATCACTACTTCTAGCTGGGTTATAGTATTATTTGCAATTTAATTACTGTAACAATGTGATGATCATGATACACAATTCACTAACAGTATTAATGATAATATTTAAGTGTCTGGGACCCCTATATTGTTGTCCAGGACCTCTGAAAATTAAGAGTATGAGTCCCAGGGATACATACAGTCCTCACATACAGGACTCCATGTAAATCCCTGCTCAGCAATATGCCAGTTATATGGTTGCAGTCTGTAAATAATCGAGTCTAGACTAGACAGTCCAGAGATCAACATCACGAGCATCGGTCTACATTATTGGGATACGCTGACACGTGTCAACCAAGTCAGCAAGTCTGACCACCTGATCTCGTTAGTTGCCTCTTATGACAAGTAGGGTTGGGTATTGCCAAAATTTTCATATTGCGATATATTGTGACATGTGTTGGCCTACTGCAATATGTATTGGAATATATTGTGAAAGTGTAACACATGGATTAAGGTATTGAAATTACTGTTTCCTTTCTTTTGAAACGATGCCACTGGCCACTGTCAGGACTCAGATGTGATTGTACAAGAGATCAATTGAAAATGTTTCCAAATTAAAGACTTTGCTCTAAAGTTTGGAACTCGAGAAAAAGCGTCAGTCACTCTGCAACGGCGTCCGCCATTCTGGTTTGTTTATCCTTACACCGATGCCGGTACCACTACCAATCTACTTTTTTATTTAAATGGTTTAGAAATCACACAAATGCAATTATATGACCAATAAATATTCTCAAAACTATTAATGTATAATAATATCAAGGAAATATAAATGGCATTAGTAGTTTTGACTACATGACGAAAATTACTGATCGTATCAGGAGAACCGGTTCGTGAAAAGTGTACCGCAATATATCGTATTGTGATGTTCGAATTGCAATATACCGGTTAACCGGTATTATCGCCCAACCCTAATGACAAGCATTGGTTGCGGAAGACCCGTTCTAACTCGAATATTCATGGGTGACATAACAGGGCAGTAAATGAGGCACCTTAAAAGACAACAGGTTTACCTGTACAGTCCGTTTGGGTTCAAATGAGAACAATGAATGATTAAATAACTTGAAATAGGGATAAGTGCACGAAACATAAATAAGACACAGCTGTTTGCCACCCCTCGATGTGAAGCGTGAAAATAGAACAATATTCCATGATAGTTTCTCAAACAACTTTTTCTATGATTGATCATAAAATATCACATTTCAGATCATGTTGAATACAGAGGTTTCAGGACCATGTGTCTTATTTATGTTTTGTGCACTTATCCCTATTTCGAGATATTTAATCATTCATCGTTCTCATTAAACCGAAACCGACTGTAGATGCTGTACAATCATAATGTTTCTTACCTTGAACCATTGCTGAAACAGGTCTGACAAGCACATCCACAATCCTGAAAACACAAACATGATCTTTTGACCAATACCGAAAAGAGGGGAAAGATGACTTTGATTTGTGTCCTCCTCAGAGTGACATCGTGTTGGAGACACGACTTATACAAAATGTCAAAATCTGACTTGTCCATATGGAGAAAATTCTTCAATGACCTTGGATCCCCCTGTTCACACTCTCGAAAAAAGAAAATTATATGCTCCAGCCGTGTTCCGCCTAAGAGTCCAGTTGCGGACACAATTTAAAAAACATGACTACCTTACTTCTGTAGCTGATAAGAAATCTAAAAATATATATCTGAGCTGCTGGTCTTAAATTTTATCAAAAAACATATATTTGTTTATATTTATTTTTCTACCTGCAAAGAATTATTTTCAAGGAAATTTTTTTTTTTTAAATAAATAAAAAAGAACTACCGAAACAACAACCATTACCTTGCAAACATTAGCCATCCTCGGTACAATAACTTCCGAGCTGGTCCGCCGATGCATGGTGAGCTTGTCCTTCTGTACTCTCCCTGTGAATATATAAGCATTACAAACATTAAATGGCTTCTTAAAGGTCACATGCAGCCAAAAAATCAAACATAATTAAAACACAATTATCACTTATTCATGACATATAATATACATTGCTGGTTATGAAAAAACATAAAAACAAAATTATAAGCGTACAATCGCAAATCAAAAGTGCAATATTTTGTACTTGGGTTTACTTCCCAAGAAACGAAGCAGTCGGGATATCTGAACCCAGTCAGAGCGGGTGGGTGTGCACTCAAGTGTAACGGCTGGTTCATTTGCAGATGCCCTCACGGCTCATTGTGTGTGTATATATAGAGATGTTGGGTTTTGTAAATACATGCTCATTTTTTGTGTATAACATTTTGCAATCAACAGACATCATAACATGTCATGTGTACAAGTATCACACCTGCCTGTCTGTGTAATTACATAATGTGACAGAGACCGAACTCGGGCCATAAATCAATGCGTTTTGTTTATGGTGTATAGCCACATAGGTGTTAAGTTCAAATTGCATGTGGTCAGTGATTTAAATTGTGTATTGAATATTGTCATTAGCAGACGGGCAGGCAGACACATAGGTGCCAATAAAACAGACATTGAGTTTTGTCTGTGACAACGACATATCTATGTCACAGTTAGAAATTCTGTTGACGCTAAATAATGACATTGCTTTTAAGTATCGAACTGAGAAAGTGACTCGGTAAGAAGAACGTGTGGTGAAATAGACAAATGAAATTATATAGACAGTTAAATCAGTAATCTACTGTAATAACATATGAAAAGCTCGCGCCTGTGAAATATCAACAAAACACACCAAAGCCTTCACCGAATATTCACCGGACAACCCGCTTCCAAGCTCTCGCGAACCTATTTCACTGCGCATGTGCTATGAGCACAGCCCAGCTGTTGAAACCACTTCAATTCCCCCAAGCGCTTGGGGAAAGTTAGTGAATCGTTTGAACTACGATTTCGCTCGGGTTTTTTCATCGCGTTATTTTTCAACTTTATAAGTTGAATTTGCATTTTTGATGATTTGTTTCGGTAAGTCCATACCGAAAGGTATCAGAATCTGCAAAGTTGTGTTTTACGTTGCATGTGACCTTTAAAGTATACTCATTAATCAGCTCTTACCATTCTTTTCTTGAATATCAATTTTTGTATGTGTCCAACCAGACATTTTTTGCTTACCATGCTCACTGGACTAAAGTATGCAGGTTTGCGCATTTTCAGTTAGCATGAGCATGTTTTTTTACTTTTAGCAACATTCTGGCAATATCACAGCGGGGCACACCTAGAAATGGGCTTCACACATTGTACCAGTGTCAGGAATCAAGCCCAGGTCTTTGGAGTGACAGGCTATGATGGTTTTACAACCAGGCTACCCTACTGACCTATGTTCACTTGGAATAAAATTTTGAACTCTAAGGATAGGCAAATATACTTGACCTGGATAAATGACATTAACATATAAAATGTCATTTTAGAAATGTTGTATCATGTATCAGAAAGCAGTTGACCTGTGGATTTCAACTTCTTCAAAATTAAACCGAAAAAAAGAGCAATTTATGAAATGGACTGAATGTTCTTTGAACCATAGTCTACCATTTCAGTTCAATCTAAAAGACACTCTGCAATATAGGCCAGACCAATTTTATTTTGGTCTGGCCTAAGAATGATTTGCAATATACCGTATATTACCGTAGATAAGCCGAATTTTGCGGACCAAAAAAAGTAATCATGATAATCTGTTTGGTCTGTTAGTAGTAACTAGCTAGTTATTATTTGTTATACTTCGAACACACTGTTATGATTTTTATAAGTCTGTGTTGAGATAAACAGTGATTTCTACAGTCCCAGTTGTCTTGGTGATACAGTGAAACCCTTGTTATCTGAACCCTAGATATGAAGAAACCTTGCATAAAGGACACCATTTATATGACTGTTTTGAAAATATTCATCACCCCAACATCAAAGGGGGCCGGTATCATGTGATCTGAGTCATATACTCATGTCATTATACATACTGGTTTAAAAAAACCCGTCATATATCCTGTCTCATGAGTGAGTATGGTTTCATACTTTACAATATTCCAGCAATATCACGGCAGGGGACACCAGTAATGGGCTTCATACATTGTACCTTTGTGGGGTATCGACTGACTGACTGACTGAGTTTGGTTTTACGCTGCTTTTAGCAATATTCCAGCAACATCAATGCTGGGGACACCAGAAATGGGCTTAAAGGACACCATGTGACTGTTTTGCATATTCATCACCCCAACATCAAAAGCGGGTATCATGTGATCGGAGTCATATACTCATGTCATTATACATACTGGTTTAAAAAAAATGTCATATTTCTTGTCTCATGAGTGAGTATGGTTTCATACTTTACAATATTCTAGCAATATCACCACAGGGGACACCAGTAATGGGCTTCACACATTGTACCCATGTGGGGTATCGAACTAGGGTGTTTGGTGTGACAAGCGAACACTTTAACCACTAGGCTACCCAACCGCCCCTCTCGTCTATGTTTACAATCAATATGATTAATTTCATTCAAAATTGTATTCAATATTGCTTTCATATATTTGCCAAACCACGATCGTTCTACATCTATTTAGCCTCAAATCAGTGAGTTTAGTTTTACGCTGCACTCAGCAATATTTCAGCTGTATGGTGGCGGTATGTGAATAAATTATTTACATACCGCCACCAATTATAATCATTTAGCCTTGAAACTAATATTAGTTGATAATGGATCACTAAACACTAGAAATGTAATTCGTTGACACATTAAAAATAATATTAGTTAAGCATGACAATTATATTCCAACATACTGTTTTTGCCATAAGGACAGCAGGTCAGAGGAATATCCCCAAACTGACTGATCAGCTTTGCTATATGTCAAAGTGTATCCGGCAACAGCTTACAATTGTACCAAAATGGTACACTTATAGTTATTAATATTTCATATTTACATAAATATAGTAAACAGTGTAACTAATATGACACAATATTGGAATATATTATTCCTGAAATGAAAATAGTTTCAAACACAATCTATTCCAGCTATTGTGTCTGACGTCTTTGTGTTTATTATCATTTCCAACTGAATCACTGGTAGATTGGACAAAAACATTTATCTTACCTTCATATAAAATACTTTAATTTCATTGGTCAATGACGTTTTAATAAATTTCCCTCCCAGGAGGGTGACAACTGGAAAAAATATTACCCGCTGTCAAGGTAACCGCCAAACTCTATGCCGAGAAGCTGCATCGCTAACAATCATGACGTCATAATATGATGCATCTTGTGCACATAAAACCATACTAGATGGGGTATAGTGGTTAAAGCATCTTGTGCTGAAGGAGTTTCTAAAACCATTGCTGGAATATTGCTAAAAGCTATTGCTGTTTTGAGTTCACCATGTACACATTTATTTCACTGCATTTGGATCGTTTGCACACTCAACTTAAACACACTTAACCATTTTTGTTGCAGTTTTAAGCTTGTCAGAATATGTTTTACTGATTTTAAAAATCCAGTCGAAAGACAGACGCCATTTTGTTTACATGTCATCTAGTTGGTAGCGATCTTCAAAAATAAACTAAAATTATACTTTGTACAGTTAACATGGCAGTAAGATAAATACGTTGTATGCTTCTCCCTTGAGTAATCTGATTTACGCCTTTTTGTAGCAATGTCATCCCTCGCCTTTCAGCTGGGGTAACACTGCTACAAAGAGGTGTACATCAGACCATATTACCATCGAGAGAAGCATACAACTTATAGTGTTTGTTTTGTTTCCAGTTTTGTTATCCTTGTTTTTTCAGATGAAGAAATCTGTGAAGGGATAAGATTTTCTTTTACTGAGAAAAATTCATGTATAATCATATGCATTATAAAAAAGGCTTCTGTTCTTTGTACATCCACAGAATTTTAGAATTGTTTTGTTTGTTTGTTCTTTGTTTAATGCCGCACACATCAATATTTCAAGCTGCGTGATGGTGGACCGTAAAAATCGAGTCTGGACCAGACAATCCAGTGACTGACATCATGAGCATCACTCCATGCATTTGGGAAACAATATGCATCAACAGAGTCAACAAGGCTGACCTCCCGATCCTGTTAGTCGACTCATGTTTACCATGTTTACTACTACAGTATGATGTTAGACTAATTCAGTAATTGTTAGGAAGTAAATTATATCCTTTACTAATGCATTTCTAAGGCTATCATTATTGAAGAGACAATCACTTGAATCAGCTACAGTTTAGGCATCCCCAATTACTGTGTAATGTATTTCTAACCAATCGTGACAACACCGACCCTGCACCAATTTGCCATCAAAGCCGAGTGATGTCACCATCTCTATTTCTCACTTATCACTACCTAAGTACAGAATGTATTCAATTCATGAGCTTGAAATCAACAACCAATCAAAATGCCTCTTTTTAATGTGTGTTACTAATAGATCTACATTCAAATCGCAGCATCATTTAAGCAAACCGACAATTTGTGGGATAATGAATACATTGACAAGCATCTTAAGAGAAAAAGCCCAAGGAACTGCAGCTTCAAGATGAAAAGAGACCATTGATACTCATTGAAGGTCATGGCTATAATCACAGGGGTTTCAATACTGTTGCTGGGGCGGTGGGGTAGCCTAGTGGTTAAAGCGTTGGCTCGTCACGCCGAAGAGTGAGTGAGTGAGTTTAGTTTTACGCCGCACTCAGCAATATCCCAGCTATATGGCGGCGGTCTGTAAATAATCGAGTCTGGACCAGACAATCCAGTGATCAACAGTATGAGCATCGATCTGCGCAATGGGGAACCGATGACATGTGTCAACCAAGTCAGCGAAACTGACCACCCGATGCCGTTAGTCGCCTCTTACGACACGCATAGTCGCCTTTTATGGCAAGCACATGGGTTGCTGAAGACCTATTCTACCCCGGATCTTCACAGGTCGTAATGCCGAATACCCGGGTTCTAATCCCCACATGGGTACAATGTGTGAAGCCCATTTCTGGTGTCCCCGGCCATGATGTTGCTGGAATATTGCTAAAAGCGGCGCAAAACCAAACTCAGTCAGTCAGTACTGTTGCTGATATGAAGCAGTTAGCAGACCAGGACATAACATATATGCAAGACAGCCTACAATACACCTGACAGCCTATCACTCCAATTAATTCAGTCACCATGAAGCCAACTCAGGTGTGAACCTACCATTTATTACTAAGGCACCATGGAAAACCCACCAAGCACGACGATTATTGCCAGTCTATAAACATGTATAATCAGATTTCTCAATCACGGTTTGAGTTTCCTCATTTTCTATAGACCTATGAAAGATGTATGTCTTGACTGTACTCCCGCATTGTGGCTAACAGACACCCAGGCTTCCATACAAAAAGATGACTGTTTGCCTCACTAATGTCCCTGCATTTGTACTCAGGAAAATAGCCTTACAATTCAATGTCATTGTCAACATAAAATTATCATTTACCAGTTACAGTGTCAAAACAGACTCGAAGGTGTGTTTGGAAACTGATCAGTTCACCCTGAACACTGTAGACTACCGTAGTCTTTGAATATATATCATTTTGACAGTAACACATAAACCCACTTAAATTGAAAAGGTGACCCAGTAAGATGGAACCCGAGGAAATCTAGACTTGCTTCATTTGGGGCTTTAGCAGTGCATGAAGGGCTACGCAGTTGGGAAAATAATGTGGTTCAGGGGCTGTGAGACAAACTAAGATCTACAGGTGTGGAGTATGTTTGAAGTAGAGGAAATCTAGACTTGCTTCACTTGGGGTTTTCAGCATTGCATGAAGGGCTAGGCAGTTGGGAAAATAATGTGGTTCAGGGACTGTGAGAGAGACTAAGAATACTGTTGTAGGCAAACTTTCAAACCAAGCCATCTGTGAGATAGATACTTCATCAATGAACAATTGCACTGGATGTTATTATCGAAACATTCTCATATGTTTTACCGGTACAAACTTTCTGAAAGGCATTATGTCTTCTTAGCTTTCGGCCATGGGAGCCACTTGTCACTAGTCAGCAGGGAACACATAGTACATGATATAGACAACCAGTTATTCAACTTCCATTTTTGTGGAAGCTATTTTGGCTGAGTGGGTTAGCTCTCTGACTTGGTGAGCTGGCGATTAGCTGCCTAGCACTGAGAGTGTGGGTTTGAATCCCGGATGGGACTCAACCTAAGAGAAGTACTAGAATCTGTACTTTATTGAGAATATAATCCCAAATATAACCATGATTACATATGTTATCAGGGCAACAGATAAGGGGCGTACAGGCGTAATGTATGCCTCAAAATCAATTAAGTATGACATAATATAAGATTTCAAGCGTATCGTGTACGCACATAAATACCTTTGTACGTCTAACATTTAATTTCCGTGCGTATCATGCAAATGGAAATCTATTTCGGATAAATACTTGTCAAGTTTCTTTTGCGAAACACGATTTGACACATGAGGAAACCCCGACAGTAGGAATCACTTGCGTTGCCATGCAACGATATCCGTCACTATTTTTCGATTGGCTAAAACTACACTGTTCCTATTTATATCCAGTCGGACCTGACATTTCGAGCATCACACGGTCGCTCAGTTATTTCTCACGCGCCTTCAAATACAAATACATGGTTGGAAATAGTGATCGATGAATCATCCAGACAAACCACATCACCAACTCGCTCACACAAAAACATGTCAGTACTCCTTCAAAATTCTCAGTACACCTCCACTTGCAATATGATGTGTTAGTACACTCGCACCCCCAAAAGTTATCTGGAGCCCTGGTTATATCTGACCACTTTCAAAATATCATTGTGCATTGATGTATAACCGAGGGTCCATATTGTTTACATCATTTAACCTAAATTCTACACAGAATGTTTCACTTCCACCCTGATAAACAAAACTGTGAAAAA
Source organism: Haliotis rubra (assembly GCF_003918875.1). NCBI lineage: Eukaryota > Metazoa > Mollusca > Gastropoda > Lepetellida > Haliotidae > Haliotis > Haliotis rubra. Next base: position 987,912 of record NW_025766981.1, on the reverse strand, counting down.
AAAGATTGAGAAGGGGTTCTTCTCTCATTGTTGGAACAACACTGATGTTGTCATCGTAACAAAGGATAATCATTTCATTGATGTTCATCTACCATGTCATGTCTGAGTGCCCTGATATCCACACCATCTTGTTGGCAGTAACCCTCCCAACCATTCCTATTGATACCGATGCTTTGATCTTACTACGGGTAATTACGAATTGGGTTGTCACATACCTGAATTATCTCTGTAGGGGATAATATTTTTGGTAAAAAAACAGATACCACAAGCTGGATAGATAAATAGTTCTGAAGCATCCTCACATAAATACTCATATATGAGGGTGTTTCATTAATATCAGGGTGGTGGGGTAGCCTAGTGGTTAAAGCGTTCCCTTGTCACGCCTAAGACCCGGGTTCGTTTCCCCACAGGGGTACATTGTGTGAACCCATTTCTGGTGTCCTTCGCAGTGATCTTGCTGGAATATTGCCAAAGTGGCGTAAAACAAAACTCACTCACTCACTTCATTAATATCATTATCCTGCTTCAGGGGCCTACGGCCTGAAGTGATGTGCCAATTATAAAACAGATGTCCAGTGTGTCCGGAGTTGTGGGGTACAGGAAATTGTAGAATAAATGTCAGCATTTTGGACACAACGAACAGAAATTCAGGACATACATTTGCTTCAGATAGATGCCAGGTGAGCTCACAAAAGAACTACAAGCAAGACACTTATTGTTCTCCATATATTTATCATGTTTATCATGTTTATCCTTATATCTCCGAAGATTTATGGTTTATTCCGTAGGCTGCTTTGAAATCGAAACTGCATGACAAGTGTATACAAACACCCAGTAATTGATCAAAACTGTTTAGCATGATGTCAATGTAATAACAAATAATTAACATGTCATAACATAAAAAGCTTTGAATATCTGATTTATGTTATAGGGGCAGTACGGTAGCGCCTAGTAGTTAGAGAGTTTACATCACACAGAAGACCAATTTTCGATTCCCCATATGTGTAAATACTGTGAATCCCATCACTGGTGTCCCCTGCCATGATATGGATGGAATATTGCTATAACCTAAGCGGTACAAAACCATACTCACTCTCACTCACTCCATTATGTCCTCTGATCTAAAATTATCACATCAAAGACATACCACAATGGGCAAAAAACAATCAATTAAACGAGACGACATGACATCGTCTGTAGTGTTGTGAATTGGTTGAAATCTCACAATTGATGATTGGTTCAATACCAACAACCAATCATCGAAAAAAATAGGTTAGCTTTATTTTTTAGATTTTCCGATTCAGGATGCAGTTGCAGATAAGTATAAAGAAAAAAAACATTTGGTTCTCTGTTGTTTTTTGTTTTATTTAGAAACTGCACAAATTACATTTGCAAATTTCACATCCAGTGTAAAATGATTCAGTTCCAGTGTAACATAAAGATCCCAGATTCTTCAAGAAATATTCAGTCATGACTTTTCAGAAAGTGAAGTGAGGTTTCTAAGAATTAAACACGTTTTCTGGCCCTGACAACATCCTAGATATGTTCCATCATCAAGTATTTCAAACTCTATTACAGCGGTACCATACCAAACCCTTTTGGAGGAATCATACCCAAATGTTGGACACCCCACACCCACTCATACCTAAACAGCTGGATGCCTCCTACCCAAAAAAACGATTCTGTAATCAGTAAACATATATATCATTTGAAGCGATTGATTGTATTCTAAACTGCATCAGTGAAATTATAATACTATATGCAATTACTCAAAATAATGTTTGAGACAAGGGCTGTTGTGGTGACCCAATCTAATCCCCAAATGGGGACATGACCAACTTCCAAGCCTGTTTAGTTTAGGTACTAAAACAACAACAGGGCACCTTGGACAGTTGAGTTAACTCAATCTATTTAATTCTAATAATACAAGAATATGAAGAGGGAATGACTGTTCAGTTGTCAAAACATTGTGACACCATCAAAAACATTGAAAGATTGAAATGTTCAATGAATGAATGTTGGAAAAGTAAAAGGGTTATGAACACATTGCTATCAAAGTACAGGAATAAGTGTTGCATAAATTATAAGAATCATATATCATTTATAGTTAAATACAGTCTACACCAGTGAAAACAATCCAGTTTTGGCCATGAAGTAACTGGGTATGGTTCTTCCAAATTTGGGTACAGGTCATCCTAATTGGGTATGAGTCATCCAAATTTGGGTATGGGTCGACAAAAAAAAGGTATGAATGCTCCAAAACAGAAGACGACTTTAGGTATGAGTTACTTATTTTCATCGTGTACGAATCTCTGTGAGTACGGATCGTCTAGTATCCGTCTGATTGGATTTGTGTAATATCAAAGTAGTTTAAGGTACTATATGCCAGCAAATATAGGAACAGGAGGGATTCGGCACCCTATGTTCACGCTCAAGGTTTTCCTGCAGAGTGGACGCAGAAATTTGATGAAGTGCCCCCAAACTAAAATCCTGTGCGTCCTTGTGGATGCAATATAATTTTTATCTGGGAAAGAACTTTCTGAGTTAGTAATGATATCCCATATTAAAATATAACCTTGCGTAATCAATATTCGCGCACCTAACACGTTTCGGCGCGGTATGCGGAATTAACAAGACACGTGAAAATCACCAATTATACAAACCTTTATCAATAATTTTTTTTATAAAAACATAAGTTTCAGCCTTTGACACTTCGCTATCATAGCGGGACGAAGCCAACATGCCCACTGCGGTATCAAGGTCAGTTGTGCACTACGTCATCAATATTCGTGATAGCTAAATTCCAGACAAACAGTGTGGCGAATAATTAACGCCAACAGCTGATAACGATGTAACATTGAAGTTCATGTCTCACAATGCTTATTAGAAAGTTATCGTCAAGAAATGTTCAGAATTTGTCTACTTTTGTCTATCTTAATAAACAAAACACTTTGAAACAAGTAAAAGTTCCTGAATGAAAGTAAAAAAAACATTCTTCATCACTTTGGAGACATTTATTAAACAAACACAAGCATAGTTTCGTAAGTCATTAATTATAACTATTTGATTTCATCTTACAAAGTCGTCATAAATGCTTTTACTTGGTAACTTTTCATGAAGATTTGTTGTAAAGTTATAAGGATTGTGTCTGAAATGGGCTTCCATAGTTAATTTTCCCGGGCCACACCCCACCTACTGGGGTCATGACTTTTGACGTTACCAGTTACCAATGCAGACGACCGGTAGATGGGTGCTGTCATGAACGAAAACTATTTTTGTGGGCTCATTTTCGTCTCGATGTTTTTGCATTAGTGCAGAAGCATTAAACTACGTTTGCTAGAAAACTTTGATAAAAGAACTCTCATTTGAAGCTTGTGATTTCCAAATTGTGACAGCAGGAATACAAAGACGACTTCATGTTTACAAACACAAACTCTGACATCATGACTTTATGTGTAGCGACCGCATGAACCGGGAAATGATAGGTGCGTGAAAATAGATGTCTGCGAATTTACATTACATCAGAATACACATTCTGTTTACAATTATTATTCTAATGACATTGAAAGTAACACATTATATAACATAATCATTATCAAATGAGAAGCATCCATGATCATTGATTTCATGCAAATTACTGGACTCCCAATTTTGGAAATGGACTCTCAGAATACATATTCCCTGAGTCCCCAGGGCTCCCACTTTCGAAGAGCAATGTAAAACCCTGCACACTGATATAAGAATGAGGTTCGTTAGAGCAAAACTGTGTGTCAGATTCTAGTCCAGCATGTAACTAGACGACTTTGCACTACACCAAGGTGTGCTCGATGTAGACCTTGGCTGGAAAACTAGTTTATTCATATGAACTAGTTCAGATTCAATCCAGGATCATTCATACCAACCTTAGTGTTTGGTGCGTTTCAGCTCTTTCCAGTAAGAAGCCATCATTTTCAGTGTAAACTCCAACTCGCTCCTACAAAATTGACAACTGTGGAAAAATTCAACTCGCCGACAGTGATGTGACACGAATGAAGTGTTACAGATATTGAAGTCGTCAGTGTGCACGAAAACTGGGACGTTGGACAGGTGTTGGGTCACCTTCGGTGACAAAACAAGAATGTGACTCGATGTATAATTCACACTGTGAGGCTGAAAACAGGACGTGGGAGCCCCGTGGTGATGATCTTGTGGTGTCGTGTTGAGAGGATTACTTTGGTGGTAAATCACTAATTTTGACAAGTTGACGTGTACACATTTTTCCAAACAAACATTCTAACTTCCGCTACGTATGCGCATGATCGGAAACATTACACAGAACTCCCCACAGAGAATGATAACTCAGTGTGCTGTTGCGAAGTCGTTGTTTCAGATTTTGACTTTTCGTGATCGTGTTTTAACCAAATTGTATCATTTTAGTTGATAGATTATATGCATGGTATAGATGCCACTCAAGCTTAACCCGTCCAAATAATAATGAATTATTTTCTTGATTTACATTTATTTTCTTGTATTTGCGTCAAAAGTAGTAATGTGTAACAGAGACCATATCGGTATATGGTCTCTGTGTGTAATCATAAAAAGGTTCTTCAAAGCAGAATAGTTCGATCAGTCATAGAAATAAATTATGTTTTTAGTGAAGCTGTGAAAAGATTTTTAAAGTACGACTGAAAACACATGCAATATTATAACCACCGCTGAGCGTTTTCTGGATCTTGGAGAACCCACCAAGCTCCGTTATTCTTTACCTTACATATGTGATCAACATATGCTTAGATATTAACAATGCTATTCCATCATGTCTTAACTGGACAGGGGCGACGGAGTAGCCTAGGGGCAAAAGTGTCCGCTCGTCACGCCGAAAACCCGGGTTTAATTCCGCACATAAGGGAAAGGAAAGTGTGAAGCTCATTTCTGGTGTACGCCGCCGTGATATTGCTGAAAGTTTTGCTTAAAGCGGCTAATTGATGGTTATTAAAACATGAACATTAAAGGAGTTGTGTATTGGGTCAGGCTAGGTTTCAAGTGTTGATGGTTTACAGACTGTTATTAAAACTTGAACATACCAATTATACAAAGTGTTATTGACTGACGAGTAGGTCTCTTTTCAAGTATTTATAGATTGAGAACACTTATTGAAGCTTGAGCATTCAAATAAAAGGAGTTGTTTATTGAAGGCAAGCCAGTATTGAATATATTGGTTTACCTCAAAGTCTCAGGTTGATACAAAAGTTAATACCATAACACCATATAGTTACTCGGTCGTCACCATTCGGAAAGTAATCGATAAACATCGACTTGAGAGTCGGAAGGTGTCAAGCGACTGTTTAAACGGTCGATATAGCACGGGATTTTGCCGGAACTTCACATCCATCATGTTATGTATATGACGTGATATTGATTAGAAATTGGCCTTGCCAAATATTCAGTTTAGCTCTTCTTGGCGTCTTCAACATGTTTTATTTAGCTAATCAAGAAAATAATGGTAATTCGACCTTGAAAAGGAAACATATTTCCTGAAAATATTTCGATTCAGTTTAATTGTACAAAACATTAATACAATATGCAAGACCTTGTACGTAATGCCTTGTTATTGCGAAAATATCATGTGGAACCGTATACGTGTTTCGCCGGGAGACGGTGATTTCGTAGACTGAACCATTTTGTAGACGCGGTGGATTCGTAGCCCAGACTGGTTCGTAGACGGTGATTTCGTAGACGTGTATTAATAATTGAATAACAGTATATACTAAGTTTGATTTTACTTAGATTGTGTGTAACGAAGTTGTTATGCTTTGTTTTCAGTGATACGAAACTAAGGGCAGCTAAGGACAAGAAAAGTGTGATTGAAGAGTGAACGAATATTTTCCCGTATCTTGTCTAGACTTGTTTACATGTATTTGTATTTGTATATGTAGGGTTTGTTTTCAGTGATACGAAAATATTGTTACTGTGTGACTTTGTGTGTAATAAAGATGAAGCGTCGTAAAATGTTACACCGCATCTTGCAATCTAATTAAAATCAATATAAGATGTACCGTTTTATTTCTTTTTCAAATACACATGCAGGAACCACCGCCTCCAGGAATTGAGAGTGCGTTTGCGAATATGGTTTTATGCCGCTTTTAGCAATATTCAAGCAATATCACGGCGCGGACACCAGAAATTGGCTTCACACATTGTATCCATGTGGGAAATCAAACACCCGGGTCTTCGGAGTGACAAGCAGCCGCTTTAACCACTAGGCTACCCTACCGCCCCCAAGGCAGGAGAATAAGTGTCGTACTTATTCATCGGGAGTTTATCCGAGGGAGTGATTTTTCTCAAATGAACCTTCTTGATTTATGTTCGTTGTGTTGGAAAACCTGACGTTTATTCTAGGATTAACATCCGTACATCCTTTATTCCAAGTACCATATCCAAGTACAAATGTGAAGATATCTAAATCAAGAATTTATGTAAATATGTTTGGTATCTCTCTAATGTGTCAGTAGCTCTGCTGATGTAACACAAATTCCTGAAAAGGCATTAAAGTATTATTCTATTCTATTCTATTCTATTAACTGTACTTTAATGAAAATGCAGAGTTCCCGTTGGGCCAGTAACGTGAAACTTTGTACACTAACAAATATATTCTGTGGAATCGTGTGGAAATATGGCATTGCTAATTTCTGGGAAATAATTTTTTAGCTGTTCAGTGTTAATCGTGAAACGTTGTACACTCATACAAGACAAGAACCGTGCTTTGTTATACAGGAACCTAGAACTAAATTACAGAGTGCAGCTCAACACGGTCGGACATACGGTCTTAATGAGAAGAGGTTTCCGGTGCTTATATTACAAGCTGGTCAATATTGCCCCTGAGGCAACAAATCGAGGCACTGAACAGTTCTGTTCCTTTAATTACACAGAAACGTATCAGACTGTTCGTTCCCTCAATTACTTTCATGGAACTTTGCATATACATCGAACAACTACTGAAATATAGTGCCTTTAGTTCTGTTGACATTTTAAACTTTGAGGGTTTGTCCGCTTCACAGGCAGAAATTTCAAGTGAAGGTATAGTTGGGGTCAGGTTTAAATATATGTATTACAAACCTTTTCAGTATTTTCCCAGCACGTTAGAGATAAAATATTTCCGGGTTTAGTTTAAACACTTCAGTTGGTTTCGTTTCAGGAGCAGCGATCTGAAATCTTTCTGTGTTGCTTACAAAGGATTTATAGAAATATCATTCTATGGTGCCTTTTAATTTTTGCATCAAACAAGTAGGGTGCCAATATTGGTCTTTGGAAAGTTCACTTCGGAATTCATCTTCACTTGCCGCCTCTGCTGTGTTACTGAACGAGTGAGTGAGTGAGTGAAGTTTTACGACGCTTATCACGACGGGAGTCACCTGAAATGGGCTTTACACATTGTACCAATGGGGGTAATCCAACCCGGGTTTTCGGCGTGACGAGCGAACGCTTCAACCACAAAGCTAACACCCAAACCCCCACCCCACCCCCCGTTATTAACCTACTGAAGAGTATAGTGCAGTCCGAATGAAGTTTCAATTTGTGTGTTACAACCAATATTCAGCATTACAATAATACTGAACCCTCGAGTCCGTTTGGCTCAAAAACGGACGGATGAATTGCAATCGAACTCGAAAACTACTAAACATATAATACTCAATGAAACACTGATCATAATCAAATCATCAGACCAACTCTGGGATTTTTTTGCAAAATTTATCTCCTAAAAATAAAAAAGTTGTTTAACAAACTATCATTAAATTTTTGACACAGTTCACTATTTGTTACGAGGGAGGGGTGCAAAGAGAGGAACAGCCAGGTGTGCGAGAAATGATGGCGACAGCACAGCACAGGAAAATGATTCAACAACTTTGTCGGCACTTGTGCACGTGCTCTACGTACACCTGGCTGTTCCTCTCTTTGCAGTCCTCCCTCGTAGCAAACAGTGAACTGTGTCAACATTTTAATGATAGTTTGTTAAACAACTTTTTTTATTTTTAGGACATAAATTCTGCAAAGAAATCACAGAGTTGGTCTGGTGATTTGATTATGATCAGTGAGTATGTTAGTTTAGTAGTTTTCGAGTTAGATTACAATTCATCCGTCCGTTTTTGAGCCAAACGGAGCTATACTTGAAAAAGTATAGATGGGCCAAGATTTTGATCCTCTGCGCAACTGCTTTCTTCTCGCATGCTGTGATCACTGAAGAGTTATCTGCCCTTGTCGTCTGTATGGCAAAGACGGTAGGAATTTACGTCCGCACCTTTCAATATGAACACTACACGCTGAACAGCGTCCAGCAAATCAGAGACTGTCTACAGATAAAATATTATGGTGTCTGAACAAATACAGGTTTTCGCTAAACTGTGAACAAACACCAATATTTTCAAACTTTATTTTATTTTGATAACAATGCTTGCATATATTGTATATTCTTTAAAAAATAAATATAATCATAAAAAAACATCATTTTTACAAACATTTTCTCTATACATCTGAATTAGATTCACAAAAAAAAACATAACGAAATTGTCCACATATACAAATAAATGTAAAGTTTGAATTGACTTTTGCATTCAAGGTTCCAAACTTAACTGGCCCGGTGTGAAATGACTTTCAAACAAACCTCACACATAAATCAAATGGAAGAATTTTGCACCCTCTCTGAATATCTATCCAATCAAGTAGCTTATTTACAAATCAAACACACACTTCCTAATGGCAGAAACACAAAAATTAAAACCAAATAAGAATGGTCTTTGTGGGCGTGGTGGGCGAACTGGCTAAAGCGCCAGGCTAGTGATCCAGCGAGCTTGAGGTGATTTGATCGAGCCCACCTGTGACCGGGTGTAAAAACCTTGGAGTCAACTTTGTGTGCAGAATCTTTCAGTGTTGTCACAACCCCTAGTGTACAGTACATAACCCTGTGCACTTAAAAGAACCCACGAATCCATTGGTATATGACCAGATGGTGGCCACATGAATACCTGCAAACACCTAGTTGCGGGTACAGCAACGTGCAGTAAACTTGGACAAAGTACTGTGACTATGTGTCCCAGTCCACCCAGTTGATGCTTGAGACTGAGTAAGTCAACTTGTCTCCAATTATATAACAATTCAAATACAGTGAAATTGCTTAAAAAAGACAATATGGCGAACACTTCAATATATCTCAACACATCACAAAGTACCAGCTAGCTTAGTGTGTTGTTGACATTGGATAAAAATATCAAAATCTTTCTAACAAATCTCTCATTGGTGAATCTCTAAACACTTTCTTGATACACTGAAATTCAAAACAAACACTTCCTAATTGAATTTGCAAGGCACATCTGCAGGCAAAGTCATCCATTTCTTCACTATATATATATTTAGCGAAACTTCATTAATCCAGACCCTGCAACTATGGAAACCATGATTTCTGAGTGGGAAACCATAGCAATACAAATGGACATTATTCTAGAATTTTGAAATTTGATAATCAAAATGGTTTCACTTGGAATGGTACTGTCTGGATAAACAAGTTTTTCACTGTTAGCTATGACCAATTGTTTGTACACTGGGCATAATTGTATTTAAGCTCTTTACACTACCTGAAAGGGAACATATACTGATCCCACTTTCTAAGGAATCTAAGAGTGTATACATTTTTTAAAGTGCACACTTACAGGCAGAACATATAAGGTGAAACCTTTTTAAAAAGTGGTTTAGGGACCATATGACCTTATAATATTGATCATTGGAAAGGATTTTTTCTGACCTGCACTTCATATTTTTATTCCACCAACCAACATTCTTCACACATGGTGTTAAACTGCAAGACCAACACGACCACTTCAACATCAACACAGCACACATGGCAGAATGCTCAGGTGTTTCGACGAACACAAAAATTTCAAGTCTTTGTTGTATTTTCCTGAACAACTGACCATGACTTTTTCCAAGAAATCTTTAATCCAAGCAACAAAGTAAACAAAGTCTTTTCTGAAATTTTGTGATCTAGGCATGAACGGAAATCCTACCTTAAACCCTTTGATACCAGTTTTTCATATTGCTGGGCCTAGATCAATTGAAGGCGATCTATTGAGAAGTGTGGTACAGTCTGAATGGCAGCACAGGGAATGGCCATACCAGGAACTTGAAACTTGGAAAGTAGCATGCCATACATTCATCACTGTTTAAAGGCAACTATATTTTATCTGATAAGAGACTATTTTTGTGGCAAACATGCCTTGGTTTTTAAGATAATATTATTTTCCCAAATGTTTTTCAGTTCATGTTGACAATTCTTTATAAAAAACCATGTGTTACAAAAATAATATTTTGATGATGGATGATCATGAAAAGAAAAAGTAAAAAGGATTAAATAGTTTCTCTTGTTTGAGCATCAGCAAAACAATGACATACTGTATCCTTTTGTTCAGCTTCTGATACAGATGTATTCACTCAAAACAAACATCAGTTCAGAGCTTGTTAAACCTATGAAGTTTTCAGTTTTCATTCAGACTTAAATCCACATCCAAACCAAAATCGATTTATTCAGCACCCGTTTCCTCACAATAGCCATGACTCTGAAGCATCACTCTGAGTAGCACACTTTAAACAATGGCCAGGTTTTATGAAATGTTTAGGTACTGATTATATAGATTATGGCAAAGTGGTTGCAAAACAACATATAAAACACAAAGAACAAGATTGACGAACATGTCACATACAACAATAATTATTAGATCTTATTTATGACAAAGAGTTATTCACAGTGGTCAGTGTTCAGCATGTCACTAAGAATATTTCCCACAATCCATTCCACAATATCACTGTGACTTAAGGCCAACCTTTTCTTACCACTGGATACAACTTTAACATAAGATTCAGCAGATTGGAAATGAATGAAAACATATGGACACCTAATACAACCAGCACATTGAATACCTGTTATCTAACACAAACTCAAGATGTATTTATTAGAATATTACCATAGCAGTCTAGTCTTAATTGCCCAAAGGCAACCTTATACTGCAACATCTGATGAGTCTAATAAAGGTTAAATGATCATTTGTCTTCTTTGTTTCTCATTTTTAAAATAAAACAAAGGAGCTGGTTGAATTGTGATTGAAGTGACAAGAATAAGTTGGTCTCAGCTGAACATATTGCAGAATTGAGAATTTTTAAACATACAGTACTTTCATAAAGTAAAGCATATCAGTACACCAATTAACAATAAAAATTCTACATGTACTATTTACCAGGTTATTGCAAAACTACTTTGAATCAAACAACCATCTGTTGAAGAAACTTGGACACTTTGGTGCTGCCACTACAACTGGCAATAGACAACGGTTGTTGTCAGACTTTCCCTAGCAAATCTGCTTTCTGGTCAAATCGTCATAGTACACATTGTCAAGACAACTTAGTAATCAGCACCAAAATATTCCTTTTCTTGAGGTCATTTCTGGATTTATGTTAACTAAATCTACATAAAACATAATATGGTCACAAGTCTTTTAATCTCAACTTGCCCCATAAAAATGCAATACAATCAGATCGTTTTTCATGGTTTTAAGCTATGGCTACACCTACTTCTACGACAATGGTATTTCCCATCCTCACCATCAGACAGGCACATGCTGAATATAATGAAAGAAGCACAATATTACCGGTATACAGTCAATCCACAGATTTAAACATACTCTCCACATTCACTGTTGGTTTGATTTGTTTTGAATATTCTCTTAACTGTTTGCATACTTCAAGATATGTGCACATAGAAATATATTTTGAAACGATATGTGCCAACTGACAGAGGTCTTGAAAGTCAAACTATTGGATATACATCTTATGTAAGTATATTGTCATACTTCTTTTGATATCTTATGCATAAACACAAATAAAACATTGATGTATCTGTATGTTATGAGTAAATAGTTTTAGTCCAAACATATTTGTAGTAATTTCAGTGGCATCAAAACTTCTAAAAATTAATGGAAAATGGCAAAATACCCAATTGAGTTTGAGTGAGGTGAGTACAATTTATTTGGTTACTCAAAGGAAAATTAGGATACCCAACTGAGATGAAGACAAGTGAGTACATAACTCAATGACCCGAAAAGTTATTTGTAGCTCTGCAGTTTCTATAGGGCTTGAAAGGTAACATCCAATACTTTTGAATATTTATACATTTATCTGTCAATACTGTCATCTGAGATTCACTATATTGTTGGATATGTTGTCATGAAAGCAGGATATGGAAGCTTTATGCGGCAGAAGCTGCTTTCTGTATGCCTTCTTTTAGAAACTTGACATAGTTGTAGCTGGATGGTTCAGAAAATCTGCAAGCACAAATACAAGATAATAAATGACATGAATAACAAACAGGGACGGTAATGATAAAGCATCATTCATGTGTTTCACACAGTCTCATACAGAAAACTGGTGTTGAAGCACTGGAGTCATTAGATGGAAAATTGGTGCAGAAGCACTGCAGTCTTTTCAGGGGTGAAAATAACCCATTGCCCAACGTCCGAGTCCAGTGTTTTTTTCTGTCGGGCAAGCAAATTCGTATATCACACTGTACCGGCGTCCAGTTGACTTTCCAATCTTAATTATGTCGTTTATTTAAAAAATCAACAAAAACACGGCCGGTATAGTGGAAAAATTATCAGGGCAAGTGATTTCACATGTGCCAATGTACCGATGACACTAGCAATTTTAAAGTTATTTCCATCCCTGCCTTTTATGGAAAAATAATGCTAAAGCAACAATGAAAGAATGCTACAAATGAAATATTTGAAACATCACAGTTTTTGAATGCCTACTCACCCTGACTCAAGAATGGAAGTGTCCATGTCCAGGAAATCATTGGCATTTAACTTGTTAATGATGGTGCCATTTGGCAGAATCACCATCATCATGACAGGGAAGTTATAGTTAGTGATAATCTCCTCTGCCTTCTTTGCAAGCTCAGGCTCACTGGAGTCCTTCTTCATTTCCTGCAAGGGAGGTAACTCACGTTTTTAATCTGCCATAGAAGCTGTTTATCTGCTGCTGTGAGTCATTACCATTAAATACAGTAAATACAATAAACTATGATTATAAGGTACACCCTTATAATGAACTGACAGACATGACAAACTGCCTTTTTCGCCATGGACACCTACTGTATATTTTAGTTAAAACACATATAATGAAATACATTTATTACAAACTAAAATTAATGGACTTATTTGAGTTGGTAATAACATAGTACACTTTACATAGTTTTTTATGTTTTATTTTTGGTTTGTTCATTCAAACAATAGTTTTTGAGCTGGTAACTTTCAAATGGACAATGCTGTGTAACCCAGTATTTAGTGATCTGCGCCCAGATGACTTGTGTCAAATTTGACGAAATAAAGAACCATTATTGGTTACCAGGGACCACCTACCCTGAACCCATCCTCACCCTAACACTAAACCCTCACCCAGTCAAACCCTCACCCTGACACTAAACCCCATTCCCACCCTGGCCCGAACACTAAACCCCAATCTTACCCACAACCTTACGTTAAAACCCAATCGCACCCTCCCCCTAACACTAAACCCAAATCTCACCACACCTTCACACTATATCCCAGTCCTAACCTCATCTTAACACTAAACCCCCTTCCCACCCTCCCCCTAACATTAAACCCCAATCTCATCAATCCTCACCGTAAACCTCAATCTCGCCCTCACCCTAAGCCCAGACCCACCCTCACACTAAACCCCAACCCCACCCTAACATCAATCCTCAATCCCACCATATGAGCTCACCTCTAGTTCCGCTAACAGGGACCAGGAACTAATGAAGTTCTCAGACAGGAGCTGAGTGACGGGCGGGCTCTCCAGGGTGGTTTCCCTGAGAGTCCGCCCCCGAACCTCAGCAGCTCTGGTCATCTAGGGCACCCCATAATATGATCGAGTGCACTAGCTTCTTCTCTGTCTTTGCTCTTTTAAAAGCTTCTGTAAAATTGTAATATGGAACCTGAAATCACAGAAAACTGAATCTAATCACATGAAATAACCAATTAAAGTAGTAAATATATATCTTGGGAGGAGAAATACATTAACAGTTGTCTGATTTTGGAATCAGGTTAAAAAAATGTTTTGAACAGCTTGACAAAAGTGAAAAGATCAGTTCCACAATGAGCAAATTTGGTCTGGAATTCCGGACAATGCAAGTAAAAAAAGTGACCAGTTTTCTACATTCGTTGAATAGATTCATTGTGGCTGCAGGTGAAATGGTGTGGTGTATTAAAAAAAATGAAACCATGGCAAAGTGATTGGACGTGGGATACAGATTACCTCAAATGTAATCTGAGACAAAAGGATCACTGATATGAGGTGAGGTGAGTTGAAATTGGGTTTTACGTCATACTTGAGAATATTTCGCTCATATGACGACGTGCATGCGTGTGTATGTGTATGTGCGGCTGCTTGTACTAGCCCAGACTGAAGCTGGTTTTATAGTGCTAGTCCACTGAGATACCATGCTGCAGTGAAGCATGAATACCCCACTCAGACACATTATACTGACTCCGAGCCGACCAGTCCTTGTTGTACCCATTAATGCCAAGAGCCAGGCAGGGACCTACAAGTACCATGTTTTAACGTCTTTTGGTATGACGCGGTCGGGATCGAACCCGCGACCTTCCGCTCTCGGGCAGGATGCTCTAACCACTACACCACGGAGGCGGTCTCACTGATATGAGAACATGTTGATTAGGAGCTTATAGAGACCAGTGAAGATACGGGTTAGAATTGGTCTTCAGGAACCAATTCTTGTCACAAGAGGCAACAAGAAGACAAAGTCATCAATATCCCCAGCAATGGCAAAATACTCTTCAAGATTATGTCTACAAGTTATGATTATGTCAAATATTTAGGTGTGTATATAGAAAAGTGGAAGGAGAGTATTGAAAGGTTTTTAAAGTTCTGCTCCAGAAAGGAGCACTATCACCAATATCAGTGTATGTCAAACTTGTTGCCATGGAAATGCCCAAAATATTTTATTCAGAAATCCAAAACTACCAAAAGGCACCAGTACACCACCAGATCTATGTATGTGCCAAGTTTGGTGAAGAAACATTGAACGGTTTTAGAGTTCTGCTCCGGAAAAGTGCACTACCACTAATTTCTGTTTTAGTCAAACTTGTTGCCATGGAAACGCCAAAAATATTTTATTCAGAATTCCAAAACTACCAAAAAGGAACCAGTACACCACCAGACCAATCTATGTGCCAAGTTTGGTGAAGAAATAGTGAACGGTTTTAGAGTTCTGCACCGGAAAAGAGCACTACCACTAATTTCAAACTAAGTCGAACTTGTTGCCACGGAAATGCCAAAAATATTTTATTCAGAATTCCAAAACTACCAAAAGGCACCAGTACACCACCAGACCAATCTATGTGCCAAGTTTGGTGAAGAAATAGTGAACAGTTTTAGAGTTCAGCTCCGGAAAAGTGTACTACCACCAATTTCAGGCTAAGTCAAAACTTGTTGCCACGGAAACGCCAAAAATATTTTATTCAGAATTCCAAAACTACCAAAAGGCACCAGTACACCACCAGATCTATCTATGTGCCAAGTTTGGTGAAGAAATAGTGAACGGTTTTAGAGTTCTGCTCCGGAAAAGAGCACTACCACTAATTTCAGTCTAAGTCGAACTTGTTGCCATGGAAATGACAAAAATATTTTATTCAGAATTCCAAAACTACCAAAAGGCACCAGTACTCCACCAGATCTATCTATGTGGTCAAGTTTGGTGAAAAAAAATTGAACGGTTTTAGAGTTCTGCTTTGGAAAAGACAAATGTGCACGGAAGGACGGACGGACGCACGGACAGAGTCCATTTTAATACCCCCCGAAAAAAGTGTTGCGGGGGTTAACTAACAGGATTGGGCGGTCATTCTCCCTGACTTGGTTGACAAATGTTCATAGACACCTTAAATGAAATTGTCCTAAACCACATTTAAGTAAACTTAGGCTCAATATTATTTGTTACACTGCTATACTGAGTCTAACAAACCCTAGTAGAAGGTCGCATCAGCTAACCTTTGAGCGACCTATGACCGTCAAATCAAACGCGAGACGGCCGAACGGATTTAACCAATCAGACAACAGCTACTATTTTAGGGTTCGGCGGGACTTACAAAACGTTTTTTTATATTTTCTCTTCCCTGGTCGCTGACACTGATCGCAAGATGACATCCTGGAATATTGATAAAACGCTTTGTTCAGCGTGCTCCATGTGTAACACTCGGAAGTGATCGTGCGGAAAATAGCATTCGGAATCATTTGAGTTTTCGAGGTAAAAGTTCAAACGGTATGTGCGAATGTTAACTTTCGCGATTTGGTAAGCTGTGTTCTGATTGGTCAATTCAAAAGGTTAGCTGACACTTACTTAGACTGTCCTAAACCATACTCCCATAATGTCCAGTGAAGTCTCCAGCACTTCACGTATGTGTCGAAATCTTTACAAACATGGTTCAAAAGAAAAGAATGATGTGACGTAGACAATGTTGTGTACCTTCTTAAATGGGTACAATTTGACTTCAAGCACTCTTATAGCATCTTCAAGTGAAATTTCAGACATCCACTCCACCTCGGACGCAAGTTCGGGCAGATTAGGGTTCTCTGCCTTCATGGAGTCATTCAGAAGTAGGTCGCCATGAAGTGCCTTCTCGGACGGTGCTGTGTTGTTCAGTTTCATCAGCGGCATGAAGCCAATGTCCACCTCCATGTTCTCGTTCTCCTTGGGCCCATTCAGCCACTCCATGTCTGCAAACATACCAATCAAACTAACACATAGACTAAACTCCCAGAGACTTGGAACAATGGTGGGACAGAAGACTGAGGTAGAAGTTAAGACTGAGATCCATGGATATAAGAGGGTCCAAGGTAGGACTCAAATCTATGGTATGACACAGAGCTGGGTTACACCTCTGATTAATTATAGGACTCAGATCTATGGTAGAGCTTGGATCATGGGTAAGATTTGGATCTAAGTTAAATCTCAGATTGAAGAAGCAGATATGGGATAGGTATGGGGATGGTGCTAAGTTTGAGTTCACTTGGATATGAACCTTCAAAGTGTAAGGAAAAAAGAGTGAGTGAGTATGGTTTTAGCCGCTTTTAGCAACATTCCAGCAACATCACGGCGGGGGACATCAGAAATGGGCTTCACACATTGGTGTGGGAAATCGAACCTGGGTCTTCGGCATGACGAGCGAACGCTTAAACCACTAGGCTACCCCACTGCCCCAAGGAAAAAAGAAATGAGCATAAGTTTTGATGTTCGTACAGTTGCCCCTCACTCCTTATCTCCCCTACATGTGAACAGCATGGATAGTCAGATTTACCTAAGCTCACAGAAAAGAACCCCATTAATTTACACCTAAAACAAGGGCCAGGAACGACTACATATAACCTTAATGTCAGAGGATATTTGTATCTTGATGGCGAGTGGTCTTACTTACCAACATTAAGTTTCTTGTCCGTGGGGCAGTACAGGTTGAAGTAGAGGATATGTGAGCTGTCCCGTGCCATGATGACATTGCCCATGAACTGGGCCGGTGTATACCAGTAAGGATGATATGGAGGTTCGTTCAGCTGAAACTCGGCATGAATCCTGAAATGTAAGGACATCTATTGGTGTTTAGTCTGACAGCAGAAATATATATGAAACATCTACTGGAATAGTGATAACATGGTGTAAACGTCCACCTCATAAAAAGCATGTATTTGTTGTAACCTTCAGGATACAATAATATCACACACACTGCTTGTACCTGAGGGCTTGTGGGTTCTCTGCCTGTACAGGTGTCTCAGTGTTGCAATACTTGACAAATGATACAAAATAACTCACCAAACAAGTAAATAATGCTATGCACAGAGGAATAATAATACATAGAGGGATAATTCCATGTATGTGTACGAGAAACAACAATTCTCCTACACATGCTTCAGAATTGTCAAAGAGCAAAACAAAGATGTCTCTAACAAATCTGTTTTATGAGTTTAAAAAATTAAATATAATACAATCAAAAATGCCACAAGTTGACTGCAATATGCTCCTCTGTCTTCCTGCATGTTTCATCAAAGTCAGGAGCAAGGGCGGCCCTGTTGTCTAAGGTTCCGCAGTTCACTGTGCAGAGTTACCTCCCTTGGGTACGCCAGAAACCTATGATTGTGACTGGTAACCCTTGTTCACCCCAATTATATTTCTAGGCTGAACAGCACATAACCACACTCATTACAGACCTGCATCACTTCAAGATTTCCCGTTAAGTGGACTTGCAGTAATATTACTGGAATACTGTCAAAAGCTGCACCAAATCACCCTCACTCATCTTATTTAACAAAATACATGAGACCTGTATTTGAGGGTCCCTGGGACTCATACTCTTAATTTTCAGGGGTCATGGACCCCAGACACTTAAATAATACTATTAATACTGTTATTGTATTGTGTATCATGATCTTCACATTGTTACAGTAATTAATTTGCAAATGATACCATAACCCACTTAGTAGCAAACTCAATGATAAATTCCTGATACTTGATTAGAATTTTTACAAAAAGTATTTGGACTTTTTCTGCATCCCTGTGGATGTGCTAATAAATTTTGTTGCGTCCATTGTCCATTTTAATGTGTACAGGACGCAGGAATTTGTGTCCTGTAAATCCCTGAAAATATGTTTTATCATTTACATATGGGTGTGGATTTTGGAATAATATTATACCTGCAGCAGGAAATATTTTCTGCATTCATCTAAAACTGGGCAATGTAAAATCTGTATTTCAGGATTTTGAATAGCATTTTTACCCAAAAACATTTCCCCATAACAAAACAAGAATATAAAAGAAAACAGTATATCTTAAAGAGTCTCAGCGTGTGTGTTTACCTGAACTGTATATCAAAGTACTTGTCGTTCATGGCCCTGACAGTTGCCACGCTACCAGTCGGGGCGAAGCGTGATATGATAAATGGTCGTGAATGGAACATGGTGAGGAGTCTGTGAATCATCACATTAGAGTCCACCACCTTGGGTGGGTAGTACCGATTGCTGGACAGACTGGAACCGATTATGGAGCCAAACATTGATGACTGGGTGTTCACAATTTGGTACACGTCTCCCAGGTCTGCTGTCTCTATATTTGGTGGTAGGAACACAGAAAAATGGCGTGCACCA
The DNA here is from genome assembly GCF_003918875.1 of Haliotis rubra. NCBI lineage: Eukaryota > Metazoa > Mollusca > Gastropoda > Lepetellida > Haliotidae > Haliotis > Haliotis rubra. The sequence goes on along the minus strand of NW_025766981.1, from coordinate 968,688 downwards.
AAGTTCATCCATTCTATGGCAGGCTTACGCCAATTCTTCAAGCCAGCAAATGCGTCCAGCCCACCATACTGGAACATGAAAAGAGATATCTCAGGTATACTTCTGCACATAAGCTTCTCCATTATCACTGACTAACAACATTTGTAACTGTAACATTCAAAGAAATATGGAACAATTACGTTGATAACTATTACATATTCTGTCTGTTTAAGACACATAATTTTTACCAAGGTATGCTTACATGATTTCTGTCTGTGAAGAAAAACTATTGTACATTGTACGCAGTTCACTTTATTACGTAGGGGATGCGTGAACACTTGCACTGTCTCCAGTTAGGAATTTGAGTGAGTTTAGTTTTATGCTGCTGTTAGCAATATTCCAGCAATATCACGGTGGGGAACACCAGAAATGAGCTGCACACATTGTACCCATGTGGGGAATTGAACCCGGTCTTCAGGGCGTCAAGCGGACGCTTTAACCATTAGGCTACCCTAATTTGAATTTGAATATCTTCTCATCCTCGATTATCCATAATATGTCTGTCAGATAAAAATGACATCAGAAACACTGAGTATAGGAAGATACATTTTATCAATTCACTGTTGTTTTATCCAATCACTGACCTCTTTGTGCGTTTGTGCTGTTGTCATAGTTACCTGCTCATTAAAGTCTTTGGTCATTGTCTCCTGTCTAAGAGGATCAATGTAGGCCTTGATGGTGACAACTTCATCCTCCTCCTCGATAGGGACATCATACACCAAGCCTGTCACCTGTACAACAAATGCAAAGTTTTGGATTTACTGGCATAAGCTGTTAAGGACTCAATCTGCACCTGGATTACAAAGCTTGATATTCTCATATCCTCTGCCAACTGTATGTTCTGTGCAGTGCACAGATTCAACTCTATGACCACATGAGCTGCCCAGGATGTCTTGCAAAGAGTCTGAAAAAAAACCCTGATAAATGTTTTGCAAGTGTCAAAGAGTATATGTTCCTGAAGTAATCATAGTGAAAATGTTCCTTTTTACTATATCCTGGGTTAAAACCCTAATGGATCTGTTTTAGCGGGGATCTGTTTTAGCGGGGATCTGTTTTAGCGGGGATATGTTTTCAATGGCTAGGGATTTTGTTCCACAACATTTCTCGAAGTATTTCAAGTCTGGTATAAATTTCCAAGTGAAAATGTTTCATTACCCTAACCATAACCTTGAACTTGAGATATTAATGTAATTATCTGGACCTTGAATATATATACATGTTGATTTCTTTGCCTCACTGAAAATTTGTTCCACTGGAGAGTTGCCAAATTTACTGGGCAAGACATATTTACGCTGGTAATATTTGTTCAGGAAGGAACCAAATCAACAGTCAGAGAGGCCTCTAAGAAATGTAGACTTTCAACTTCAACTACAAAACCTGACATTTCATGAAAGTAGCAAATTCACAGAAGTGTGAGTAAAATGGTTTTGAATCTCCTGTGTGCTGGTTGTCACCACTTTGGTAGTACCGGTACACATCCCTGGACTCATTCCTGGCCTTCAATACACTGACTGACCGACTGAGTTTGGTTTTACGCCGCTTTTAAGCAATATTCCAGCAACATCACGGCGGGGGACACCAGAAATGGGCTCAACACATTGTACCCATGTGGGGATTCGAACCCGGTCTTCGGCTTGACGAGCCAAAGCTTTAACCACTAGGTTTAACCCACCGCCCCCCCTTCAATACAGCGAGGCGACTCGTTTGGATGACCTGTGCAGTTGGCGACTGAGCTGATACATGAGTAGACTATGCTTCTGTGTGATTGAATATGTGTCATACAAAACTGGCATGTTTCACTGCCATGATTGTTTTGAGTTTGTTTGAAAACTATCACATATCAAGTTAAAGGGTTCATATATTATTAATAGCACATTGGGAATTTTTTTTTTTTTTATCATTTGTATAGTGTTTTATTGATCAAATACATCATAATTGGGAAATATCTACCATTTGACACAAAAGTCAGTAGACAGGAAGGTCGCTCAATGTGGACCTGGTCAGCATTTACAGTTGACTGGTAAGAAGGTCCCCAAGACCATGGGTATACACTATTGGTCATACCGATCTAGTCTCCAGTTTATCTGGCGCTGGTGTTCATTATTATGCTTACGTTAAATTATTAAACATTTGTGACCTGTGAAGGTCCGGGTTAGAATTGATCTTGAGCAACCCATGCTTGTTGTAAGAGGTAACTACTGGTCAGATCACGTGGTCTGAGGATAACTGACACATGTCATTGTATCGCAATTGCATAGATCGATGCTCATGCTGTTGATCACTAGATTGTCTATCACTATAATCTTCATGATAAGGTAACACATAATTACATGAGGAAGCAGTCTTCATGTCTACCCAACCACATTCATTCAACTCCTATTACTTCAAGCCTATATTAAATTCCGTAGTCATGAAAGTTATACATTAAGGCCAGACTAAATTGTTCTTGTATTACCAACTTATCATAAATGTACTTACAAACAACAATTTGTATTGATTAACTTAATATTTCTTTCTTTAAACTAGTTTTCAAATTAACTTTATTTCAAAACTGTTTAAAGCAAATAAAGTAAGAATGACTTCACCTGTGAAAACCAACAATGTCCACTAGAGCGGGACAGTTCGTACCTGTGTTGTCAAGACTTATCTCTGTACAGGTGTGTTTCACTATCAAGATGGTATCACAGCCTGGGGCCCCTACAGATATCACTGACTGGCTCTACCCATTAACATGGGCCATATAAGACAGGCACTAGACTACACATATAAACTGTGCAGTGAATATTAACTACAATTAGGGGTGAAACGATATACTGAGGTATTACTGACTGACTGAGTATGGTTTTACGCCGCTTTTAGCAATATTCCAGCAACATCACGGCGGGGGACACCAGAAATGGGCTTAACACATTGTACCCATGTGGGGATTCGAACCCGGGTCTTCGGCGTGACGAGCCAACGCTTTAACCACTAGGCTACCCCACTGCCCCTACTGAGGAATTAGTAGAACTGCAGCATTTTGCCTTCAGTTCGTTATACCGTAATGCAATCCAAAATACAATTTGTATTCCTTATATGATATTAATGATACGGAAACACACTCGGTTAATAATCTCTATATATACCAAACCGAAGGCCTTATATCGCTATAAGTTCAATACCATGGTAAGAACGTACTGTTTCACCCCTAGCAACAGTCACCTGGCTTTAAGAATAGGACTGAAACCTTGTAATGTGCTGAGATAATTCAATATAACTAAATGTTTACTATCTTACACACACAATCCAGAAATACATTAAGAAGATGCATAATGTATAAAAAACACAGACAAATTCGCTGAGAGCCAGCTTTGATCTACACATCATCCTGTTTCAAATTTGTGTTTGTGCATCATGAAGTACACTTCAATATGTTTCAGGAACGGTTGCAAACATAATCGCTTTTTGATAAGTTGCCAAAAAGGTAAAAAGTTCACCTCAGTAATAAGCCCCAAAGCATAAACTTACACAAGCCAAATACTTGTTGCACTACATTATCACTTCATTATGTCATACTGAAGACAGTTTGGTTAAGAAAACCCCAGAAGTTAATTAACTGAAACATTGCCAACAGAGTGGCATGTCGTTAGGAAGTACAACCTGCACTCTCTACATGACTGGGACGGTGTGGTAGCCTAGTGGTTAAAGCGTTCCGCTCGTCACGTCGAAACCCAGGTTCGATTCCTCACATGGGTACAATGTGTTAGCCCATTTCTGGTGTCCCCCGCCATGATATTGCTGGAATATTGCTAAAAAGGGCGTAAAACCAAACTCACTCACTCACTCACTCTACATGACTACCGGTACATGGGCCCTTTCCCTGTACTGCACACACATTTCTTGTTTTACTCTGCTCTCGGCAATATGACAGAAGGCTGTAAATAATCTAATCTGTACCAGACAATCCAGTGATTGATATAATAAGCAACAATGTAACCTTCAGGTTAAGATGACACGCTATAAAAAAGTCACGCTGGGCCACCCAATCCATTAAGTTACCCCTTACAACCAGCACAGGGGCCCAATCCACAAAGCATTTGTAGAACATCATTCGTAAGTCTATCATAAACTACATAGTGGTGATAGCTTGTAACACTATGAACGCTTTGTGGATTATGACCCAGGTTCCTGGGATCTGTTCTAACACAGAATCTCCACAGAGGACTACACTGATGAATTCCGAACACTCACAGTACAGTATTATCAAGGCATCTTGTCTTGGCAGTCTATGAAGAACTTACTGAGCTTATAAACATATTAACTAACTTAACTAACATATCAAGCATGTGTTGTATAATGAATGCTGTCAAATTTGAAAAATAATTGGAAATTATGAAGCACCAAGGCTCTACTTCTCATAAGTTTTTCTTTATGGATCAGATTTTTCACCAGATCCCAAAATATCTATTTCAAAATTGCACCAGAGGCTGACATTTTTCTACTGATAGGATCTGATTTTATTCTCCATTAGAGTGAGTGAGTGAGTTTAGTTTAATGACGCACTCGGCAATATTCCAACTATATGGCGGCGGTCTGTAAATAATCAAGTCTGGACCAGACAATCCAGTGAGCATGAGCATCGATCTGCGTAATTGGGAACCGTTGACATGTGTCAACCAAGTCAGCGAGCCTGACCACCCGATCCTGTTAGTCGCCTCTTACAACAAGCATGGGTTACTGAAGGCACATTCTAACCCAGACCTTCACGGGTTCTCCATTAGAAGTTTTAGTGATGATACCTATGCCTGTAGTTTTGGAACTTTCAGAAATCATTTAAAAAGCACACTTGCAAAACGGAATCTTCAAATATTTTGTTTGTTGCAAAGAATAATCGAGCCTTGACCAGACAATCCATTGAACATCACTGCCACAAATCCATGCAATTTGGATAAGATGACATGCATCGACAAATCAAATGAGTCAGATCACCTGGTCCACTTAGTTGCCTCTCACATTTATTTCTGTCATACATTAGTACACAGTGTCCATGAGAATCTAATCACTAGCTGACACTTGCAAACACAAAAGAGTAATGAGCCAAACAGCATTTCCAATATGGCTGCCGCTGGTCAGTCATGATGGCTGCAATATGTCATGTTCAATTCTAGGAGACATTTTAAACTGCTTAATTTCAGAATAATAAAAGAAGTCTTTGAACTTAGCTGTGAGTAAATATTTATCGAAAAACTCAATAAAATACATGAAGATCAATGGCTAAGCGAGAACCATCCTCGATAATCTCGAGGGTATATGTTACGATCACTCTCCACTATAATATCGAGGGTATACATTACGATCACTCTCCATTATAATCTCCAGGGTATACGTTACAATCACTCTCCACTATAATCTCCTATAGGGCATCCACGTTGGCCTGATGATCACTTTTTATCCAATCAGGTGTCTACACTGGGAAGTTGAGCGAACCAATCACAACTCACTTTCGCTTCTTAAATTATCTAACCGTTTAAACAACACAACTGATGCAGAGGTACTCTGAAAGAGGTAGAAGGAGTTCTTACATATATTTTTTGAAACTTTCAGATCTGTCAATTTGTCTGTATTATTTCCTCAAAAATCTGAGTGGCACTGTGGACAAACCTTCGCGACTTGCGACCGCTATCTTTGTTGACACTGGCATGCTCGGATGTAACAGTGGCTTAGCTGATTGGCTACAGTGAGAATGCGGAGCCAGCAAAGGGAGGTAATATATTTATCGGGCCAAGCCGTGGATGCATCCAGGGTATAGTGGAGAGGGATCGTAACGTATACCCTGGAGATTATCGAGGATGAGCGAGAACCAGTAATAGGAATATAAAACAAGCACCGAGAGAAAACATTTACTGGTCCTTACTGGTTCTAACTAGTATCAGCACTAAAAGACTTGTCAGCTTATCTTATCCTCAACAAATATTCTCACATACCCCTTTCATGATATACTAACTGGATATGAAACAAGCAGTTGTCACTAAGGTGACATAATCCCCCGCCGCATATTATCAAATCAAACTTAAAGAGTAATGAAAGTGAAGGTCGTAGTTTAAGATGAAGTTAAATGTCAACAAAAACATGACCAGTCAACCTCTCTTGATATTTTGCTCTGCTCTGTAGCTGTTCAAACACACAAATATTTTCAAGACTCACTTTGACCTTGACATGAATGTCATGGTGTATGAAATATGCCAAAAATAGTAATAGAGAAATTGCTTATCAAAAAACATTCAAGAGAAGTCTTGAAAATCTATGAAGAAAATCCAGTGAACCCTTCTTGAGATATCTTGCTGACAATCTTAACATACTGAAATCTTCAAAGTGTCGCTGTGACCTTGAAAATTATGTGAAGGTCACCAAACTCGACTGGGCCCTGCACCTTCCCTATATGAAGCTTGGTGTCAAATATGAAGAAAATCCAGTGAACAGTTCTTGAGGTATCTCGCTGACAAGCTTAACATGCAGGCTAACATGCTGAATTCTTCAAAGTGTCGTCGTGACCTTGAAAATTATGGGAAGGTCACCAAACTCAACTGGCCCTGCGCCTTCCCTATATGAAGCTTGGTGTCAAACATACAGAAAATCCAGTGGACGGTTCTTGGGAAATCTCGCTGACAAGGGTAAAACGTCCCCTGGTGACCTTGAAATGAAGGTCAAGGTCACCAAACCTGACTCGGACCTTTCTTATACTGTGATGAACCTAGGTACCAAGTATGAAAAGAATCCAGTCAATGGTTCTTAAGATATTCCAATTTGTACGTACGGACGGACGGAGCCTAATACTATATCCCCCGCTTCACGCTAAACGTGTGGCGGGGGATAATTACACATATGTGTTGAGCTGTCAGCCAAATTACATTTTCAATATGGCTGCCAAGTAGTTGTTTGCGGTAATTATTTCCTCTCATGGAAAACAATGATAGCCAGTTCTTAAATTCAGTAATGGAACATAATACCTTCACGATACACATATCATGAGGTTACTGCACTACCTAGCTGCTTCACAATAATCCTGTGTTTTTTTAGAATAATTGATTCTCAAAACACCACTCTACAAAATCTGTTAGTGATCAGTTCTCATGGAAAACGATAGCCAACTTTTACATTAAGTCATAAATTGAAAATAATAGGTCCATAATATGCACATTATGCCCCTATTGCACAAAATGGCTATCACCATAAGCCAGGCTGTCACAATAAGCCCGCCTTTTTCTACAATAATCAATCTTCGGCACGCCACTCTATAAAATTTCTAAACCGATGCAAATCAGTCATGCAAGCCTATTGGACAGTTATCCTGAACAAAACCAATAAAGGAAAATGGAAAGCATGACAGCTCTCTGAGTGTAAATATTGTCTTAGTCCCAATGATCTGCACAGCAAATAGAATATACCTGTAAACTGATCACAACACACATCACTGATGGCAGGTTAATCCTATTTGAGACCTGGCAGGTGAAGATTGGTACCAGTGCACCAAACAGCACCACAGATATTGAATTTTAAGCCCTTCAATAAACCAACCACGATCATGAAACTGAAATATACACAATTCCACATGCATCATTAAACGTCTAGTGGTATAACTTCCTCCTCTCAATTAATGCAAAATACCATCGTTACCTTGGAAAACCATCATGGTATTAAATATTATAAATATATCTATATATCAGTAGCTTAATCATTATTAATAAGCGCCATATCCCTCAAAGGTTTAACCACATGGGTACAATGTGTGAAGCCCATTTCTGGTGTCCCCCGCCGTGATATTGCTGGAATATTGCTACACTGATGTTACTATTGTTAGACATATGCATCATTCTTGTGAAAATGTTTTAGCTGATATTTGCACCTGATGTGGTCAGCTAACTTGCCTCTGAAAATTGAATTGCTTTGCAGACAAAAACAGTTCCAATTTCTACAATACATGATGAAAAGGAGCCTAGATACTTTCTTCATTTTTAATGTAGAAATATAGACTTGCCACATATTCTAGACTTGCATGGGCTGTATTGGATATATTTGTTTCAGGGTCAGTTTGAATACTAATGGGCATAAAGAATGTTTAATGTGAATGAATTTCTATGTTTTAAATACACATTACATTAAAAGGCAGATATCTCTGAAAAGATATTTTGAAGGTTAAAGCTGTTTATATGGATTTCAATATTAAACAAGAGTTGTCTTATTATTGTTTTGGGGGTAGAAACAAAGAAATAGTGTTTCATATGGCAAATGTTAACTAAACACATCATCATTAATAATGAGATCTTAGGTAAAACTAAGAATATATTTTACTTGACACATGTACAATTTTGAAAGACAATTTTAATGAAGGTAGATAAGCATGATTACAAAGTAGCATATGTTAGTTTTTTAGCTGGAACTGTGGAAGATGGAGCTGGAGTGAGTGAGGGAGTATTGTTTTTGCCACTTTTAGCAATATTACAGCAACGTCACAGCGGGAACACCAGAAATGGACTTCACACATTGTATCCATGTGGGGCATCAAATCAAGGTCTTTGGAGTGACGTGCATAGAAGGGGCAAGAGAAAGCCCAGAAACCAGCTGTAAAATGGGTACCCGTGAGGATGTGCTGGCAATGTGAATGTTAAGTTCATTCGCCTAACAGGCAGCATGGCTGTATGCTCCCCATGGAGTTGAAAAAGTATCGGAAAGTACGATAGTGTCCTATGACCGGGGATAGTAATGTACGTAGCGCCGTGAGCAGGCAATGTGCCTGGATATGAGCGCCATATAAGCGGACGATTACTATTACTATTATTATTACGTGCGATTGTGTTTACCGCTAGGCTACTCCACGGTCCCAGTTGAAGCTTGAAATGTCAAGGACATGTGTATAGACAAGGAAGTGGTCGTTATTACAAAATCTGTCTAATTATAAGACAATCTTGAAGATCTTGGTTAGAATTGGTCTTTCACAACCCGAGCTTATCCTAAGAGTTGACAACCGGGATTGGGTGTCAGACTCACTGACTTGGTATTTGCATGTTGTCTTATCCCTGTTGTGTAGATCTATGCATATAATGCCACTCAAATATTTACACACCTCCATCCTATTACAGGAATATTGCTGGTTACCATGTTAACCAACAAACAAACACATTTACAGGTTCTGGGACAGACAAAAGGAACACACCAACATTATTGTTTTAACCTTCAGAGAAAGACAAGCAATCCTACATAAATGACACATTTATGTGTATCATGTGTATTGAGCTGTAAATGTTGGGTGGGTGGGTTGGTAAATGAGGAGCAGTAAAGTGAGTGAGTGAGTGAGTGAGTGAGTGAGTGAGTGAGTGAGTTTATGTGTATCAGTATTGAGCAGTAAATGGGTGGGTGGGTGGGTTGGTGAGTGAGTGAGTGAGTGAGTGAGTGGGTGGGTGAATGTTGGTGGGTGGGTGGAGTGAGTGAGTGAGTGAGGAGGTTTAGTGCCACTTTTGGCAATGGTAACATCACAGTGGGCTCCAGAACACCAGAACTGGGCTCCACACATTGTACCCATGTGGGGATTTAAACCCTTATTACCAGTGCCACAACTACCTAACTTCAAAAGGAGCCCTTTCTGTATACATATACTTACATACACACAACAATAACCATGATTTCAGAATTGATGAATTATGAAAGAGGTATTCTTATACCTGTTTACAAGGTGCTGCCATTTTAATAAAAATGTTGAAATTTTTAAAACCATGAATACAAATGAAACTCAGATCTATGCCATTGAAAGAAAACTTAAACTGAAAACAACACGTGTCCACGCTACCCTGTACTCATGTTAAACATCTACCAAGCAGCCACCAATGTGACCCGTTAATCTTACTCCTTGCCCATGGGTAAACAGGGGTTTATATTGCGAACTGACCCAGTCGCATTGATCTCAGCCATGCCAACAGCATAAGTAGAAGATGGACAACAGCCATGTATTATAATTACTGTATAAGAAATGAGGGCAGCAGGGTAGCCTAGTGGTTCAGGTGTTCACTCGTCACGCTGAAGACCCGGGTTCAATTCCTCACATAGGCAAAATGTGTGAAGCCCATTTCTGGTGTCCCCAGCCAGGATATTGCTGAAATATTGCTAAAAGCGGTACAAAACTAAATCCACTCACTGTAAGACCTTGAAGTACATGTACTATGTTTTTCTATCAAAACCGGTCAATGGCTGGTAAAATCAAAAACCTTTATATCTGAATACATAAGAGAGATGGTCACATTTATTTGTTTTTTTCCAACACGCTCATATCAAATCAGACCATTGTGTTACTTGATTTACAGGAGACAACACCAAATTCATAAAAATATATAACAGAATATGCTTTTGACTGAAAAGATGCTATTGTGTGCAATCCTAATTAACCTCAAATCAATCTTGAGTGAGTGAGTTTAGTTTTACGCCACTTTTAGCAATATTTCAGCAATACACAGATACAGCCTGCCTTTATGAAGCTGAAGGTCCTTGGGGACTGACTTAGTCTAAACTTATTGGAAACTTTATCACAGAGGAATATTTGATGAAGATCTATTACGACAAAAACGTATTGCTTTAAATACAAAACATTAAGTGCCCACTTTTATGGACAACTCGAAGATAATCCAAGATAATATTTATATAAACATTTTGCTTCTACCATAACGTTCATAAAACTATGCAGGCCTCAGTTTTAGCAATATCTAATGATATACACAAAGAGTTACACACAGCATGGTCATGACACTATGAGCATCACTGACTGACTGAGTTTGGTTTTACGCCGCTTTTAGCAATATTCCAGCAATATCACGGCGGGGGACACCAGAAATGGGCTTCACTCATTGTACCCATGTGGGGATTCGAACCCGGGTCTTCGGCGTGACAAGCCAACGCTTTAACCACTAGACTACCCCACCGCCCCACTATGAGCATCAATGTTCACAAGTGGGAACCGATGGCATGCATCAAATAAGTAAGTGAGTAACGACCACCCGATCACATTAGTTCCCTCTTACGACACCATGGGTTGCTGAAGATCAAGTTTGACCAGGATTATTTTACGGATCCAACATATTTGTGAACCTGTGAGAATGGTTAAGGCCAGACCAATTTTATTTCTTGTTTTACGGATCCGCCGGTCGTATTTTTTCAAGAATAAGAAAAAAAAATTAATTAATTTTCCCCGCTCAAAAAATAAAATGCTCATATTTGCAAAAAATGTAAAATTACAAACAAAATTTTTTTGATTGTTTTTTTGCCCCATATACACTTTATAACTGGCCAAAAATAAAATACTTTTAGTATGCAAAAGGAATATTACTTTGACTGGTGATTTTTATGTTTTATTTTTTCCCTCCTGCCTTTAGGTTTACTGAGGACAAAAATCTGTAAAACAAGAAATACAATTGGTCTGGCCTAATGAACATATGCATAGTCAGTCTCATGATATAGATTGTAAGTCATTCCAAATGCTATTACAGACAACACAATGATGCTTTAGAATTAGATTTTGCGTGGACAACCTTGAAATCGTATATACATATTGACAGTAGTGTGTGACCTCGTCTAGATGGATGCTAAAAGACCAACAGTTGTTCATTTCCCGATTTCAGTATGTCGCATGACTATGTTGTCCTTCAAGCAGAGAGTTAATGAATTGACAATAGTTATCGCATCATGGAATTGGCTCAAGTGAATCACTATCTTCATCAGCTGATGAACGGCAACAATACAACATCAATCGTAAAATATTGACAGATGTCACCCAGATGAACACTACCAAGTCAACTGCATTGTTCTACCAGCTGTGATCAGGAGAGTGTGTTTTAAACGAAGGAGATCTATATATATGTATTTTCCAAAATGTGAATACTAATATTACTAAGAGAATAGGTTTGTAACAAAGTGTTTCCCTCCTTGTACGAATCACATTCACTCTGTGCAATGCAATAGTCCAAAATGAAACCAGTCTAGACTCCCACTGGTTCTGAATCTCCGAGCTCACTGGGGCTAATTCAGAATAACCAGTTATCTATTTCTATAGTTTCAGAGACTTATGCTTTGTATAACATGCCAGGATCCTGTAATTATTGATCAAAACAATCTCCAATCATCAGTTACAAAAACATTCCTGTTGCAAATGTGTTCAAAATACCTTCATACAAAAATGATTTGATTGATAATACAGCACAAACACTGAGACGCATTTTCTTACAACATTCCATACCAGTTATTCGTATTAGCAAAAGAGGCTTCAACAATAGCTACATATTTATATTTCAAAATTTTACTTAAGGCTGGCATTGAGTGAGTTAGTTTAGTTTCCCGCACTCAGCAATACTCCAGCTATATGACAATGGTCTGTAAATAATCGAGTCTGGATCAGACAATCCAGTGATCAACAACAATCTACACAATTGGGACACGATGACACGTGTCAATCAAGTTGGCGAGTCTGACCACCCGATCCCGTTAGTCGCCTCTTACGACAAGCATGGGTTACTGAAGATCAATTCTAACCCAGATTTTCACGGGTCAGGCTAGCAATGACATGATATCACATGTTATTCTAATTAATCTATGTTAATTGATGTTTAAAAGCAACAGTATGTTCAAGTTATTTGATATTTTAGAGTTGTCAAAACCAATGAAAAACTAACTTTTTAAAGGTCGAAGTGCCCTAGATGTACTAAGCCACTATTAAGAAATGATTAAAGTTTGGTTAAAAAACAATCAACAACTTGAAAATCAATATATACATGAGACAGGGTTTTTCTTGTTCTGAACTAAATTAACCTTTCCTTAAAAAGTTTATAAAATATTTGACACCCACTTGGCAACTGCAGAAAATGAACTTAGAAAGTCTGCCAAAGTCGATGACTCAAACACATCAGAATTCTTGTTTAAACTAAAAAATATACCCATAAACACATAAACCACGAAAGTTATCTAAGAATCTCCCAAATTAGAAAGTACAGAAGTCAGCCATGAAATACAGAACTTATATCATCTAATGGAGGAATAAGCCATGCAAGGGAATGAAACTCTTTGTACCATGACTAAAGTAGCAACCATCTCACTTGATATAGTTTTCAAGAACACCATCTCAGGCACCAGCGCCAAGGAGTTGTAAACAAGTTGAGAACACCCAGAGCGTTCCATGACTAACAGTCTTTGATTAAAGCGTAGTTAACATACTTTACCAATCATATTGTATGAGATCTGTGGAGACCATGTTAGAATTGGTCTTCAGCAACCCATGCTTGTCGTAAGATTCAACTAATGAGATTGGGTGGTCAGGCTCGCTGACTTGGTTGACACATGTCATGTCTTTTCCTAATGGTATATATGTGAGCACATATATGCCTAATGGTATATATATGTCATTTTTTCCTAATGGTGTGTGTGTGTGTGTGTGTGTGTGTGTGTGTGTGTGTGTGAAATATGAGTCGAGATGTTTCTTCTTGTCAAATCTCCTTTATAATCTGCACAAGATCTTTCGCTGTTCAACGGCTCTTCAGGTGTACAATGAAAGCTGAGTGTCGTGATAGGCGACACATAACGGTAACGGTATATAAAACACATATGAGTCCAGATATTTCTTCTTGCCAAATCTCCTTTATATCTGCACAAGATCTTTCGCTGTTCAACGGCTCTTCAGGTGTACAATGAAAGCTGAGTGTTGTCATAGGCGACACATAACGGTTTTAGCTATGTCGTAATCATGCGTATGACGTTACAGTTAGTGACAATAGCGGGAGACGTAAAACGTAGTCATGGGTGACAGTAAGGTTACGTTTGTGACGTCATCATGTTTGACGTCATAGTTAGAAACAATAGTGTTGGACGTGTATGCATTATGGTTTCAGTGCGCAAATACATACTGAGTTACATTGAGAAAGTTACAAAATTATACTTTGGAATTAAGCTTAGGTTTAAACAGCCTTATGAACATTTGTTCTTTTTCCATCCGTAATTGTTTATCATTGTTTAACAATTGATAAAACGGAAAGATAGTAAACTGGCCATTCCTGCATTCATCAATGTGTTTGCTTACATTTATACATAGCACATTAAGATCTCGAATTTGTTGTCTGTGTACAGTGACTCGGTCCTTTAGTTGCATTCCAGTTTCTCCATTATAATGCTCACCACATCCCGCACAAGTTAAAACATATATAACATTTTTGCTGCGGCAGTTCATGTTGGTTTTGATAGTAAACAGTTTGTCTTCACAAAATGTAAATTTACAGTCTTCAGTTATGATTGAACAAGTTCCACATCGAGGTGTGTGACATTTTGTTACACTGACAGCGTTTGTATCTTGTGAATATTTAGATAGAGAAAGGATTTGTTTTAGATGTTTAGGCTGTCTAGTATATATATATATCTATATGCTCATGCTGTTGATCATTGGATTGTCTGGTCTGGACTTGATTAATTACAGATGCTGCCATAAAGGTAGAAATTTGCTGAGTCAGGTGTAGTGTTGAACAACAAACAAAAACAAAACAATCTTATTGTATAAACATTTATTTAGAAGAGCTGTGGTATCAATGAATAATGATGAAAACTTGGCTGACTTTTGGATTTCAATTGCTATTTTCTTTCAATGCAATGAAAATATTAATAGGCTGTAATTTCATATCAATAGGGCGATTATTATTATTATCGGAATTAACAATGATGTGCAGGTTACAGAATATGCTGTGATTTGGCACCTGGATCTCATTTCTTCAGCAAATCAACTGAAGAAAAACGTCTGATAAACACGTCCAACATGCACAGCAGATTAGTACAATCACACATCAAGGAAAAAGTCTGGGAACTACCAAGTTCATAATTATAAACAACTGTCTTATCAAAGAACAAGCAAACGGCAGCACATCAAGGAAAAAGTCTTATCACCAACAAGTTCATAATTATAAACAACTGTCTTAACAAAAAAACAAGCAACACGGCAGCACATCAAGGAAAAAGTCTTATCACCAACAAGTTCATTATTATAAACAACTGTCTTATCAAAGAACAAGCAAGGTGAAGGTCAAGCTGCAAGAACATCTGACAACTGTTAGAAGTAATTGTTCCGCAGCCCTGTTGCCAACACTTCGCCCTGAAGACGACAAAAACCACTTCCTTGTGTGAAGCTTAGCATGATGAAGTTCTACGGTCATTACCGAAATAGCTACACTGAGAAGTGGTTGTTTCCCAAGCCAAGCTAAACCAGGCTCACGCTCTCAAAATACCCAGCTCCTTCCAAGAACGTAAAAACCACTTGTTTGTTGCGCTAGAAATCAGCTTCAATATTTTTACGTTCAGGAAAAAATCAGAAAGAGAGAGTTCTTGTAGGTTCTGTTTCTATGAACCCTGAGTACACAAAGAACAGGAAATTGTTTGAAAGTTTTCTGTCTTTTTTGGCAAAATGCCCAAAGCAATTAAACCAGTGATGCTTAAATTACCATCTGAACAAAGTTTTTCTCGGCAAAGAGACAAGCTGTAAAATGTTATTTGGAATTCTCCCCACTTCAAAGTGTCACATAAATCAAAACAGAATACCATAAAATAATGATCCCTTAAGTATTATTTATATGCCAATTAAGTAGTGGTGGTCCAATTAATTGAAATAATCGAAGATTGGTCGCAGTGACTAAACGACCAAGCAATCGATCATGTTTTCTCATAATCGAACACAAACAATTCTGGAACACTTGTTGCATTAACAATGTCTTTCACACGGTTGGTTTTGTCTGTTACATTTCATGAGCACTACAAGCTCGTCCAAGTCATGATTGAAATTATCTTAAAGACCCCCAAGAAATTTATGTTCCCTAACATACTAGTCATCCTTTAAAGATGAGCAATTTGCAAAAAAAACACCCAAAAAACAAAGAACTACATGTTTTTCTCTATGTTTTTGTGCAAACAAACATAACCAGGAAATCTGATAAATGATGCTAACCAATTATTTTCAATGATTGATCGGTTGTAATGAACCAATCATCAATTAAGAGATTTTAACCAATTCCCAACACTACAGTTGAGATGTTTCGTTTATTCAACCAAAAAAGGACAATGCTGATTTCAGGAAACAGATGTTTTTCTCTATATTATCTACAAATAGATGTTAAAGCTGTAATTGTTGAGGTAACACTTGGGCATGACAAGCATACATATATCAAGATATAATTACAGACCACGGTCGTCATATTTCAGTGAAGTGTTATATTCTGGAATTGAAAATAAGTAATATGACCCAGCCAATCACAGCTGTATGTATGTTACTGACGTGTGTGATTAATTTGGTAACAGTATTAATGGTAACGTCTGTTTATCGTGGTTTTCCATCACAAGCATCTCAAATCAACATGCTTTATACTAAGTGTGTGAAATAGTTTCCAAATTTTGCTAGCCAATCTGGCTAGCTATGCCTGAAAGTTACTAGCCCACAGAATAACTCACTAGCCTGAAATTTGAATGTAGAAACTAAGCAAAAATTACAAAAGGGTACATGTCTTTGAGAATAAGGTATAGTCGGCATGACACGGGTTTCATCATTAAGCTGCCAATATGATGAATTACTTATCAGGCCATACTCTTGCATGATTCACGAAGTCAAAACACGAAGTGTAACTTGCTGAGTCAGTGAGTTGTGATTTATGTTCTTTCAGCAAAACTGGTCAATGGCTGGTAAAAATCAAAAACTTTAATACGTATAAGAGATGGTCGACTACACGTTTAATCCCAACATGCTCTTTTTACATAAGACCATTCCGTTACTTGTTTTATAGATGTGAAAACTCCAAATTCATAAAAACATATAAAATAGATTATGATTTGGATTGAAAAGTCGCTATTGTGTGTGTTCATTATTAACCTCAAATCAATCCTGATGACCTTGAATTTTTGCCTATTGAATGAATTCATTTTTGTTTAAGTAGACATCAGTTAGACACAAGAAGCCTTAAAGCATGGGCAAATTGAGTGAGTGAGTGAATGAGTGAGGTCACCTTACAATTAAACAAAAAAGGAAATAAATGGATAATGCTTGCCCAAAAACCTTTTCCTTCAGCATTTGTCATTAACCATATAAAGCATTGTGCATTCACAAATAGAAGTTTTACCACTGTTGACAAATTTGCAAAGTCAAACATTAAACGGGCCTCAACAAAAGAGTCGATATGATGTATATTGGAGCCGATATACCATAGTATAAGCACATACTTCTGAACACATATGCATCAAGACTGAAGGTAATTAGAGTAGCATACACAGTGTAAAAAAAGAACAGTTTCAATGGGGGGGGAAATGCTTCCTGGGAACACCCTCTGACATCATGACTTGATGAGAAACTGATGAAAATGTTTACAGGAACAGCTAGGCCTTCATCAAAACCACTTTCCGGTGAATAACGATGAAGTTCTGTGAAGTATTTTCAAATCCACCATCTGTTATGTGTATGCTATTTGGAATCTTAAGACGCCTGGTGTTATGGTAAAAAACATCTCTGATTCTCATACGTGAAATCTAATACAATCTGAAGGTGTCAATGAATGTAAACTGAGTCCATTGAGACAGTAAACATGGTTGTCTTGTCAAGTAAATGTCACGCTAATGTTATGAGGTGATAAATCATTATACTGTACATGCCAGAGCATATGTTAATGGTTCATTCAAAGCTAACGGGACAATAAACACCACCATAATTATTGCAGGGTCCCATACAAAAAGGTATGAGGTTAAGAATACTTAAAACATGAAAGGCAATTAAGCTACCATTATTCATGTTTTTACAGGTCATCATGGTCAGTCAGTTTGTTGTAATCATAAGTATCCCTACCAGTTTCTTGACAAATGTATACATCATTTCATAACATGATTTTTTAAAGAAAATTAACATGACTCTCTGTATCCTATGGTGTCTATTGAGGATTTGTTACAGAAAATACAATTGATATACAATAATGCCTAGCAGCTTTTTTGAAAAAGGCTTTGCTTTTTTATCTTTAGGCTAGACCAATTTTGTTTCTTTTTTACGGATCCGCTGGTCGTCTTTTTCAAGAATAAGAAAATAAATAAAAATTAATTTTCCCCGCTCATAAAATAAAATCGTAATGTTTTTATTGACAAAAAATGCAAACGTACAAGAAAATTTGTTTTTGAATGTTTTTTGCCCCATATACACTTCACAAATTTCCAAAAGTAAAATACTTTGAGTATTTAGAAGGAATATTACTTTGACTGGTGATTTTAGGTTTTCTGAGGACAAAAATCCGTAAAACAAGAAATAAAATTGGTCTGGCCTTATCATTGATGGAATACATTACATTTCGTTCACTCCCTCTTGAGACCCATGAAGATCCAGGTTAGAATGTACCTTCAGTAACTCATGTTTGTCGTAAGAGGCGATTGACGGGATCGGGTGGTCAGGCTCGCTGACTTGGTTGACACATGTCATCGGTTCCCAACTGCACAGATCGATGCTCATGCTGTTGATCACTGGATTGTCTGGTCCAGACTCGATTATTTACAGACCGCCGCCATATAGCTGGAATATTGCTGAGTGCGGCACAAAACTAAACTCACTCCTTCACTCCTTCTTGATCCCAAACAACAAACGTAACTTGATGTTTAGGACTTTAAGTTTAACATGCACCCCAATTTGTCAATGGTATGAGTGCCCCAGGTGCTTATTATAGTGAATACAGTTTTGACGGTATTACTAATATCATGGCACGCTAGTTTAATGAAACAGGAGACACTAGATGATCCAACTGCCAGTGTTTAGCAACAATCAGCAGAAGGTGTAATCCCGAATATAACATATGTTGCATCAGCAGGTTATTGTAGAGATTATGGGGCAGGACAGGTTGTAGTAGTTGTTGGGTCTGTTGAAACAGACCCAACAGGATCAAATGGTCTGTCTTGCTGGCTTAGTGTTTGCATGAAATTACATATATACCACTTGCAAAGATATATGCTCATGATGTGAAAAATTGGAATGTCTGGTCCAGACTTGATTATTTACAGACCACTGTCATATAGCTGTCATATTGCTGAGTGCAGCATTAAACAAAGAGGAAATCTTATTGAATAGGACAGGCCCTACACTAACGCTTAGTCCCTGAATATACAGAGCTCCAGATAAGATTTAGCTCATGTGGGTACTGTTACAAAGTAACCCACTGTATTTTTTTGGAGTGGGTATTATAAATGTTGAGTGGGTATTTCATTTTCCATTACCCACTGCTTTCAAATATGTGCGTATTTCAGTCATTTTACTCACCTAAGTATATGTCATTGAGTAAGTTTACTAAGCAGGTATGTTCTGCCTTATGTCATACCTAATCAAAACCAACTTTAATATAATGGAAATGATTTCATAAAAAATCACTCATCCTGTACTGACAATACAACACTTGTCCTATACTAACAGTACAACTTGATAGCAATCGATGTCTTTTTCATTACGCAAGCGATTTTTATAAATATATTCCGTACGCATTTGTTTTAAACTTTTTGCGTATCTAACATTTGAAATGCGTAATTGGTACGCAACAATTATTTTTCAATGCGTAATTCTATGCGTATTTTACCCGGATACGTAGCTTATCTGGCCCTCTGTGTTAGTCTATTTCTACTACTATAGTACTGTCGGAAATAGAAAAAACTGTATTTTCCCATTTATCTCTACAATTTATGTAGTTGATATGTGAAAGTGTGAAATATCTGTTAAACTAAGTTCAGCCTAACTACAGTCTCAGTGGTAGAGATATAGGAAACGGAGAAAAAGGACTTTACGAAGGGGAAATTAGTGCAGAAATGAGCAATGCAGGTTTTTTCTAAGTCCAAAAAGACTTATTTGGAACAGACCATGGCTTTATGCAAATTAGTGTGCGACAATATTGTATTACAAAGGACACTTTTTAAATGCCCAATTTGAAATTAGACGTAGATTCATTGTAAATGATAGCTGACGTAAAAAATAATAACTTTTATGCCGAAACTATTAAGGATGTAGCTACCATGCAGTCTCACTGTCACTATAAAAAGAAACAAATAGGAGGGGTCGCCTCAAAAGCAAAACCTGGGGTCGGGCTTGGGGATAGAGATATCAGCTAAGATAAGATAATCCTTTAGGGCAATTATACTGGGGAGGAACACGGCACGTCATAACAATTTACAAGTAATATTCAGTCCTGTCGATCTTCGGGTGGTCATGCCACCTATATACTACTATGTGTTTCTATGGTTTTCGGGTATCATACTCTCTTACATATCTCAACATAAACTTTACGAAAGAAAGACACGTAAGATGTTAATCAGTAGATGAAACATAGTCAACACACATGAAAAAGCACAAAATATCTTTGAGATGACCCCTTGTGCCTGTAGGCAGCACGTGCATTTCATGCCAGGTGAGTCGACGGTCCGTCGTCATACCTAGCTGAGCGACCTAATTGCCATCTATAGTCTGATCTATTGTTTTCAACAGCTATTCGTATTTTTTCTAAGTTTTGCCCGATTTTACAAGTAAACATGCTTTTCTGGATATCTTATTACGCATCCCACTGAACGCCCAGTTAGGCCAAAGTGGGTTATTTCGACATATGCTATTTGCAATTGTGTCAATTTTAGGGATACAGAGTAACAGCCTAAAAACAGTTTTTTTTCTATTTCCGACAGTACTATAGTATTAGAAATCCTACAGGTTGTTGTGAAAGTGTTGAAATACTGCTGACTGAGACATTCAATATCAACCAACCATGCACTAACTTAAAGGCTGTGGACACAAAACAATCTCTTCCATACAGTATCCTGTTGAGATATATGCTAGGCTGTCTGGAAACACAAACATTCCTGGATAATTTGGGTCAGAATTCACGAGAAAACCAGTCATAACATGAACTACTTTTGTCCCTGGCAAGATACTAGGACTTGCAATAGGTTATCAATAAACTGTCATGTCTACAAAAACAATGTGAAAAGTTTCAGGTCAAGTGACTTTAGAGTTGGCTTGATTGTATTTGATGAACATCAAGCGTCAATAAAACATATCGAAGTAGTCTAAGCATTCATGACTGTCAGTTCTGAAGACATAATTAATATGGGTAATGTGATTCACAATGAAAATACAAATGTATGTCTAATAGAAAAGTCTGTAACGTGTGTGGTATAGCAGAGCAAAAGAAACAAGCAAATGAGACCAAAGAATACAGACAAAACTCATAATTTTCTGAATCTCTATGAAATGCAGACCCATTTCACATATTTGGCTCAAGAAAAAAGACTCACTGCTCCTGAAAGGAGAGGTTGATAAGAAAACAAA
This sequence comes from Haliotis rubra, assembly GCF_003918875.1. Classification (NCBI taxonomy): domain Eukaryota; kingdom Metazoa; phylum Mollusca; class Gastropoda; order Lepetellida; family Haliotidae; genus Haliotis; species Haliotis rubra. The sequence continues at coordinate 947,297 of NW_025766981.1, read as the reverse complement.
ACAAAACCTACTCCAAGAGGTAAGCAATATGAAAACAAGAAGCGTCACAAAAATGACATGTTTATCAACAGCTAATTCAGTTTGTTTTCTTAGCAAATAGACATACTGACACAAGGAATTGCAGACATTACACTAAAAATGATAAACAATGTTAATTACCCCCAAAGGGGGAAAATGCCTGCAGCTGAACTTTTCCAGTCCAAGGTAATACATAGTCACCTGTTGTAGTAATTTCATGTCTGAATGCGTAAGCTAGACTGACAAACAAGTAGAATTTGCACTTTTTATTGAATGCCAAGTCTCATGAAACAGAAAGAAATTGACAAGCTGTATTAAGTGGACTGACCAACCTGTGGCAACTAAAGATCAACAATGATTAACACCTCCAAACTTTGGGGAAATGAATCAGATCGGTACTTTCATTTGAACTTCAAATGTTCACAACAAGCTATTTTCCTGAAAAGCTAAGTGTTTGTGACAATAGTATGACAAATATGAGCTGAAGGTCACAATATCATTGTTATTCATTTGGGAATGTGTTCCCTTGTACGCAGGTGTGCTTATGTCAATAAAAATCACTGCCACATGTTGAAGGTGAACTGATGAACTGCTCGGTAGGGACAAGTAAACAAATTGCTAATTATTGTACCTTCATTCAAGAGTTTTGTTGATATTTGCACAGATTCTGATGAAAGATATATTTTATTTGGAATTTTTCTTTGCATACAGGTGAGTGTTTTTGGAACTCGAGGTTTTAACATGTGAACTATACTCTGAGAAAGTCTACATATGCATGTGAAATCACAGCATCAGGATTTGTTGTCACACATGCACAGAGATACAATCAGACAATGCATGCAGAAAAACAATTTGCAGAGCAGGTGTATGAGCAGTATATGATTGGGAAGGTTCTCTTCATCATGATATGGCCATAATATTGCAGATGACATGAAATGTTCTCGACTATCTTATATTACTATCAGCTATATATATATACCATGTAATATTAGTTGCTGTTTATAATTCTGCGATTTTTTTTATTCACCCATATGATGCCATAAGTTTGCATGGAATGATTGCTCCACGGTTACATGATACCAATTAGCCAGAGCCCATATGGTCGGTATTCTGTTACTATCATTAAAATTAAAAGAACCATGACAAAATAAATTCCTATTTATACTTACATTTGACTCTAGAAGCCTGTATATGAATGGTTCAAATTCTTCAATTGACAAATAACCATCTCCATCTCTGTCGTGCTGTTCGAACAGCTGCACACCTTCAATGCCAACATTATAGAGAATGTCCATGTTTGGCGTTTTTGGAATCAGCTTGACATAAGCCAGGTAGCTGCCTATCATGACAGAAACAAAGCCAATAAAGACTGATGTACTGAAAAACAGCCATCTTGGAATCTCTATTTTCACTGTTGGTTTTTGAGGCTCCAGTTTTTTACTTGATGCATCTTTTGACTTTGTTGTCTCTGTCCCACCTTTGTCAGGTGGTTTTGATGTCATCTTGTCTGAAAGTAAAACAAGACAAATATACGACAAGCATAGATTTATACAATTGTTATGGTGCTTTATTGAAATATGGGCATGTTTCTGTAATCAGAGACCATATAATCTATTATATGATATCTGCTGTAATTTAGCAAAATGTTTTAGGCACACCCGAAAACAGTTTTAAACATGTGGCTGGTGATACAGACGTGGTTTTAGCATCTAATGTCAACATGCCCTCCCTGGATGTGACAAAGGTGTTGTGTGGTGGCTAAACAAACACATGACTTTTCGTGTTACACTTAACTGTTATGGCCGTACCTTCTATAACACCGAACTACTGCTGTTTGATGACAGACGCGCGGGTTCCTGATGAGACGTGCAGGTCTGCATTCACCCTTACACTATGGAACATTCGCTGGAACATTACATCCGCATTCCCTATAGGCAAGCCACCCAGCCAATCACAGGTGCCGGGTTTGCTTGGCCTAGCGATCACGGTGGGTGATTTAGCTTGACAGACAGCTGGGTCCCGCTAAACAACACGGGTCAAGTGTCAAGGTGAAGGCCGTATGGGAAACTACTTATTTCTTGTTTATGTTTACGATACCAAAACCTAAGAGTAGACACAACATATTTGCAATATAATTACAATATATTAAAGTAGTAATTACATATTTTATTGCGTCTGGGTTTTGATACGATCATCAGCCATACAATATACGAAACCATACTGCTGGCTCAGCAAATATTTTAAACACTTCCGGGTCGTGGTCATTTCCGGATTTTCAGTCATGTGTTCGAAACATATATATTTGTTGACAGTCTCATAAACATCCGAATCCCCATGAGTATACGAGCGTTATGGGTAGTTAAACTACCCTCCACCAATAATAAATCCCCAAAGAATTTATTCTTCAGGTATCTGAAAATTTAGGGAACTGCAATTTCGCAGAAGATTTTTTGACGCTTCCGATTTAACAATATATTGTGTTATGATCTGTGATGATAATGTGTTGAATGCATGGAATCCACGGACCACTTTTCAACTCTTCGCGACAGTAAAAAATGATAAACATTGATTCACCTTTACAGTAACTCGCAGGTGTCTTTCGATCTGAGCCTTTTTAAATGACAGTTTTAAATGTTTTGGTGCTTATTCGTATTATTTTTGCAAGTTTGTTTAAATGTGAATTAATTAATGTTTCAGAAAATTTCCAACTGTTGAGAAAAAGACGAAACAAGTAGAAGGTTCAAACTATATTGCCATTCCCAACTCCCCACAGTTTTTGCAACAGCTGCTTGTTGAGACAGGACTGTCGCATACATCAAGCGAGGTATTGGACAATAATTAGTGTTCAAATTGAGTCTCTAGTGGCTGTTTCAGCACTCACTGGAATTGCCATCTTAGATTAATAGTTCTAATTAACCAGTTCTGTAAATCAATAAGACTCTATAATAATTGCATAGATTGATGCTCATGCTGTTGATCACTTGGCTGTCTGGTCCAGACTTGATTATTTACAGACCGCTGCCATATAGCTGGAATATTGCTGAGTGCGGCATTAAACAAACTACTGTCATCATGCATGACATGAAAGGTGTTGATCATCAAGAAATTTATAATCCTTTGCTTATTTTACGTACGCATGAACACACACACACACACACACACACACACACACACATATACATATATACATGTAAAATACTTATTCATATCAATGTAATCAGGTTGTATATAAGTTTGGTATTTTGTTTTATTCAAGTTAGGAAAAGCAAATCAATGAGCTGATGAGGATCAAGCAATTTTCATATTTTCCTATAGTTTGTTGGCAGCAGAGATCAATGCTCAAAGCAGGATGAGAAACCAGTGTTTGAAGTGGACACCAGTAGCGGTAAAATCTGGCCCTTTATCGTCATTGAACAGGTTTGTGATAACATAATCATTTCTCCAAGAAGATGTTTGTTCAAAAGTAAAACTTTGATGTTTTTGTTGTTCTGAATTGAATAGAACTAAATAAGAAAGATTTTAGATGGTCTTTATTTGTAGTATGGAAACCTTTTGTGTCCAGTTTGAGCAGAGACCATATATTATATGGTCTCTGGTTTAAGAAGAAACACTTTTGTCAAAACATTGTATTGCATAAGAGCATTTGTTAAACGCACACTTCTCTGAAAATCAGTATTGTATTTTCTCATTAATACTAACTATCAGCCCCCCAGGGAAGCTACCATGTAATTTACTCAGAAAAAAATTACATATTAAGACTACAATATGAAATTAAAAAGTTCGAATGAATTAATGTAACATTGCATTAAATCAACTCTCGCACCCTCTACCGACCAAACTTTATTTCAAGCGAACCTCATAGAGTTATGTCCCTAGGAATGCTCTTTACGAATATCCTATAACACAACTTGTGATTGAGGCCATTTTGGCAAACACCAACAACACCGCATGTGACAGTTTTCAATGTACAGAGTAATCGTTTTCATTCCATATATCTGTTTGGAAACTGTTCGCCTCAAAGTTTCAATTATCAATTTCAGGCAAGTTGTAAGGGATAATAAGTCTTTTATTGTATCAATTGGAAGCTAAAGTGAGTGCATATGCCCCAATATATATATTATAGACCAAAGTATTGTCGAAAAAGCGTGACATTGTGTCTTTAAATGTGTATTTGATAGTGTTGGGAATTGGTTAAAATCTCATAATTGATGATTGGTTCATTACCACCGATCAATCATCGAAAATAATTGGTGTGCGCCATTTATGAAATTTGTTAATACACAAAAAAATACGGGAAAAAACATGTAGTTCTTTAAAGGATGACTATCATGTTAGGAACATGAATATCTTAGAGTCTTTAAGATAAATTCAATCATGACTTGGAATGAGCTTGTAGTGCTTATGAAATGTAACAGACAAAACCAACCTAGTGAAAAATACTGTTAATGAAAACAAGTGTTCCAGAATTGTTTGTGTTTGATTATGAGAAAACATGATCGATTGCTTGGTCGTTTAGTCACTACGACCAATCTTCGATTATTTCAATTAATCGGACCACCACTAGTATTTGAAAGTAAGTTTGTGCTTTGCAGCAAGGTTTGTTGTACTGCTGCCTGGTGCACGTACCACAGGGAGCCCATCTCAGACCAAACATCATAGAAATGTAAGTGATTCAAAGAGGACACTTGTTTCCCAATGTGATGCTTACATGTACCAGGATCTGCTGATCTTGAGTTTGAATTCCAGATTTACCTCTAACATGATTCTTGGTCTGCAGGCACCAATACTCAAACCTATAGTTTTGATGAACATGGTAGATGTGTTGACCTGCTTTCTGGATCCTAATAGGTTCCCCATGCCTCATTTAAATTGGTTGAATGCTCTGAGTAACATATTGCCCAAAGGTGTGTATAATATAACACTCAAACATATCTGTACAGCAAAGTACATTAATAACATGTATGACAGTCCACTGATTAGCTATGGGAACCCTAGAGAGAAGATATAAAAAAGATGGGATAGTGGAAGATTTGTAGGATTGTGGTGTTAAAACTCCTTCCCTACTATTTCAGCCCATCTGTGTCGCTCGGCTTCTCCCTGATGTGTGGTGTAGCAGAGTACATTCGGTCGGTCACCAGTCAGGAGGTAGGTCAGGCTTACAGAAACAACACAGCAGTTTGCTGGTTGACTGTAAGGCCGCAACAGTTCGTTGGTTGACTGAAAGGCCACAATGTTTGGTTGGTTGATTGAAAGGCCACAACATTTGGTTGGTGGATTGAAAGGCCACAACATTTGGTTGGTGGATTGAAAGGCTGCAACAGTTCATTGGTTGACTGAAAGGCCACAACATTTGGTTGGTTGATTGAAAGGCCGCAACATTTGGCTAGTTGACTGAAAGTGAGTGAGTGAGTGAGTTTGGTTTGGCTTTTGCAATATTCCAGCAATATCACGGGCGGGGCCAGAAATGGGCAACATTTGGTTGGCATATAACCACTGGACCGCCCGTTGACTGAAAGGCTGCAACAGTTCGTTGGTTGACTGAAAGACCACAACATTTGGTTGGTTGATTGAAAGGCCGCAACATTTGGCTAGTTGACTGAAAGTGAGTGAGTGAGTGAGTTTGGTTTTACGCCGCTTTTAGCAATATTCCAGCAATATCACGGCGGGGGACACCAGAAATGGGCTTAACACATTGTACCGGGTCATTAACCACTAGGCTACCCCACCGCCCGTTGACTGAAAGGCTGCAACAGTTCGTTGGTTGACTGAAAGACCACAACATTTGGTTGGTTGATTGAAAGGCCGCAACATTTGGCTAGTTGACTGAAAGTGAGTGAGTGAGTGAGTTTGGTTTTACGCCGCTTTTAGCAATATTCCAGCAATATCACGGCGGGGGACACCAGAAATGGGCTTAACACATTGTACCCGGGTCTTCGGCGTGATGAGCGAACGACTTAACCACTAGGCTACCCCACCGCCCGTTGACTGAAAGGCTGCAACAGTTCGTTGGTTGACTGAAAGACCACAACATTTGGTTGGTTGATTGAAAGGCCGCAACATTTGGCTAGTTGACTGAAAGTGAGTGAGTGAGTGAGTTTGGAAAGCAATATCACGGGGCGGGGACATTTGGTTGGTTGACTGAAAGGCCACAACATTTGGTTGGTTGACTGAAAGGCTGCAACAGTTCGTTGGTTGACTGAAAGGCCACAACATTTGGTTGGTTGATTGAAAGGCCACAACATTTGGTTGGTTGACTGAAAGGCCACAACATTTGGTTGATTGACTAAAAGGCCACAACATTTGGTCGATTGACTGAAACGCCACAACATTTGGTTGGTTGACTAAAAGGCCACAACATGTGGTTGGTTGACTGAAAGGCCACAACATTTGGTTGGTTGACTGACAGGCCACAACATTTGGTCGGTTGACTGAAAGGCCACAACATTTGGTTGGTTTACTGAAAGGCCACAACATTTGGTTAATTGACTTAAATGCCACAACATTTGGCACAACTTGGATACAAGTGACAAATGTCTTCAACAGGGCTCATTTTGGGGTCGTCTCCCACATTTATTTGATAGACTGCAGTATCTGAAATAGTGTTTAAAGCTGTGTTGAACCCATCTCACTCACGCATCTCTCCTCCAGCTTCCTGCCCGGCTGACGGAACTCCACAACTTCCTGAATGAAGCAGCGCCCTTCGGAGCACCGAGAGACACATGCTGTGAATCTATAGTGGCCAAGTTAGCAGGGAGACCCATTACCCTGCCCAAGTCACAGAAGGTACATTCCTATTATGGGAGGGTGCATCAGGTGAACTTTTAAATCAGTATATATTATTAGGATATTTATAAAGTGCACATATCTACGAAACTAGTACATGCTCAAGGCGATGTTATGTTTTTTCCTCGATCATTGGATGTCAATCTCAACGGCACATCATATTATCAATCTCAACTCCCCGGGGAGCATACAGCTCTTGCAGTCACAAGTTGCACCAAGTTATTGTAGCTTTCTCATCCTGACAAGGTACCCATTCACAGCTGGGTGGACTGGGACACATAGTCACAGTACCTTGTCCAAGTTTACTGCATGTTGCAGTACCCACAACTAGGTGTTTGCACGTATTCATGTGGCCACCATCTGGTCATATACCAATGGAATCGTGGGTCCTTTTAAGTGCACATGATTGTGTACTGTACACTAGGGGTTGTGACAACACTGAAAGAGTCTGCACACAAAGTTGACTCCAAGGATTTTACACCTGGTCACAGATGGGCTCGATCCCGACACCTGAACCTCCCTTGATCACTAGCCTGGCGCCTTAGCCAGCTCGCCCACTGCGCCCCTCCAGTATGAGTGCGTGAAGCTTTCAAAAAGCTGATTTCTGCATCTACCCCCCTCCCCCCCAAAAAAACAGACAAAAAAAAAAACATCTAGTTTTAAAAGTAGACAGTATAGAGGTGCTATTTATTTATGTGCATATTTTATACAGCTTGTCATTAACAGAACATTGCATCTAATACCCCAAAGGGGGTATCATCAAACTAATATGTCTAACAGGGTTCATTGCTTCGAATCAAAATTGGATGCCGCACTCAGCAATATTCCAGCTATATGGTGGCGGTCTGTAAATAATTGAATCTGGACCAGACAATCTAGTGATCAACAGCATGAGCGTTGATTTACACAATTTGGGAAACATTGACATGTGTTCCCTTGCTGTGATAAGGTGCTATTGCTTCTTCATGTTACCCAACTCACTTTGGTTAGAGCGTCCGCCCGGAGAGCGGAAGGTCGTGGGTTCAATCCCCGACCGCGTCATACCAAAAGACGTTAAAATATGGTACTTGTTGGTCCCTGCTTGGTGCACGGCATTAATGGGTACAACAAGGACTGGTCGGCTCGGAGTCAGTATAATGTGTCTGAGTGGGGTATTCATGCTTCACTGCAGCATGGTATCTCAGTGGGCTAGCACTATAAAACCAGCTTCAGTAAAACCCAATTTCACCTCACCTCACCTCACCCAACTCACTCTCTTTGTTCAGCAACCAGCTTGGAAACCTCTTCTCAACAAGGGAAAAGGAATTATCTACCTTTCAGTATCAGAATGCATTAAGGCATCTCAGGTAAGTCTTGCTCCATGTTATTTCCCTGGACAAGAAAGGTTATCTGTCCTACTGAGGAATGAATAGTGTTTTATTCTGAATCTCTTACTTAGTGTTTGTTCTTCATGTTGAAAGCCCAGGTTCATGTTTTCAAATTTGAGTGTGCCACCGAAAATTGATACAATGATAGTGCTGGAAAATTGTTAAAATTGGAAAAAAAACCACTCAGTCTCTTACTCATTGTTTTGAGTAGGTATGTGTTTGCCCTTGCTGTATGTTTTTGTCGAAATGTGTACAACAAACTATGGTTTAAAATGAATTTGTGGTCAATTTACTGTATTTATATTTCAGTGTGAGCAAGGGGAAACAAATGACTCATGGGATGTGTACGGCTCCATATCATGTCGCGCTGACCTAGAGGGTGCTCTGTCGGACATAACACTGAACGTGTCGCACCAGAGTGATGGGGACAGTGTTGCCCTTGATCACTTGCTTATACACCCATGTGTCCAGAGTGCTGACTCGGGGATTGTTGATTCAGGTCAGTGTAGAGTCTAGTTAGAATTAGTCGTCAGTAACCCATGCTTGTCATAAGAGGCGATTAACGGGATTGGGTGGTCAGGTTCACTGATTTGGTTGACACATATCCCAATTGCATAGATCGATGCTCATGATGTTGGTCACTGGATTGTCTTTTTCAGACTAGATTGTTTACAGACCGCCACCATATAGCTGGAATATTGCTGAGTGGAGAGTCTGAAACAGTCACCATGCTGTTTGTTACAGCCTTGTTTCAAATATTTAAACACAACATGCTTCTCAGTTTAAAATTATTCATCCATAGCAGTTAGTCTGAAATTCATCTGTAAATATGGCATGACAGTTTGTGAGGAAGGACCAAAATGTTTTCTGATGTCTTGTTCCAGCGAGCATGACCCAGTCCCATCCTCTCCCTCGCCGCCTCCGCTTCATGCCCCCAACGGAGATGTTCACCCTGTGTCAGTACTCTGTGTCCGGACTACAGGAGCTGCCCATATTTGGTGTCTACCAGATGAAAGTGAGGCTGGTCATGTTGTACCTAATCTAACCACGCTTTGTTGACTCAGTTGATCTTGTGACATAATAGAGAAGTTAAATTCTTGCCTTTGTTGACTCAGGTTCATGATCCTTTCAAAGCGAGACCACATTCAGCTATGATTTTGAGTAATGCCTTGAATATGGAAATTGTTTTTGTTTTAAGTTATGACTAAAATGGGGACCAGGCGGTAACCTACCTGAGTGTGTCATTGTACCCCAGCAGTTAGAAAGAGTGTGTGAGTGAGTTCGGTTTTACGCAATTTTTAGCAGTATTCAGTAATATCGTGGCAGAGTGAGTGAGTGAGTGAGTTTAGTTTCACGCCTCACTCAGCAATATTCCAGCTATATGGCAGCGGTCATCGTGGCAGAGGACACCAGAAATCAGAGTCACACATTGTATCCATCTTGGGAAACGAACCTGGCCTCGGTGTAACAAATGAACGCTATAACCACCAGGCTACCCCAACGCCCCAGTATTTTGAATAGAATGCAGTAAACAAATGGTGTGACTGGTCCAGCTCTGTACAGACTACTATGCTATTGTTATTTTGGTGACTGAGATGTGTGTAAACAACATTCACTCATGATGAGTAAACATTTGCAAATTGTTAAACATCTCCCAAATTGTAAGTTGTTACAGTTATTTTTAAGAATAGGATAATCACTGTTCAGACAATTTATTATTGTTATCATTATTATGTGAACTATACTGCTCTGTACATTTGACCGCCTCTGTGGTGTAGTGGTTAGAGCGTCCGCCCGGAGAGCGGAAGGTCTCGGGTTCGATCTCCGACCGCGTCATACCAAAAGACATTAAAACATGGTACTTGTTGGTCTCTGTCTGGCGGCATTAATGGGTACAACAAGGACTGGTCGGCTCGGAGTCAGTATAATGTGTCTGAGTGGGGTATTCATGCTTCACTGCTGCATAGTATCTCAGTGAGCTAGCACTATAAAACCAGATTAAGTCTGGGCTAGTACAAGCAGCCGCACATACACATACACACGCATGCACGTCGTCATATGAGCGAAATATTCTCAGGTACGACATCAAACCCAATTTCACCTCACCTCACCTCTGTACATTTCAATGTGTGTTTACTGTTGACAGTGTGACGCTAAGATTGCCAACCTCACTGTCAAACTGAAACTCAGCAACCAAGTGAAGAACATGTTTGAGTACTGTGAGGTGCAGATTTCTTTCTTTAACAGGTGAGATACAGCTTAGTACTACATTCAGGATAATAATCACCCATGTATGTATAAATCTAGCTGATCTCTGTGGAGCAATATCTACATCAAACTTTTGAATACCTGAGTGAGTGAGTATGGTTTTATGCCTCTTGGCAATATTCCAGCAATTTCACAGCAGAGAACACTAGAATTGGGCTTCATTCATTGTACCCATGTGGGGAATCAAACCCCGGTCTTCAGCGTGACGAGCAGACACTTTACAGTTAGGCTACTCCACACAGCGGAAAACCTTGGAATTTGAGGTGAACATTGTCACTGCTTAGTAGGCTATTGATATAGATCACAGAGATCGATAATCGTTAACTAAATATCAATCAGTTATTGATAAAAATCACAGAGGTAACTTAGGGCAAAAAATTTAAAAAGTCTGAAAGAAATCATCATATTATCATCACTGGTGAGTGGTGACATGTTAATGCTTGGATTTCTAACAAAACAGCGTCCTGAACGTCATTTAGAAGCAACCCTTAAATATAGACATAGGTTTGTGTAATTGTGTGGGCGCACTATTTTTCATCACAATAGTTTATGTACTATATTGTCGATGACAATTTTCATATAAAATAATCTTCAATAATTCTTCCCATCAACGATACTTTCGATTATTGATTTTTTTAACCAGCCCTGTTGCTTAGTATTATGAACCATCATGTAGGATATGTCATTCTGAAAACAGTGTTGATGAAGAGTCTCTCTTGTTACAGAGGGAGTATATCGATGCATGACTCCTCGCCTTCTCAGGGCAGCGTGTCGCTGTCACCTAGTAAAACGATCCTGGTGTGGAATGTTGGTAAGAGTTGAACTGTTACAGCTTCATTATGTTACAGCAGACAGCCGCAGTGTGAGTGTAGGGTAAAGTAGGTTCATAATCCACCACGCTTGTTTAACAACTGCGTTTACAATCTCAGTGTTTAATAGGTTCACAGTCAGTCATGCTTGTTTAACACCTGAGTTTACAACCTCAGTGTGGATGCAAGCCGAATAGGTTCACAGTCAGTCATGCTTGTTTAACACCTGAGTTTACAACCTCAGTGTGGATGCAGGGCACACACCCTTGTCTCACTGCCTCAGCATGATAGCAATGCAGAATAAGTTCACAGTCTGTGGTGCTGATTTTAAGACTCGAGTCTTACAGTACCATGGAGATGCAGCAGCCTTAATTGCTACAAGTGTCACATTCTAATCCCCCAATTCTTCTTCATAGAGATCGTCCTTGGGGTACATATTATGCATTTTCCACACTGAAAATGTCCTGTGACAGTTGTATCAATGTTTTTGAATAAAAAGATTGTACAATAAATAAACTTTTTTATTTATTATACGGCCCCCACCTCGTGGAGTTACCTCCCGTTGTGCATGCACACCAACTGGGTAATCACCTAGGCCCGTATCATCATTCCTTCTGCTGTCACCACGTGTGTAGACGGTAATGTAGAGCAGCTGTACTCTTCAAATAGAGAACTCAAGAGAACTATGTCTGAGACGACACCACCTGTATGTATGGTCTTTATTTGTCCTTGAAAGGAACTGTAAAGCTTCGCGGTCGGTTGTTTCATAATTGTGACTTTGTATTAATTATTTTACGCTCACTTTCCTGTGGTTTACGCACATGTTGCTCTGCCATGGCGGGAAGTTTAGCGTGCCACGTGGTTGTAATATTGCGTATTGAACCAACTATTTCTTCCTGTGGTAGCCTTCACGTATTTTTCAATGTTTTCTACGTGTATCTTAGCTGCTGGTCCGCTGTTAGCTACATGCTTGCGTGTTTGCTTTCAGGCGTTTTCCTCCTGTTCGGTCTGTGGGCAAAGCATACCCAGGGCCGACCGCCATGATAAATGCATCTGACCATATCTCAGAAACCTGTGAGATTTGCATGGGTTTTTCCCCCCGGGCCCAGAAGAGAAGGGCGGCGGATTTTCTCTTCTATAGAGAGATGCGTGAGGCGGGAGGGGAATTGACCCAGGTCCCCCCGTCCAAAGCGAAAAAGCCTCGCAGTAAAGGCAAAAAGTCGCGAAGCCAGTCGCCTTCTCCCGCTCCTAGTAGTGGTTTTGATATGTCTATCATTACTCAGTTATTCCAGCAGCACAGGGACTCCGTGAAGTCCCTTGTTCACGGGTCGGTTGGAGGTCTCCGCCAGGAGTTCCTCGCCCACCTGGAGCAAGGGGCGGAGAGTCTGGGGGTTGGATCGCCGAGCCCGGCTCGATCCCTCCGCCTGGAGGCGTCTGTCGATCCGTTGCCTCTGGCTTCGGGTCCGGACGCCTCGGCTGCCCCTCCCTCTCTTCTGTGCCTGGTGCTAGGCCGCCCACCAGGTCGGGGTTCGGGTCCTCTTCGCGAGGAGACCCAGCCTCGGACTCGGGCTCGGGCGCCTAGTCCATGGATACTGGGGAGGTTGAGAAGAGGGGGGGTGCCTTCCAATTTTCGTCGGCTTTGCGGGAGGTCCGGCAACGCCGACGCCTGCCAGCCGCTCGGACTCGTCTGAGTTCCGCCTGCCAGGCGAGGCGTTTGCCCCTTGGCAGCCTACGCAGACGCAGCTCCGTATTCTGCCGTCGTTGGTCCAGGACGTGGTCGATCCCCTCCTGTCTGGGTCTCGCCTCCATTTCGACTTGCCTGAGCTTGTCCGGAGGTACCAGCTGGGGGAGGATTCCCTGTTCGCTGTTCCAATGGCGGATGAGTGCGTGTTTACTTGGGTCGCCTTGTGGGGAGGCTCGGCTTCCTCCGGAGCAGCTCCGGCTGCTCGGCAAGGGCATTTAACACCACCGTTTGCCCTCGCTGGCGCCCCCTGCGGCATGCGTAGCGGACCTACGAGGAGGTCTACCGAAACGCAATGCAGCAGGTGCGGGTTGTGGTCCATGAGGCCTACCTCTCCTCGATCCAGAGGTCGGCCCTGAGGGCGGAGGGCATGCTGGAGACGCTCCGCATGTCGCTACTCGGCCAGTTATCCGGGTCCAGGCACACCCTCGACTCCTTCACGGTACGGTCAGCTGTGTCGACGGTGATGTGCGCGCAGTCATGGCGATGCATGAAGCTGTGGCTGTCGGCGTCCTCGGTACTCGGCAGCTACACAGCAGACCTTGCTGGCCCTTCCCTACCATCTGGGAGCGGCGCTGTTTCCTGGGGCCCAGCAGGTCATACTGGAGGCTGCCGCTGCAGCTACCTCCTTCAAGGTTCTAAGGCCTTGTTGGAGCACCAGCGCTGGCTTCACCAAGCCCAGCGCCCGTTCCACCTTCCTCCGCCGGGTGCAGCCTACACCGAGTCCGCTGGCTGGCTTCGCCGCTTGGCAGAGGTAGGCGGAGGAACCGGTCCGCCAAGGGTAAGGGCAAAGAGCAGTCCTCTTCGACAAGCTCCCAGCCTTTTCGCGGGCGCGGGAGGTCTGCCCCGACCTCTCGTTAACCCACCAGGCTGTAGACCCAACCGTGTGTCCTTCCCAGTCAGCTCCGCTACTTTCGGGGACCACGACGCGCTCTACCCAACGCCCCAGTGGGAGGCCGCTCTCTCTATTCCTGCCGGAGTGGGAGAAGGCTACAAACAACACTTGGTGCTGTCCACCGTCAGTGTCGGCCATTTACCACTGTGGAAGCGAGGTCCGCCCGACTTCACCGGCATATGCTGCACTCGGTGCCAGCCATGTCAGGCAAGGGCAGACATATTGCATGACGAAGTTCAGGCTTTGCTGGACAAGTCCATGTCGGCGCATACCACCGGCGCAGGAACAGGCGGGGATTTTACTCCAGGTACTTCCTCGCGAAGAAGAAAGATGGCGGGTTCCGCCCCATTCTCAACCTCAAGGGGTTGAATCGCGCATGCTTTCAGTTCCGTCCTTCAAGATGGAGACACTGCGCTCAGTGATCTCCTCTGTTCAGCCCGGGCGATTGGCTCACGTCGATCGACCTCAAGGATCGCGATATCTGCATGTGCCCATACATCCATCGTTCAAGCAGTACCTTCCGGTTCTCTTACGACGGGATGTGTTACCAATTCGCGGTGCTCCCCTTTGGCATATCCACTGCCCCAAGGGTGTTCACCAAGCTCATGTTAGTCCGGCTACCCTCGCCGCCGCATAAGGAAGGCGTTGTTACCCTTACCTCGACGACTGGTTGCTCGGCACACTAACACAGCCAGCGACCTTGATGCTACTCACACGGTGATAGACATTCTAGTTCAACTGGGGTGGATCATCAACCTCAAGAAATCCGACCTGGTACCCACCCAGGACTTGGTTTTTCTCGGGGCGAGGTTCCAAACACACAAGGGTCTCGTTTCCTTGTCACCTGACCGGGTCACCAGAGTACGGGAGATGGTGTCTTCGTTCTTCTCCCAGCCCCAGGCACCAGCACGGACTTGGCTCCGTCTACTGGCCATATGATCTCTGTATTGTGGCGGGCACGGTTGAGGATGCGCCCTATACAGCAAGCTTTGGCGAGTCTGTGGGCTCACTCGGAGGACCTGGAGCGGAGTCTCACAGTCCCCGGGTGGTTGACACCTCACCTTCAGTTGTGGACCAATGTCGGGAATCTCACCAGGGGGATGCCCTTGGAAATCCCGACGCCAGCTCTTACAGTTCAGACCGATGCGTCCCTCACGGGCTGGGGGGGTGTTCTGGGCAGTCTGTCGGTGTCCGGACTCTGGTCCGAAGCCGAAGCCCACCTTCACATCAACGTGTTGGAACTGAGAGCTGCAATGCGGTTTTCGGCCCTTCGAGCATGTCCAGGGCCAGGTGGTTCGTCTTCAGTTGGACAACCAGGACGGCCATGTCGTCCATCCTGAAGCAAGGCGGCACGCGGTGTCCCGAGCACTCCTCCGGGAGACATGGGACTTTCTCCTCTGGTCGCGACCAGTGCGCGATTGTCAGGTACTCCCTGTTTATCTCCGGGCTGGAGAGCGTCGCGAGCAGACGCTCTCTCTCGCGGATCCTGACCCCGCGACAGTGGATGCTCGACCGGCAGATATTCGGAGTTATCTCCCAGTTGTACGGGTCGTTCCAGGTGGATCTGTTTGCGTCCGGCAGGACAAATCAGACACCCGTGTTCTGCTCTCGAATACCGGACCCGAGAGCGTTGGCTGCCGACGCCTTCCTGCTGGATTGGACGGGCAAAGTGCTCTGGGCGTTCCTGCCGTTACCACTCATTCCCCGTGTCCTTTCACAGCTGTCCACCCAGCCAGCTCGGCTGCTTGTGCTACTGGCACTGCTTTGGCTGTCACAGAGCTGGTTTCGGGTAATTCTCAGGTTTCTGGCTCAGCCTCCTGTTCTCTTACCTTTACGACCGGACATTCTCACTCAGAACGGAGCGCCCCACCCCAATCCAAGGATTCAGTGGGTGGCTTGGCCTCTGTCAGGTCTATCCTCGAGGCATGCGGAATTCCTGCGGCAGTTGCAGACACAATTCTGGCTTTGAGGGGGGATTCGACAAACGTTCAGTATGAGGATAGGTGGTCCCGCTATGCGCGCTGGTGTTCAGATAGGGGGATTGCAGATCCCTTTTCTGCGGATTTAGTCCGAGTATTGGAGTTTTGCAAGCCCGTTTGGAAGAAGGCCTGGCGGCCGACCATTCGTGGCTACTCCACCGCTATTTCCACTTTTCACACCCCCTGTCGATGGTGCTCTTCTGGGGCAGCACCCTCTTGTACAGCTTTTAGCTGGCGCGCGATCGGGTTCGACCTGCTGTCAGGCGAACCAGCCCACCTTTGGGATTTGTCAATTGTGCTCGATTGGCTGTCGGTCCCACTTTCTCACACCTATCGGCTATTTCCATTCAGTTGTTAACTTGGAAGGCTGTTTTTCTGGTGGCGGTAACATCTGGGCGTAGGGTCGGCGATTTACATGCTATGTCGTCCGACCCGGGCGCTGACTGTGTTTCACACTGATCGTGTCAGTATTCGGCCTCGGATACGTGCATCAGCCGAAGGTCGATCCGCTTTCCATGTGACAGCTCCTATCGAACTTCCACTCTTACCCAGCCTTCCACATCGGTGACCTCTGCAACGAGCACTCACCCTTTGGATGTCCGTAAGACACTCAAGGTCTATCTCAAAGCGAACGCAGGGAATCGTCACGGTACCCAGCTGTTCTGTTGTTACGGTGGCGAAGGAAGGCTGGTGTGGGCGAGCAAGCAGACTTTGTCTCGCTGGCTAGTTTCGTGTATTTGTGCTGCTTATCAGGCTAAGGGCAAGCCTCCCCCTGAGGGGTTGAAGGCTCACTCGGTCAGGGCAGTAGCCGCATCAAAAGCTTTTGCATCTGCTCTGCCGCTATTTGGAGCCGGCCTAGCACGTTTATTCGGCATTATCAGCTCGATACGCATTCCCGTAATCGTGCGAGTTTTGGCCGTTCTGTTCTCTCCAGTGGACAGTGTCCTGCCACCCTGACCGAGTGAGTCTTGGTTCATTGGTTTGGTTGACGCTGCTGTTCAATACTGAGTTTTATTGACATATTCGCTTCTGGGAGCTAAATAACCTCATTTCGATCCTCTACGGAGTATTTAGGTTGGTTGTGAGCGTTTTGACATTCCCCCCTACGGTGCTCACTAATCAACACAAGGTGGGTGGGGCTTTGTTTGCCTTTCGCACCATGTGCGAATTTCTTTGCGAACCTCTGAGGTCGTCTTTGAGTACAATCCTCCCTGTCAGTTCCCCTCCCATAATGTCTCTGGCGGAAGCGAAATCTAGGACATGTGACAGGTGAGTGTTATGGCGTCTGTTACATTATTCAATTAACGATAGCTATTTGTATGTGCTTGGACAGAATTCCTCCTCCCTGGCCTCCGGTCTTTGGGAGTCTGTGTTTATGCATAATATGTACCCCAAGGATGATCTCTATGAAGAAGAATTAACCAAACCTGAAGAGGTTTTCAATTCTTGAAGAGAGTCGATCCTTGGGTAGGGCCTCCCAGCCTCGCAATTCTGTTCACTGATTTATTAAGCAGAAGGAATGATGATACGGGCCTAGGTGATTACCCAGTTGAGTGCGCATGCTAACGGGGTAACTCCAACTCAGGTGGGGGCCGTATAATAAATAAAAAAGTTTATTTATTGTACAATCTTTTTATTCAAAAACATTGATACAACTGTCACAGGACATTTTCAGCGTGGAAAATGCATAATATGTACCCCAAGGACGACTCTCTTCGAAGAATTGAAAACCTCTTCAGGTTTGGTTAAATTACATCACAGTCTGTAATTTTGTTTGTATTTCAGATCTTTTATAAAAACTGAAGATGTGAAGAAGGAGCATATACCTGCCTAGTAACTAATTGAAATAGTAGTTTCATATGTTTGATGTCTGTTTCTACAACCCAACCTCAGACAACAAAACTAACCTGTGTATGATGTTAACTATTTACTCCCTTTGTTAATTTTCTAATTTCCTGGGCCATATATTACTGCAAAGTAGTAAAGTTTTGTGAATTGGTTCACTTGTATTACACTTGTTCTTGAGCCCAATGTAATCCTACCCATGCTGTGCCCCAGGTCAGAAGTTCCCCAGCAAGACCCTGGAGGTGACAATGTCTGCAAACCTCCAGTTCTCTGGACCCGTCATCTCTCCATCTGCACCAGAAGACAAGTTCTGTTCTGGGCAAACCTCTTATGCACAGGTAAGTTCCATCTATAGATCTTGTCAATAAACTCTCCACAATGTTATTCTCACACAGGAGACATAGACTTTTATGTACAAGTAAGTGCCATCTAGAGATTTCATTCAACCTCCTTGCCACCATGTTATTTGGGCAGATGACATACAGTAAAATACCTTTATAACAAACTCCAAGGGACCACTAAAATTAGTTCATTACATCCGTAGTTTGCTATTCACTTTTTTATATGATAATATAAGGTTTATTCGGGACTTTTAAAACAGTTCCCTATAGCCGTCAGTTCGTTATATCCGTGTTTGTTATAAAAGTATTCTACTGTAGTCTCTTTTGGACAGGTATGTCACATTTATATACCATGTCTAACCTCTCCTCATGCTCATCCTCACAAAACATAGAGAATGTCATTTATGAATTGCATTGCTATTTTCTGGGAAACAAATGTGGACTATCATAATAAGTTGGGCTTTTTGTAGGGCCTACTTATAAAGATTTCTTGCAGAATAGTGTAGATATTGGTCAGGGTGTGTGTTGGAGCGATGAGCTTAACATTGCCACAATAAATCTAGAAAATCACTACCTAAGGGCAACACTGTCTTACATTACTGCTACCAAGGCACATCCTGTTGGGAAGACTATGAATTCTCAGTATTGTTTCTTGACAGCTTTACTTCAAGATCCCTGACTTCACTCAGTCGGGTGCTGCATTGATCCCCGGTCCATACAGGTATCTCCAAGTGCCAAGTTCAAGCTCACCACAGGTAGGCAGTACTAATGTCTCATTCCATACATACCTCAACAACTCATCTATTCATGTTTTATATCTAGGTGTGCAGAGTAAAACAGAAACATATGCATGTGATGTGTTAGGTATCAAAGCATACTTCTTGCTTTAATGTACCTCTTACTGTAACAAGATTGAACCATGAGAGTGAAATGCGAAGCACTCCGGAGGAATATGGAACACAATCAAGTTCGCAGAGGCAACAGTTGTGTCGAAAAGCTTGAGCCATGTCATCTTGTATCACAATATTCAATGGGTACTGTGTATTGCAATAGTCACTGTGGATCACAGTACAGTCAATGTGGATCTGTGTATCACAATATTCAATGGGTACTGTGTATTGCAATAGTCACTGTGTATCACAGTACAGTCAATGTGGATCTGTGTATCACAATATTCAATGGTTATTGTGTATTTCAATAGTCTCTGTGTATCACAATGTATCGCTACAGTCACTGTGTATCTGTATCACAAAAGTCACTGGGTATCAATGTACTGAAATACAATTTGAAGTGCCAAAAGTTATACTATATGTTTTTTTGTTTCCAGTGAGAGAATATTTGTCTACAGACTACAAGATTTGGAACTCTTATGGTGATGTCCTCTCCACATCCGGTAGTAGAGAGGTGGACCTGGAAAACCAAACCTAGACTGTGATATCCATGTTTGGGGCCTAGTAAATGTGTGATGACACTGCAAATGCATTATTAAATCATTTGTAAGCCAGTTAATTACATAGGCCCTCATTGCGGGTCAGAAAATCGATAAACTAAGCCCCAGTGTACTATCCAGCACCCCTGCTATATAATATGGGGGGGAGGGGTGTGGAGCTGGAAAGCTGGATAGTAGCAGGGCTTAGTTATCGATTTTCTGACCCTCTGTGCCTCAGATGAGACCCTATGGTTAAATCTATCTAACACAGGTATTAAATCATCTATCAAACCAGGGATACTCTACTCCTATCAGTCTCCGTCAAACTCATCAATCAAATTTGGAAGAAGAATGGATTTTGCACAACGCCTCGTTACAGCTTGTTTCACTCTATATTTCTCTCCTTGTTGCTATATATGTGTTTTACTACAGTATGTACTAATAACATTGTTAGTTATTACCATGTTTGGTGTACAAATCTTGAAAAGTTCAGAATATATATAAAATATACATGTATTTATATATCTGACGATGTTTGTTCATTATTTCTGTGTCAGCCTTTTTTATGAATTATAACAGAAACTATGTTCATGTAATATGTTTGGTTATAACTAATTTTTGATAGTTAGGGTCTAATTGTCATTGATGTATTTCATTTGTATAGGAGATGTGCAATATTGTATTCAAAGGAATAAATGAATGAAGTTTATTTTGTTTGTGATCAACACCACCAGGATTGAAGACAAGACATAGCTACTTGTTATCATTGTTCTGACACAAGTGTAATGTTGGAGGAACTATTTGTTTTCTTCTCAAATCTAGTTACATTACATTCTAGCTAGCTTTGGGAAATAACTGATTGTGATTAGTCAGCCAGGGATTAAAATAATGATAACAGCACATGTAGATTACAAAATGCTGAGTTGTTATACTTTGTGAATTTTCAAAGAGTTTAGCAGTAAATTGTTAAGAACAAATACTATGAACATTGACCTGGAGAGTACACCACAAGTTATGTATAAAAATACCAGAGAACTTCATCTTCATTGCGTTATACATATTTTGTCATGTTACAATGGTGATAACATTCTTTTAATATACTAATGGGGCCCTTAAACCTTATCATAGAATTTAGTCAGTGACAGTATATAAGTTAATACTATTTAATTTTTTTATTTCATTTCATTTCATTTTATTTGCGTTTTTAGCCCCTGTGGTATAGTACTTACATATGTTAGTACCCGAAATGTTTTGTCTTTCATTTTTCATAAAACTGACAAAAATGTATAAGACGTGAATTTTGCTTGGGACATTGTAGTTATAATTAGGAAAGAATATAAGTAGATTTAATATGGCTTCTACATTTATCACTGCATTAGAACCTACTGTGACACTATTGACATATCAAACACGTCTGATCTGTGAACTGTCACCAGTTCGATCTGAGAGTTACCTCCCATCGGGCACCTGTCGAGGAAAGACTTGGTTCATTCTCACGCAAATTTACATTCTGAGTACACAAGAGCGTAAGCGCGACACAACAAATGGAACTCCTTGCAGTGTTCCCAGCGCTTCCTCCAAATAAGACCGCACTGAGCATCACTGTGGCGTAGAGTCGTGAGCTAAATATTAACACGCGCAAGATGTTTTGGTTATATAAGTCTGACTTGAAGAGAGAAACACACATATAGTGTCCGCCACAGGAGTAACTCATGAATAGGAAAATGGCTTCAGTAACAGGAACCATTATATGCCTGTTTAGGAATGACCTGAGAGTGCACGACAATGAGGTGAGAAATTAAAATTACCAACCTTGAACCCGATTGATCCGCTTACTGTTATTGCTAGGGTTTTATAATGTAATATCCTTTAATTGCTACATCACGACAAATTAATTAGTGCCGTTGATGTAATTACTTTCATAAATGTAATTTCAGAACTATTTCTTTTGTTTGTTGTCTAACACTGTACTCAGAAATATTCCAGCTATATGGTAGCGGTCTGTAAATAATCATGAAAATCAATCTACGCAATTGGAATATATTTTTATAATGACATGTGTACACCAAATCAGCGAGCCTGGCCACCTGATCCCATTTGCCATCTTTTACGACAAGCATGGGTTGCTGAAGACCAATTCTAACTAGAACTATTTCTGATGTGGCAGTAGGGTTATTAAATCTTAGCAAATGTTTGGCATGAAAACGTTTAAAATAGCATGTAAGTTGAACATAATCACGTGAATGGTCACTGCATGATTGAGCCTGATCCGTGTATTTGTAATTATTTAGCTGTCACTATAAATATTGTCACCATAGTTTGACATCAGGCTCTTAATTTGGTCATGACTTAAAATACAAGTTATAAGCTATAATTGGAAATTTCACAAGCACACGTAGTGTGTAAAGTGAAATTATAATTTCATTAGTAAACATAGTAGATGTGATATTGGCAAATTACCCATAAACCCTTCTTCATAAGGGACGAAATTAGAAAAGAACACAGAGTAAAGGAAAAACATTTAATCAGATCATACAGATCTATTGAATTTGAACTTCAAACGGAAAACCCTAGATGGGGTCAGTGTACTAAGTCATCCAGTGGAGCGCCCTCCTCTTCCTGGCCAGCTCGGCTGTGGTCCAGACCCACAGCACTCAACTGCAAGTAAAGAGCATAGCATTATCAGCTATGACTTGGTTGAATCACTCAGATCAATCCAAAACTGTAAAATATTAAAATCCATTAAGATTGACATAAATTCAAAGCGTTTCCTGGAATGAAGTTAAATCTTAGCAATGCAATAACTCTGAGAAATGCCAACAATCTAGGCAATTCAGGGTGCAGGAGACAGGGTAGGGAATATATCACATCTACTATGTTTACTAATGAAATTATAATTTCACTTTACACTCTCGTGTGCTTGTGAAATTTCAATTTCATGTCAAGCAAACATAGTAGATGTGATATTGGTGGATTCAAAGCCGGTAGTGTCAAGTATCTTTGACAAGCAGTTGCCACTGCTGATAGTATTTCTCAGATAGAAGGTTCTGAAAGTAGAGGCCTTGGTCAGTTTCCCAACTTCAAAATGTCTGTGACAGAAGCACCTTTGGCAAATGCCTTTGAAGCACTAGCTCCTCTGACAGAATGAGCTTTGTAGTGTGAAGTGTCAATACCATACAAAGCTCATAAGATTTGTCACCCATCTTGCAATACTTGGGGATGAAACCGGTTTATCTTGGGTTTCACATAGCTCAAGAGGCCAGACCTACATTCATCTCTCCAAGGTTCTGTATAGTTCTAAGTACACTCTAAGGCATCCGAACTACACAGAGTGCAGGGTCCTTCTCATAGGCACTGAAACTCAAGGGATGAGGTTTTGTTCCTGTCTTAGTCACCTTGGTTGGTTTAATCAGGGTAAATTCTACTTCAGTGCCCCTGTCTACCATGTGTCTGATATCCAGGGAAGATAACTGTGAAGACCTGCTAGCAGAGGTTAGCATCAGAAGCATTGTCAACTTCCCGACAAATAGATATTATCTTTCAATTTTTTCAAATATTGCAGCACCAAATCTACATCCCAGGCCACTGAGTATCTGGGCTGAGGAGGATTCTGATTAAACATCCCTGACATTAATTTCCTGACCAGTGGGTGCTGACCCACATTATAGCCCTCGATAGTGGGGTGAAAAGCAGACAAAGCTGATCTAGCTGTATTTATGGTCCTGTACTGACTATTCTCATGGTACAAGTGAGTGAGAAAGTCTAAGATAGACTCCACAGAGGCTGAAAAGGGATCAAAACCCCGTTGATTGCACCAGCCAGTCCACCTATTCCAGGAAGCATTGTAAGCGCCTTGTGTGCCAGGTCGCCATTGGCAGGAGAGCAGCTGTGTAGTCGCCTCTGAAATTCCTCTGGTCTTGATGCTACGCCTGAAACCTTCCATACCAAGTGCCAGAGTGTTGTTTTCTATCAGTGGATGAGGCAGGTTTTGCGGGGAGTTTAACAGATCCCTCATCTGTGGGAGGAGGATTGGCTTTGTGACCGCCATCTCCAAGAGGAGTGGATACCAGGACTGACCTTGCCACACTGGAGTTATTAAGACCAGCTCCGCTTTGTCCTTTCGGATCTTCCACAGACACCTGCCTATCAGTGAGAGCGGGGAAAGGCATAAGGAATCCCCTGGTTCCAATTCACTAGAAAGCATCTGTTGATTGTGCAAGGGGTCTGGCCTCCAGCTGCAGAAGCGGCTTCATTTGGAAAGTCAGTCTCGATGCAAAAGGTCCATTGAGAAGGGACCCAGTATCTGGTTGCATTGAGCAAAGATGATTGGATTGAGCATCCAATGCGCCGAGTCGTTGAAGTGGCGAGACTCCCAGTCCGCATGAATGTTCTCTACCCCTGGCAGATAGACTGCTGTTAAGAACAGAGCGGTTCTGGAGACAGAAACCCCATATCTGCTTTGTGATCTGCAACAGACTGACTGATTTTGTCCCCAAATCGGTTCACATAAGCCATGGCTGTCTGATTGTCCACTTGGACCAAAATAGATTGATCTTTGATCCCCTTGCAAAAGGTCAAGAGTGCCAGATGAATTACCTTCAGCTCTAGAACATTTATGTGCATACTCTGCTCTATCTCTGACCAGCGGCCTCCTGTTGATCTCTGGCTGTGTGTTGCTCCCCATCCCTTTTTGATGCATCTGTCTGGAGAATTACATCTGGATGAGCTGCCATGATTGGCTTCCCCGTTGAAATTGGTGAGGTTGGTCATCCACCACTTCAGTTCCTCCAGACAAACCGAAGGCAGTGTAATCATTGACTTCGTAACTCTGAGAACGCCAAAGCTCCCTGCTCAATGCATCTGCAGGTAGCGACAATGCAGTTGAAGCGGGTAAGATTGCTCTCATTGAAGCTGACAGTTTTCCTATCAAACTTGCCAGTTGTCGAGAATCTTACCTGTTTCTTTCTCATCATGTGACGACAGAGTTGCTACAATGTTCTCTACCTTCTCCTCTGGTAAGATCAGAGTACGATCCACCGTGTTTATCTGAAACCCCAGGAAAGTGATCGACTGGGTTGGTGACAGAACTGATTTCTTCCAGTTTATGACAAAGCCTAGGGACTGGAGGAGAAGATGAGGGTGTCCCTGTGTTGACTCAGCAGAATTCGGCGATTCAGCTATACACAAGATATCGTCCAGGTATATAATCAGCGGATGCCTGCTCGCCCGTGCCAAACTTACCACTGGTTAAGAAGTTTTGTGAATGCTCTTGGAGCTGGGGCAAGTCCAAATGGCATGCATCGGAACTGATACAGAACACCCTTCCAAGAGAAGCGGAGTAGCTTTTTCATGTGAGGGTGCCATTGGGACGCTTGAAGTAAGCATCCTTCAGATCCAGCTTGCAAAGGTAGTCCCCTTCTATGGATCAAGTCCCCTTAGAAGGTGTAGTCCTTCCAACTTGAAGTGTTTGTAAGGAATGTGAGCATTGAGGGCCTTGAGATTTATGATTGGCCTCTGCTCTCCATCCTTCTTGGGAACCATGAACATAGGACTTAGAAACTGATCCGAGACCATCGAAGCAGACTGGGGAACAACCTCTATCACATGTTTGCAAAGCATTGATTGGATCTCCTGGCTCAAGGCTAACTGTCTTGTGAGCTTTAGTTTTGGTTGAAACACGCGATTCTGAATAGGTTTTGACAACAGAGGAATCTGAAACCGAAACTGTCTGAAGTATCCATGGATCTGAAGTGATCTTTGCCAGTTTTTTAAAAAGTGTACCAGACTGACTCCCCTATGAGGGATTTCTTGTAAAACAGAAGATCCAGGGTTAGCTCTAGAATTGCTGGGATAACCTGTAGATGTAGCATTGAGGAAGGAGGAGCATTGTTGGAACAGAAGCGTTGCTGACATTTGACCCACCTGATATAAGAGAGTCTGCGATTCGACCGGACTGACCGGCTCTTCCTCTGCCTCTGGAAGAGTTGCCTCTGAAACCTCTGTTGAAGGAGGGCTTGATGTGGAATGTGCCCCAGCAGATTGTCTTCCTCCTGAGGGCATCTCTGAAAGGAGCTGTCTATCAGGGTGACTGGGCCCTTGGTGTCTGAAAGTAGGTCTCTGAGCTGAGCGTCTCTCAGCATCAAATATCAATTTGGCTTTGGTCTTCGTTTTACCTCCTTCAGCATGGCGTCATAAAAGGCATCTCCGAAGAGTCTGCCCTTAGCCTCTGACAAAGCTGTGTCATGCTTGAGAATGAGGCGTTTAGCCTTCTTGACATCCTTAGAAAGTTTAGCCAGAATGTTTAGCCTTCTGTTGTAATTCATGGAGACATTAGCCTGACCGATAAGACAGGTGGTTTTCTCTACCAATTCCAACAGCTCAAAGATGTCTAAATCGGGATTCACCTCTCGCGGATCTTATCAAAAGGTTATGCCACAGGTGACATAGAGGCCCCATGGAATTCAGAATCCGGCTTTTGAATAAATTGAAGGATTGGTCAAACTTTTTTCTCGAGCGACTTTCCCTTAGCCTCAAAGAGGTCGGTCAGATATGGATGCAGAGAAGGTGTCTGAAAACATTCCTCTGAAGGGACAGGGAGATCCTCTAGAATATTTTCTTCTAGTTTGGAATCCTGGCAGAAGACAGAAAAATTTCTCTGAGTCTGTCGAGAGAGGTATGCGGGGAGACACCATTCTGATGGGTCTTTGGCATCAGCTAACGAGAAGGGGCGTAATCATCGAAAGTCTCTGTTGTTCCTGTTTTATTGATTACCCGGTTTTGGACGAACGACCCTTTATCCCCACGTTGATTTGTAGCAGACTCAGCGTAGATTCGCCCCGAGCTTACATCGCCGAGGGGGAAGATTCTGAACCTGAATCTGACTCAAAGTCAGAAGCAGAAGCCACCCGCAAGAAATTCGAGTACGTTTGTGCTGATTAGAGTGGCTATCAACCCCAAGTCTCAAGCTTGTTGCCCGACCCGATGGTTGGGGTTGATGGGACTTGCCCAAACCATCCACGTGGTTTTTCGACATATCATCGGTTGCAGATGTATGCGCCTCTACGGGCACATTTTTCTGCTTAGGTATACCATCTAGGTCCTGTATGGACCCTTTGATGGAAGAAAAGTTATTCATACCAATCTATGCAAGTGAAAACGATCAAAACTTTCGGAATGGCCGGCTCACGTGTCTATCTACATTGAGGCCATGATGAAGAAGGGTTTATGGGTAATTTGCCAATATCACATCTACTATGTTTATGACATGAAATTTAAGTTGAAGTGTAACAAATCCTAAGATCGTTCATATAGATATGACATTCAAATATTTAACTCTTGCTCAAAGCCCCAAATGGTGGGAGTAATCAGTTAATGTTTGAACACATTTTTTTATATCATTGTATACCACATGGGTATTGTGTGAAGACAATTTCTGGTGTCCCCGCCATGATATTGCTAAAAGCGGCATAAAACCAAACTCACTCACTATATAAAACATTTCAAATTAAATAATAAGCGACAAAGGCACCATTAATGATAGTTATATAACTGTTTGTTATATGCATTTCAAATTAAATAAACGACAAGTGGCTGAGACGCATAAAACAGTCCTTTAGTTTGTCATAAGCATGTTTGTTATAAACATGGTTTACTGTATGCAACAGGCACTGCACTGGGCTATCAAGAATGGTACACATGTTTTGCCTTTGTACTGCTTCGACCCACGTCACTACAAAGGAACCTACCACTTCAACTTCCCCAAGACCGGCGCCAATAGATTCAAGTTTCTCCTGGAGAGTGTTGCCGATCTCAGACAGTCCCTGCAGAGTAAGGGGAGGTAACCGCTTACTGCTTTTACATTTGACAGTCAGTGTTTGCAGTTTTCATCTGTGTATTGTATTTGGAGCCAATAAGTATCTTCCTGCTCCAAGTTTACCCTATTAGACATCCAGTTCTTCTTCTACTACATTTGGCTGTGATGTACCGCTATATGAGTGAAAAAACTTGTAAATGTCATAAATTCTATAATACAGTAATGCACATTGTATTTAATATTGATCAGGGTGAATTTTGCTATGGTTGAGAGAGGTTGATATTTTATAATTCCACATGTGTTGGGTTCCCTTAAAGTGAACACACATACAAAGTATGTTATTTTTTTGTCGATGATGGTATCTTCCATCTTGTCAAGTAGTCTCCCCAAGATATCTGAAGTAAACAAAAGCTTTCCAAAGCATTGTAGTTATAGTCTACTTGGGGCGGTGGGGTAGTTTAGTGGTTAAAGCTTTGGCTCGTCACGCCGAAGACCCAGGTTCGAATCCCCGCATGGGTACTATGAGTGAAGCCCATTTCTGGTGTCCCCCGCCGTGATACATTGTATTGCTGGAATATTGCTAAAAGCGGCGTAAAACCAAACTCAGTCAGTCAGTATAGTCTACTTCTAGGGGCGGTGGGGTAGCCTAGTGGTTAAAGCATTCACTCATCATGCTGGAGAACTGGGTTCAATTCCCCACATTGGTACATTGTGTGAAATCCATTTCTGGTGTCCTCTGCTGTGATATTGCTGGAATATTGCTGAAAGCGGCATAAAAGCAAACTCACTCACTGATAGTCTACTTCTGAGAATAATTTTTCAAATACCTAATATTCACATCCTATATATACTAGCCACATAAAGAAACTCTGCATTGTCAAAATATTATCCCAGTTGATAAGTATGATAACAATGTCAAAGGTACATATAAACTTTAATGGAGGGATCATGAGACCATAACAAGTCGGGAGAATTTCAATTGAAAAGTCAATCACAATGACGTCACGAGTCCACAAGCAGGACGGGTCAAACGACCATGTCACAAGCTCAATAACGCGTATGTCCACCATCGGCATTGAGAACAGCAGTGCATCGACGACGCATAGAGCCTATCAAACGTGCAAGGAAGGCTTGTGGGATATCACGCCAGATTCTCTCAAGTTCTGTTGCAAGGTCAAGGACGTTATCTGGCGTAGACGTCGATCCATCTCGTCCCAAAGATGCTCTATCGTGGAGAGATCCGGTGAATTTGCAGGCCAAGGCAGTAAGTCAACGTTGTGGTGCAACCCTTTGCAGTATGAGGGCCGGCATTGTCCTGTTGGAATGTTAACCCAGGGCCATGACGTTGCAGAAAAGGAATTGCCACAGGTCGAAGAATGTGATCCCTGTAGCCCACACCAGTTAAGTTGCCCTGAACAATCACCAAAGGAGTTCTTTGGCGTGGTGTTATTCCATCCCAAATCATCACGGAACCAACATCAAAGCGATTCCTCTCCAAGACACAGGCCTGTGCATAACGTTCTCCCACGCGCCTATAGGCACGTTGACGTCCATCACTATGAGAAATGTAAACCTGGACTCATCTGTAACAACAACATTTCTCCACCAAAACATGGATCTGCGGACATGATTTCGGCACCACATTCGGCGAGCTTGTCGATGACGTTGTGTCAGGATAGGCCATATGGTGGGACGTTGTGGTCTGATCCCTGATGACGTAAACGTAGTCGAACTGTGTTGGGGTGGATACGGCGAAATCCTGGGATGGTTCAGGCAGTCATCACTGCAGTCTGAAACCTGTGGCGAAGATGGGTCACCCTTATCCATATGTCCTGTCTTGGCGTTGTTACACGTGGACATCCAGAACCTGGCCGATCGATGACGTCATTTGTGTTCTGGTAGTGTCTCACCAGTGCAGAAATGGTGTTCCGGTGGCAGTGGAAATGTGCAACCACTTGTCGTTGAGACATTCCCCCACGGACCATCCCAATGGCCTCATGACGTTGTGCAGACGTGAGCCTTGGCATGCTATGCGTTTCAATAGCCGTTTAATTTTTTGAACGATCGTAAGGGCAGGGGTTGAGCTTTGCAAAGTGACAGTATTGTGTGGCATTCTGTTTCTCTTTCCCGGAATGCACGTCTCAAAGACGAACCCACTGACGTCACGGAACGTGGCACGTGCATGCATGTTGGATACATGTCACTAATCTCTGAGTTTAAATCCTTATGTGTCTACACAGGTTTGATAAATTTAGATTTTAAATTTTTGTATGCACAGTTTCTTTATGTGCCTAGTATATATGATTTATGCATGAATTATGATGTCAGAATTCAATACCAAAATCTCCTTCCAATTTCTTTTTCAGTAACCTGATAGTTCGAGTAGGCAAACCAGAGGAAGTAGTTCCACAGCTGATAGAATGTGTTGGTAAAAATATGGTGCAAGGACTAGTCTACCAAGGGGAGGTAATTCCAGTAGAACATATTCCATTGTACCTCCTTACCAGCCTACAGAAGAGACAAACTTTTAAGTGTCATGCTTTCATTGCTGAATAGTTTAAACTTAGATCAAACTAAGCATGACCCATGGGCAACTGTGAAATTTCATATTTCATATTTTATGTACAGTAACGAGCAGAAAAAATGCGACTTTTCACAGATGTAGTTTCAAAATTTATTTACTGATAAATTCAGTTATATTTTTCATACATCCACTCTGGATACTGAAATTTACATTTATGCAAGTCAATAGTCTGTTAGTCCACCGTTTTTCTTGATGCACTGCTGAATACGGTGTCAATCAAATTGTCTATGTAGTCCTGGGGTAGGCCCACCCATATTTGACTGATGAGATTAGACCACTCAACGACACACTTCGGTTCCAACTTTTCTAATTTGTCCTTCATAATCTGCTACACATTTTCAATTGGGTTCAGGTCTGATGATGCCGCTGGAAATATCTGTAAGGTCACGTGACTCGTTTCAAACCAGTTACAGGTGTGTCTTAACTTGTGTAGAGGTGCATTGTCCTGTAAAAGTTTGAAAGGTATTCCACTCTGTCCTATATGGGATTCCACTATGCCTTCTTGTATAAGTTGACAGTACTTGCGTGAATCTATCCTTCCTGTAATAGTTAGCAGTGGCGTTACCCCGAGTTTGCCTATACCACCCCAAACCATGACACTGGGTGAGAACTTCAGAACCATTTTGCAGCTACGTCCACCTCTTGACCACCTTTTTGTGTGGTCCTATAAAACTGAAACTTTGATTCGTCTGTAAAAATCACATTTGAAAAGTCTGTACCTTGCATTTCCCTGCACCACTCGAGCCTTTTCTCCATATGTGCTGTTGTGATCAATGGAACTTTCTTCGGCACTCGCTTGACATATCCAGATTGCTTTAAAGATCTTCTGATTGTCCATTCTGATACCTTAGGGGTTCCTTGACTTGACGCCTTTACGGCAAGCTGTTTTGCAGGCAAGTTTGGGTGCGCACGATGTGGGATGCGCTGCGATCGTCATCTGTCATTTGCCCCAAGAGAGTACGACGTCGATCCAGCCTTCAGCTTCTGTCCCTAACCCTGCGTCAAATTTAGGTAAACAGAGGCCCGATGCAGTCCCGTCAGTTTCACAAGTCTAGTTACGGATGTAATACCTGCTTCATAATATGCCAAGAGTCGATTTCTGTTGTTTTGTAACGTCATGGCAAAGCTTCGGTATCGTCTGCTAGCAACGAGGTCACGTGATCATGCCATCCCTGAACCCAAGGGAGATAATTCTATACCAACCAGCTAAGCTACTGGCAGCTAGAAACAATGTATTTCGGCTCTTTTGATAGTAGGATCGAGTCTACAGAATAAAGTTTTTTGGTCGCATTTTTTCTGCTTGTTTCTATATATTTGTCGGCATACATTGCCATTAAGTAAGCAGTGTGGAGTATTTTTGTCTGCTTGGTGTTTCAGATTAACTTATTGTTCATGCAGTTGTTTTGTAGTTATCATTATTAGTTGAAATGAAATACAAGTCCTTTCCAGATTAAATTTGTCTCCTTTTAGTTATTAAGGTAAACGATTTTGCAAAGCATCTTGTGTTTATTCATTGGAATTTGTCTTCAAATTATGATTAGGTGACTGAAGAAGAGTTGACAGTTGAACAAGGCTTGAATAAAAAGTGTGGGGTCAAAGTTCATACAGTTTGGGGCCACACATTACATCATAAAGAAGATTTACCATTCAACCCCAAGAAGTAAGAAATTAATGTTGCACACATATGTATATCATGTTTATTAATATATGGATTTCAACTTGTTTGTTTTCAATGCATTAAAATAATGAAGACCATGGAACCCATTTGTCAACCCTTTTTAGATGGACCAGACACTCCAGTGATTGATATCATGAGCAACAATCCGTGTAATTAGTGTACATTGACATGCCCATGTGCCTGACCACCTGATCTGGCCCTTGTTCCACATACATCCATACATACATACTAACATTTGTATAGCGCCGATATCCAGCTCAGCTGCTCAAAGGTGCTTTGTTTTCCCCTCGTTCTCTGGATGTCAATCTCAACGGCACATTGTATTGTCAATCTCAACTCCCTGGGGACCATACAACTCTTGCAGCCACTAGGCGCACCGAGTTATTGTGGCATTCCCATCCTTAGGAGGTACCCATTCACAGCTGGGTGGACTGGGACACATAGTCACAGTACTTTGTCCAAGTTTACTGCATGTTGCTGTACCCGCAACTGGGTGTTTGCACGTATTCATGTGGCCACCATCTGGTCATATACCAACGGATTCGTGGGTTCTTTTAAGTACACAAGGGGTTGTGACAACTCTGAAACTAGTATGCACACAAAGTTGACTCCAAGGGTTTTACACCCGGTCACAGGTGGGCTCGATCCCGTCACCTCAAGCTGGCTGAGGTTGGTACTACATTAATTTTAATTATATGTCAAGTAAGGGGGTTAAGGTTACCGTAGTGCGAAGATTGTTTCGTGGTATGGGGCCCTGGCAGTCAAAGTAAACTTGATATTATTACACTGCCATACTGAGTCTAACACAACCTGGCAGAAGGTCGCGTCAGCTAACATTTGAGCGACCTATGACCGTCCAATCAAACGAGAGACGGCCGAACAGATTTAACCAATCAGACAACGACTACTTGTTAGGGTTCAGTGGGACTTACAAAACGGTTTTTGGATTTTCTCTTCCTTGGTTGCTGACACTGATCTATCAACAAACGAAAATCCGCATAAAACACAGATATTTGACATGCAGTACATACGCTTAGGGGTTTCTAATGACATGGTTTTTTATTTGCTTATATTTTCGCATGATGACATCCTTGAATATTGACAACAATGCTATTTTAAGCGACTGTTTACTCATTGTTTGTATCACTCAGAAGTGATCGTGTGGAAAATAGCATTCGGAATCATTCGAGTTTTTGAGGTAAAGGTTCAAACGGTATGTGCTAATGTTAACTTTCGCGATTTGGTAAGCTGTGGTCTGATTGGTCAGTCCAAAACGTTAGCTGACGCGACCTTCTATTAGGTTTTGTTAGACGAATAATACTGAGCCTAAGTTTACTTAGACCGGGGCCCTGGGGCCTGTTTCACAAAGCAATCGTAGCGCTGTTACTGTCATAAGTCTATGTTAAAGTTTTGGAGTACGATCACCTTAGCGCTACGATCACTTTGTGGTAGCTCCCTGGTTGCTTACAACAATGATAGGTTGCAGGGGTCCCCACAGTGAAGAACATCATGTATCATGTGATACAGTGTTGGTTTAATATAAACACATGACACAATTCAGTGTTCCAGATGTATACACACAGTTCAGGAAAAGAGTTGAAGAGCAGGCTCCAGTCAGATCTGTCATCCCTACCCCAGACAGGCTGAAACCTCTACCCCCAGGGATTGAGGAGGGCACGATCCCCACCCCTCATGATCTTGGTGTTCAAGGTCAGTATTTGACGTTAGGCCAGTGGCGTTTCTTTGGATTAAAATGCACTGCAACACATTATGCCTCACGTATTCATACTGAGTGGAACAGGTTTACATGGAGCACAGGTAATTCGGTACAAGAATGGATTGTTTGGTGATGTTTTCTGATAATGTGCAGTTGTTCCCATGTTCATTGCGATTTGTTTCGGTCACTAGTCAATCCCACCGATGATGGATAGTGTTGGGAATTGGTTAAAATCTCATAATTGATGATTGGTTCATTACAACTGATCAGTCATCGAAAATAATTTGTTAGCGTCATTTATGAAATTTGTTAATGCACATAAAAATAAGGAAAAGAACATGTAGTTCTTTTGGGGCTTTTTGGCAAAATTTCACATCTTTAAAGGATGACTAGTATGTTAGGAACATAAATTTCTTGGAGCCTTTAAGATAAATTCAATCATGACTTGAAACGAGCTTGTAGTGCTTATAAAATGTAACAGCCAAAACCAACCATGTGAAAAATATTGTTAATGAAAACAAGTGTTCCAAAATTGGTTGTGTTCGATTATGAGAAATTATGATCGATTGCTTGGTCGTTTAGTATCTACAACCAATCTTCGATTATTTCAATTAATCGGACCACCACTAATGATGGACATTGTGTTTTTTGGCAGTGGTCGACACTTCAAGTCTCTCTTGTCCACACATTTCTCAGCTTCATGTCCTGTAGAAACCCATACTGCTTCTGTCAATAGTTCCCAACATGATGTGGATCGAATATTGCTGAAAACTAATTTACTTACTTAATCGATATCTTTGCTGACACCATGGGTCGACTTTCTTGTTGTCAGGATAGAGTATGTCATACTGTGTAAAGTTTACAGCTGACATACTGTTAAATTTATAATATGTAGCCTTACCATGGAAACTTTATGTTCAGAATCAACAACAGACCCTAGGACAGCATTTCCCTTTGCTGGAGGGGAGACAACTGGTGTTGCAAGGCTACAGAACTACCTGTGGGACACAGACCATGTCGCCCAGTACAAGGAGACAAGGAATGGTATGATTGGTGCCGATTTCTCCACAAAGTTCTCACCATGGTAGGTGTCCATTTATAAACTTATCTACCACATCAGATTTCACTTGTAGAGTTACATCCCTTGGAACTGCCAGGAACCTCTTCCTATTATCATATATTTGAAACCCTGACTTGCCCATCCTGTGTTTGTCAGCCAAATTGTGCTGCAGTTTTTCGCCAGAAGATCAGTGAAGATCCGGGATAGAATTGGTCTTCGGTAACCCATGCTTGTTGTAACAGATGACTTACGGGATAGGTGGGCAGGCTCACTGGAATTGTTGACAGGTGATCGATGCTCATGATGTTGATCACTGGATTCTCTGGCCCAGACTCGCTTATTTACAGACAGCTGCCATATAGCTGGAATATTGCTGAGTGCGACAGCAAACAAACAAGTGTTTACTGCAGCATTACTCCCTACTAACTCATTTATCAGTGATAAACAGATGAACGTGTTATAAAATAATATGTCATGTTATGAAGTAATCATGTTGTGAATAATCGATCACACTAATGGATCTGTGAACTGTACCAAGTTGTGTATAAGGCCAGACCAATTTTATTTCTTGTTTTACGGATCAGCTGGTCGTATTTTTTCAAGAATAAGCAAAAAAATACAAATTAATTTTCCCCACTCAAAAAACAAAATCCTAATGTTCTTCTTGGCAAAAAATGAAAAAATGTAAACTTAAAAGATTTTTTTTTTCATTGTTTTTTTGCCCCATATACACTTCATAAATTGCTAAAAGTAAAATACTTTTAATATTTCAAAGGAATATTACTTTGATGATTTTATTTTTATTTTGTTTTTCCTCCTGCCTTTAGGTTTTCTGAGGACACAAATCCGTAAAACAAGAAATAAAATTTGTCCGGCCTTGTATATATTTACAGTGTATTCAAGTAGATTTACAAATATAATCAAAGTATATTATGTTTTATTCATTAACAAAACTGCATTATTGTCATGTTAATATAGTTAATCCTGTTAAATGAGATATTTAAGTTAAAAGCTTTATTCCATCTTTGCTTACTAATGTATATCAGTGGAAATGACACTATGATTATGGATCAGTCGGGATTGGCTTCCTCCAACAGTGAGAATTGTCTTGTGAATGTTGCAGGCTGGCCCATGGATGTGTTTCCCCTCGCTTCATCTACTCCGAGATTAAAAAGTACGAGGCGAAGCGTACTGCCAACCAGTCAACATATTGGGTCATATTTGAGCTCCTCTGGAGGGACTACTTTCGGTTTGTGGCTCTCAAATATGGAAACAAGATCTTTTTCAGTGGAGGTGAGTTGCCAGTGCAGGATCCTGTTCGCTCAGAACTTTTATTCATTTGTAAGAATGTACAGACTGCTTTTCCTCTAAAATTGAATTAGCCATCATGGCTCCTGGCCATCCGCCATCAACCAGCTCGTCAGAAATGTTAGTAACTTCAAAGTGCAATCTTATGTTAGTTTCTAGTGCTGTAGTGTGACCACTCTATATATTGGTCTTCCAACAGGCATACTGGGGAAGGACATACCATGGAAGAAAGACATGAGGCAGTTTGAAGCTTGGAAAAGTAAGTGCATGTACATGTATTAACATGTATACACTGGCAGCATTAAAGGTACCGGTAGTTATGGAGAATGGAAGACCTAAGATAACATGTGACCTTGAATTCCCTGATACTTGATACACTGCAATGGAATTCTCTTCATCGATATCACCAGCATAGAATCCTACCGAAATTCACATTTATGGTGTTCACCCGCCCTAGTGATGTTGCTGGAATATTGCTAAAATAGGCGAAAAACCAAACTCAGTCAGTCAGTCAGTCTTTGATCATGATCATCACCAGCACAGAATCCTACCATGGAATTCAATAGAAAGAATTTAAACCTCGGGCTTAAATACGGAAAATCACTTGTTCTAGTGATGAAATATTTTAACCATAAATGCTATATTTTGATAAATATTAAAAGAATCTGGTTTTTAAAAACTCTTTTATCAGGAAACTGGTCTATAAATTCAAAATTGAATGACCACATGGTTCAATTAAATGCAACTGCATGTACATCATAGGGGTTAAGATGATCAATTTTTGTCACTAATAACTGCCCTGTAAGTGGTGTCCAAAATGTTCTGTAAAAGTGATAAGCTCTCAGAAGCACTACTATAGTTGAAAACGAGGTTGGCCATGTGTTTGGAAAGGGACAACACTCTAAACACCAAAGAAGTAAATCCAAATTTAAGCTCACAGGCTTAAATTAGGAAAACAAATCCCGTATTTTAGCCCATGGGCTAAATTTCAGGTGGGCCTAAATATGGTAATTCCCGGTAATTGTGTTGTTTTGGACATATCTTGCAAAACTAAACAACTGAGTGTACAACATTTACACTCAGGCTGACAGAGAAATGAACTCTCAGACGCTAGTTGATATATATTATCCTTTGTAATACCATGGATTATGCCACAAATTTCAACAGGCAGATTTCAAGTTAGCTTAGCTTATGTGCACTGCAAAAATTAAATTTGCTGGGAAACGATCAACAAATAAATCAATACTGATGAAGATATCTCACACAGTTTCAAACATTAATTCAGAGAATTTTCTCTGACATGATTATTGTGCTAGTGACATGATTTTCAAACCAACATTTATCTCTTCTGCAACGAAAATACCGCTACAGAACTGTCCCACATAATCTTGAAATTGTTTGATTCCTCCAGCACTGTTTTCTGTGACAGGTGGCACTACCGGTGTTCCATACATCGATGCCAACATGCGAGAGCTGCTGGCTACTGGCTTTATGTCCAACAGGGGCAGACAGGTAGGCACCATCTACTACTACAAGAGATAATTGTCAATCATTACTGAAAACCTATCAGTTGCTCAATTCGTTACCATGCTGACCAGCTTTTCCCATATCATCAACAGTAAATAACAGATTATGCTGAGCAATTTTATGCTGACTGTAAATTAACTGAGTTTGATGGGCAACTAAGTGTATCTTGGATACATTTCAAATAATGTCATCATTTTAAAAATGTTCACTACAGGAAATAAGAATGATCAGGCAGCAGTTATTATGGTCGTTGTAGTTGAACCAAAATGTCCCTGTCTTAAAATTATTTTGCATTTTGAATGAATTTCATTCTAATGAGGCCAAAGATGCAATGAATATTATTGATAGTTCAATTGCACAAGGAGGCTTTTTTCTCATTCTAATTACCAGTAAGCACTTTCATTATGCAGAATGTCGCAAGTTTCTTGACGAAGGATTTGAAACTAGACTGGAGACTGGGTGCCGAGTGGTTTGAATCCATGTTGGTAAGTTCTACGTGCAGCCTGCTAGTAAGGCATTGGTGTTAGTATCCATACAGACAGAATAGAGATATTGTTCCTGCAGATAAAGGTAGCCTGGTGGTCTTGAAGGACAAGTTAACTTATGTCAAGTTTGAATGCCATCATCAAGATTCATAGAAAGTAT
The DNA here is from genome assembly GCF_003918875.1 of Haliotis rubra. Classification (NCBI taxonomy): domain Eukaryota; kingdom Metazoa; phylum Mollusca; class Gastropoda; order Lepetellida; family Haliotidae; genus Haliotis; species Haliotis rubra. Next base: position 909,490 of record NW_025766981.1, on the reverse strand, counting down.
TTACATGTCAAAGCAATAGTAAGACTGACTCACTCACTCACTGACTCACTCAGGGGCTGTGGGGTAGCCTAGTGTTGGCTTGTCACGCCGAAGACCCGGGTTCAATTCCCCACATGGGTACAATGTTTGAAGCCCATTTCTGTTGTCCCCCACCATGATATTGCTGGAATATTGCTAAAAGCGGCGTAAAACCACACTCACTCACTCACTCAAGCACTCACGGGTGGTGGGGGTAGCCTAGTGGATAAAGCGTGCGCTCATCACGCTGAAGACCCGGGTTCGATTCCCCACATGGGTACAGTGTGTTAAGCCCATTTCTGGTGTCCCCAGCCGTGATGTTGCTGGAATGTTGCTAAAAGCGGCGTAAAACTAAACTCACTCACTCACCAACATACTTAATTAACATGTATAAATGATGCCATCATTGTAAGTGAAATATACTATTTTCACTGTTGATGGCGAAGATGAAAGGACGTAGCCAGCTTGCGCATGGGTGCTGACTTTTGGCCTACCACTTTTAGACGTGTCCCTTGACCAAGTTCCACTTGACACATTATGTTATTGGAATCTACTTTCTTCAATACTCATATATTATATGGTGTCAATGTAATTCATTGTATTTCAGATAGACCATGATGTATGCAGTAACTATGGCAACTGGTTGTACAGTGCAGGTATTGGTAATGACCCTCGTCAGGATCGCAAGTTCAACATCGTCAAGCAGGGCTTGGATTATGATGCTCAGGTGAGGAATAACAACACCAACCTTCAAGGATGAAGGATCCATCTAGCCATAGTTCAGACAATATTAACTGAGGTTAAGAATCCTGGGCGGTGGGTAGCCTAGTGGTTAAACCGTTTGCCCGTCACGCTGAAGACCCGGGTTCGATTCCCCACATGCGTACAATGTGTGAAGAACATTTTTGGTGTCCAAAGCGGTGATATTTTTTCGTATGTTGCTAAAGGCGACTAAAAACTACAATTTGAGTTCACAGCTATCTTTAGCATTGCCTGCTTTAAATAAATAAGAAACTATGACTGCAAATTGTTCCGTGGGAATATATCCTAGCAGAATGGGCATGTAATATGCCAATTTACACTTGTCAGAGGGGTACACAAAGTATGTGATTTAGACACAGTTGGTGGACATCCATAAGAGGGAAGCTGTGGTGGTTTAGTGGGTTAGATTGCTGAATTCGTGTGCTGGCAATTAGGTGGATTCAAATCACAGATGGCACTCAACCTGAAAACTACTCGATTCTGTAGTGCACTGGGAAAGTTTAATCTGGCCAAATAAAAAAAAATGTTGTGGTTCCGATTACACCTCTTTAAAAGTTAGGGTAGGTAGGTAGGAATTTATTTTTTTACATATTTTTTTAGAAGGAAAGTAAAACTAATAACACATGTATCAATGTGTAATTGTTTATTCAATCAAGTTTGCGGCCATCATGTTGACTTTCTCTATCAGAATGACCGATATCTGTCAGTGCCGGGAAAAACAATAGTATCTGAAAGCTTATTTTATTCAGTCCGCTTAAAAAAAAAATAAGGTCGGCACCAGAATTCAAGGGTCGGTCGGGTAATCGGAACCACAACATGTTTTTTAGGCCTCTCAAATATAACATGTTGCATTTGACCACTTTCTGAAAGGCATGGTGTATTCAGAGCATGTAGTACCCTTTATAATCAAGAGAGCATGTTTAATATGTTTTGAGTACAGAAAGATAGTGTTGTGTTTCAGGGTGACTATGTCCGCCTCTGGGTGCCGGAGCTGTCGAAGGTGACAGGGGGTGACGTACACACCGTCTGGGCCCTCAGTAATACAGTACTGTCTCACGCAGAGGTTTCACTGGGAGAAACATATCCGAAACCACTCTTGGTGGCACCAGAATGGGGCAGACATAGTGCCAAATCAGTAAGTTGTTGAATCAGCTGAATCCTAAGTCCAGGCAGGACATTATCAGTTCCCTGTGCATTACTTTCCCTGGTATAAATGGAAATGTTGTTGAAGTGTTACCATACTCATATGCCACTGACTGCCTCAGTGGTATAGTGGTTAGAGCGTCCGCCTGGAGGGCGGAAGGTCGCTGGTTCGATCCCCGACCGCGTCATACGAAAAGACGTTAAAATATGGTACTTGTTGGTCCCTGCCTGGCGCTCAGCGTTAATGGGTACATCAAGGACTGGTCGGCTCGGAGTCAGTATAATGTGTCAGTATAATGTGTCTGAGTGGGGTATTCATGCTTCACTGCGGCATGGTATCTCAGTGGGCTAGCACTATAAAACCAGCTTCAGTCTGGGCTAGTCCAAGCAGTCGCACATCACATACACAAGCATGCACGTCGTCATATGAGGGAAATAGTCTCAAGCATGACGTTAAACCCAATTCACCTCACCTCACCTCATATGCCACTCTACAGCTAATCCTCGTGGATACTTTGGGTCATACTTGGTTCCAGCAACGTGTGTTGGTTGAAAGAGGTAACCAAATGTATGAAGTGATCAGATCAAATGATTCATGGACAATGTCAGTCAATGGTGTGTCAGAACTGGTCATATCCAGTATCTTGTCGTGAAGATCCGGGTTACTAAACACAATGTCAGTCAATGGGATTGTCTCCTAAGATTGAAGATCCGGGTTGAAGATCCAGTAACCCATGGTTAGAACTGGTCGGTGTGAAGATCCGGGTTAGAACTGGTCTTCAGTAACCCATGCTTGTCTCTCGTGAAGATCTGGGTTAGAACTGGTCTTCAGTAACCCATGCTTGTCTCTCGTGAAGATCCGGGTTAGAACTGGTCTTCAGTAACCCATGCTTGTCTCTCGTGAAGATCTGGGTTAGAACTGGTCTTCAGTAACCCATGCTTGTCTCGTTAGAAGATTCGTGAAGGGTTAGAACTGGTCTTCAGTAACCCATGCTTGTCTAACCCATGCTTGTCTTCGTGAAGATGGGTTAGAAGTGGTCTTCAGGGTTAGAACTGGTCTTCAGTAACCCATGCTTGTCTCTCGTGAAGATCCGGGTTAGAACTGGTCTTCAGTAACCCATGCTTGTCTCGTGAAGATCCGGGTTAGAACTGGTCTTCAGTAACCCATGCTTGTCTCTCGTGAAGATCCGGGTTAGAACTGGTCTTCAGTAACCCATGCTTGTCTCTCTGGTTGAAGATCGTGTGGAGATCGGGTTAGAACTGGTCTTCAGTAACCCATGCTTGTCTCGTGAAGATCCGGGTTGGAACTGGTCTTCAGTAACCCATGCTTGTCTCGTGAAGATCCGGGTTAGAACTGGTCTTCAGTAACCCATGCTTGTCTCTCGTGAAGATCCGGGTTAGAACTGGTCTTCAGTAACCCATGCTTGTCATGAAGAAGAAGGCATGAAGATCAGGTTAGAACTGGTCTTCAGTAACCCATGCTTGTCTATCGTGAAGATCCGGGTTAGAACTGGTCTTCAGTAACCCATGCTAGTCATAAGAGGCGACTACCAGGATCGGGTGGTCAGGCTCGCTGACTTGGTTGACATATGCCATCGCATCCCAATTGTGTAGATCGATGTTTATGCTGTTGATCACTGGGTTGTCTGGTCCAGACTCGAGTATTCAGTGTTCCGCCATATAGCTGGAATATTGCTGAGAGCGGCATCAAATTTTTATTTGAAGCAATGAACTCCACCGCATCAGACATATTAGTTGATGATACTCCCTTTGGGGTTTTAGATGCAAGGTTCTCTCAGTCACAGGCTGTATAAAATATGCACATAAAAAAATAGCCTCTCTATAATGTCTACTTTTAAAACTTTGAATTTATTTGTTTTTTGAAATACAGAAATCAGCTTTTTGTAATACTGAAAATTTCGATGCCTGGTTAACCGATTTAAAAGTTCACCTGATGCCACCTCCCAGGGAGACCTGGGACCTTTGTGTAGAGTGCAGCGTTAAACAACCAACCAAACAATGGATTGTTTTGTCCATGTTCCCTGTTTAAATGCTGCTGTCATATTGTAGTAGTGTATTAAACAATATACAAATAAAACAAACACTTCAGCTATCTATGGTCATGTGAAGGTCACAAACCTTGGTTGTTTCAGCGTGGCCGGCCTCAGGGGAAAGGAGACAAGCCACAACGGAATCGAGGGATTGACTTCTATTTTAAGAGCAGCTGAAGCAAGTGAACAAAAGCACTACATTTTCTGCATTTATTTCACTCAGGGAAGATTGGCTGTTTCGTGAAGATGCAACAGATATTTGCAACATCATTCACAGACCAGGAACACTTGGGCAAGCCTGGCTATGTACTATGTATGATGTTAAAATACAGTTTTGTTATTCTTGGTAGCTGACATACACAGGGCATCCTCATTTGGTGAATTGTCATTGTATTTCATGTTATTATCCCCGGCATGTAATGCGGGGGGATATAGTCGACGCCTCGTCCGTCCGTCCGTAATCATTTTGTTTCAGGAGCATAACTCAAGAACTGTTTAATATTTTTCAACAAAACTTGGTAGATACATCAAACAGAACCTAAAGTGGTGCCTTTTGCTATTCACAGATTTTTGGCATTTTTATTTTTTTTGGTTTCCATGGAAACGATTTGAACTTAGTCTCAAAAGGAGGAGTGACCTTCGTTTCCGGGGCACAACTCGAAAACCATTCAGTATCTTTCTTCAAGACTTGGTAGATATATCAAACATAAGCCAAAGTGCCTTTTGCTATTTGCAGATTTTTGGCATTTTTATTTTTCTTGGTTTCCATGGAAACGTTTCGGACTTAGTCTCAAAAAGGAGGGATTGGTTTTGTTTCTGGAGCACAACTCAAAAACCGTTCAATATTTTTCAACAAAACTTGGTAGATATATCAAACAGAACCTAAAGTGGTGCCTTTTGCTATTTACAGATTTTTGGCATTTATATCTTTCTTGGTTTCCATGGAAACGTTTTGGACTTAGTCTCAAAAGGGAGGGGTGGACTTCGTTTCCGGAGCATGACTCGAAAACTTCTTAATATCTCTAAGCAAAACTTGGCAGATATGTGAGGCAGATCCCAAAATGGTGCCTTTTGCTATTTGCAGATTTTTGGCATTTGTATTTTTCCCGATTTCCATGGAAACTATTCGGACTCAAAAGGGAGAGATGGCCTTCGATTCCCTAGCACAACTCGAAAACTGATCAAATTCTTTCAGCAAAAATTAGTAGTTATATCAAACAGAACCTAAAGTGTAACCTTTTGCTATTTACAGATTTTTTGCATTTATATTTCTCATGATTTCCATGCAAACGATTTGGACTTAGTTTAAAATAAGTCAAGCTGGACTTTCAGTAACTGTCAGATGATTCGTTCTTTCAAATATGTGGGGGCCGGGGATATGTCATCTTCTGATGACTTTTGTTGAATTAAAGTGTAAATACCTTCACCTGTCTGTTCCTACAGTCTTTTGTGGTCACACTGGGCGAGACAAACACTGTTTTTTGTCTCATCGATTGCAAGTGTTATTGGTCACAAATGTCATTAATTGTCCGTACCATGGGTTGTTCATCTCTTGAAGTGAATACTTCTGAAAAGGATCCCCACACAAGCTCTTAAAGAATATGCCTCAGTATTTGAATAGTTTTTTTATTGCTAGACCACTGAGACTTACATCTCTGGATGACCCAATAGGGTGTATATTGCTATGTAGGCACTTACATCACTATGCCAACTGTCATAGTATATATGAATTCATTTAGTATTAAAAGAAGCTGTAGACATGTGTACTTACAGTGAATGGGTAGAGATGTAAGATCAGGAGCAACATTTGTAGTAGGTCCAAATATAAGTCCGCCCGGAGAGCGGAAGGTCGCAGGTTCGATCCCCGACCGCCTCATACCAAAAGACGTTAAAATATGGTACTTGTTGGTCCCTGCCTGGCGTTCGGCATTAATGGGTACAACAAGGACTGGTCGGCTTGGAGTCAGTATACTGTGTCTGAGTGGGGTATTCATGCTTCACTGCGGCATAGTATCTCATTGAGCTAGCACTATAAAACCAGCCTAAGTCTGGGCTAGTACAAGCAGCCGCACATACACATACACACACATGCAGGTCGTCATATCAGCGAAATATTCTCAAGCAGGACGTTAAACCCAATTTTACCTCACCTCACCTCCAAATATAAATTACCTGTCATCTGATACATCAATAAGTCGGAAGATAATAATAATAAAAATAATGAGAATATTTATAACACGCTTTTTCCAGGCTAGATATCCTGCCCAAAGTGCATTATCTGATCATTATTACCCCGGATAACCCAAGCTGCCGGTTAGGCACTAGAATGTTAAAGATCTGTAAATAATCATGCCAGGCAGAAACAAGCTGCAGCGTCAGTTCATAATAAGAATAATAATTGATATTAATTGATTTCTTAAAGGTCACATGCAACGTAAAACACAACTTTGCAGATTCTGATACCTTTCGGTATGGACTTACCGAAACAAAGCGTCAAAAATGCAAATTCAACTTATAAAGTTGAAAAATAACGCGATGAAACAAAACGCGCGAAATCGGAGTTCAAACGTTTCACTACTTTTCTGGGGAATACGGGTTTCAACAGCTGGGCTGCGCTCATAGCACGTGCGCAGTGAAATAGGTTCGCGCAACTTGGAAGCGGGCTGTCTTGTGAATACTCGGTGAAGGCTTTGGTGTGAGCTATTTTCCTAATGTTTTGTTGATATCTCACAAGCGCGAGCTTTTGTATGTTATGACAGTAAATAAACTGTTTATATAATTTCATTTGTCTATTTCACCACACGTTCTTCTTACCGAGTCACTTTCTCAGTTCGATACTTAAAAGCAATGTCATTATTTAGAGTTGACACAATTTCTAACTGTGATATAGACATGACAGACAAAACACAATGTCTTGCTTTATTGACACCTGTGTGTCTGCCTGCCTGTCTGCTAATGACAATATTCAATACACAACTGCGATCACTGACCACATGCAATTTGAACTTAACACCAATCAGACTATACACCATAAACAAAACGCATTGATTTATAGCCCGAGTTCGGTCTCTGTCACATTATGTAATTAAACAGACAGGCAGGTGTGATACTTGAACACATAACATGTTATGATGTCTGTTGATTGCAAAATGTTATACACAAAAAATGAGCATGTATTTACAAAACCCAACTTTCTATATATACACACACAATCAGCCGTCAAGGCGGCATCTGCTAATGAAGCAGCCGTTACACTTGAGTGCACACCCACCCGCTCTGACTGGGTTCGGTATCCCGGCTGCTTCGTTTCTTGGGAAGTAAACCCAAGTACAAAATATTGCACTTTTGATTTGCGATTATACGCTTATAATTTTGTTTATTTGTTTTTTCATAATCAGCAATGCATATTATATGTCATGAAGAAGTGATAATTGTGTTTTAATTATGTTTGATTTTTTGGTTGCATGTGACCTTTTTAAGTGACTAGTGGTTAAAGCATTTGCTCACCACGCTGAAGACCCGAGTTCGTTTCCCCACATGGGTACAATGCGTGAAGCCCTTTTCTGGTGTCCACCCCCATGATATTGCTGGAATATTGCTAAAAGTGGCATAAACAATACTCACTCACTGGCTAAGGGCCAAGTATCCATCAACAGGTGTTCACTGTCGCTATGACCGCACTCATAATAAAATCAAGTCCATGCAGACATAAACACACAATCCAGTCTAGTGAAATGCTGACCGGAAGAGGTGGGTGTCAAGGAGAGATTTGAAAGATCTTTGGATTTGTTGTTTCTTAGTTCAGAACATTGGGGGGTTCAGGGGACCCCCACCCCCACCCTTTGAAAATGACTTAAGACCACATTGAAGATGTTTTTTGCGTTAGCAGAGCCAATGGGGGATCCAGAGGGGGGGTCAAAACCACACCCTTCCCCCTCTTCCTTCCTTTCTTCTCTTCCCCCCCCCCAATGAAAATAAAAAAAATAAAATAAAATAAATAAATATTCCTGGATCCGCCCATGCAGAAGGCAGAGAATTCCATAACTGGTGACTGCAAACTGAGAAAGCACAGTCAGACATCGCAAAAGTAGATGGCTGGTTAAGTAGAGCCCACTGGGGGATCTAAGTGGACGTTTAGGAGTCCTTAAGGTGTGAAGGATAGTTAACATATTGTTGAGGCAGTCGTGGGTGTTAATACAGATCTTGAAGATAATTCGAAGGGAGACGTAGCCAGTGCAAGGTTTTGAGAGCATCAGTACTGTCTTCAGTTCTAGGAATGTGTGTCTTGCTGGATTTGCTGTAACTTGGCCAATACAGCCTATTGTAATAATGAAGCCTGGAAGACAAGGCACTGCATCAACAATTTTGTTGTTGGTGTATCCAGGAGATGGCGAACTTAGCTGATGTTGTAAATGCAATAAAAACATGCTCAACTAATGAGTGAGGTGTGAGTAGACAAATCCAGTGCCATGTGTCATCACTTATCAATGTACTGCTCCAGTTGGAGAATAGAACTCTGAGGAACCCCATACTATCGTATCGTGACAGAAAGCTCAGCTTGAACTTCAAGGGACAGATAGGAAGGATAATATTTGGATGAACATCTTCTTTATTATACCGAGAGCGACATTTCATCGTAGGTTCTAACACCGTTATCAAGCAAGTGTTAGAACCTTCATCGCAACTCGCTCTCACAGCAATAAAGAAGTTGTTCATCCATACATATATATCGTTATCCTTCCTTACTGCTCCAACTTCTAAATGCCTCTGAAAGAGATTTTAACGGGCAGATATTTAGGTTGTCTTGATCAAACCCCGTTTTTATCCCCCGCAACGCGTTTTGCGGGGGGTATTAAAATGGACTCCGTGCGTGCGTGCGTGCGTGCGTCCGTCCGTCCGTCCTTCCGTGCACATTTGTCTTTTCCGGAGCTGAACTCTAAAACCGTTCAATATTTCTTCAACAAACTTGGCACATAGATGGATCTGGTGGTTTCTGGTGCCTTTTGGTAGTTTTGGAATTCTGAATAAAATATTTTTGGCATTTCCATGGCAACAAGTTTGACATAGACTGAAATTGGTGATAGTGCTCCTTTCTGGAGCAGAACTTTAAAAACCTTTCAATACTCTGCTTCCACTTTTCTATATACACACCTAAATATTTGACATAATCATAACTCGTAGACATAATCATGAAGAGTATTTTGCCATTGCGGGGGATATTGATGACTTTGTCTTCTTGTTTAGCAATGGAGTGACAATGTTTAAGTTTACTTGGAAACTTGCTAGATGAGGTAGAAGCATTGATGATGTCCCAAAGAGCAGGTGTTATGTGATCCACAGTGGCCTTGAATAACACAGTAGGAATTGGGTCAAAGAGACATCTTTGAGCATTCATGGCAGTGCTCGTGATATTGCTGGAATATTGCTAAAAGCGGCGTAAAACTAAACTCACTGACTCCAGCTATATGACAGCAGTCTGTAAATAATCGAGTCTGGACCAGACAATCCAGTGATCAACAGCATGAGCATCGATCTGCGCAACTGGGAACCGACGACATATCGCCCAAGTCAGCGAGCCTGACCACCGGATCCCGTTAGTCGCCTCTTACGACAAGCATGGGTTACTGAAGATCAATTCTAACCCGGATCTTCACGGGTCCCCAACAGTGTGTGTTGGTCGTTGCTGAAACACTGGTGGTTTAACGGGTGTCCTGAATCACACACAGGATGTACCTGCTTAAGAGACAGGCAGGTTTGCTCTTTCCCCGTGTGTAGTGTAACAAAGTATAGTTTTGCCCTGAGCTATTATAGTCATGATTTAACTTCATGTAACACATGGTATATATGGCATTACATTTTCTCAGTAAAGTACAGATTCTAGTACTTTTTTTGGTTGAGTCCAATCCGAGATTCGAACCCTGGCTCAAAATATTTGACTATTATTACAGTAGTCCTTACTGTTACTTTTTTATATGGTAAAGAAGGGAAGTAGAAGTTCGAAGCTATTAAGTGGCTTTACTGTCTGACCTTTAAATGTTTTTTCCTTCTTGTAACAGTAAGGACATTTTTTCGTGGGACAAACATAAATGGGGAGAAAATCTCAAGAATAAATTTCAAAGTTTTTGATTTCAGTATAAATTCACTTTATGTTTATTTAAAAACAGTTACTGTTAATTCATATCTAAGAAATGATGAGAAACATTGAAAACTCACCTTAGGATAAGCAATTTTCAGCCATAAAACATGAAACAAAATTGTTATTTTGCAATTCTTACATCTACTTTCAATGGTGTTTTTTTATTATCTAAACTTAAAATAGTTAGAAAAATAACAACATGTATAATTTCTTTTATGATGGACAGAAAATTACACTCTTCGTGAAAATGACTCGTATAATTTAAACTGCAGGTTGAATAACCACTTTGAATCATTTGAATTGAACACACGTAGTAATTATTTGAAAATACATTCATTGTATATATATAGAATATATTTTAACCTTAAATCAGAAAAATAATGTCAACATAATATGATTCATAAATATGTACCACATAAAGAAATAACTGTTCGACCACACGATTGTATTTGGATGAACGGGTACTTGCGGAAACTTATGCGAAAACGCACTCGATTGCACAAAATTTCTAAAATCGGAACCGTCCTGACGATTGGAAGGAATTTAGAAAATTTTGAAATAGGGTAATCTCAGAAGTTAGGAAAGCAAAACGAGTATACGATGATAAATTAGATAATAGTGTAAATACGGAGATCGGCTCTAAATCATGGTGGCGTCTAGTCAAAAAGTATATAAATCAAAACAGTCCTAATAATCAGTTTCCTACTGTCATCTATAAAGATAATATATTCGGCAGCGACCAATGAATTGCTACAGCTTTAAACGACTTCTTCTCAGAACAAGCTACTGTAGACGAACCCGACAGAGCCGTACCGGACCTTCCTAATAGTCAGAATATGCTGGAGGGAATTGAACTGACAGAAAATGAGGTGAGTGATTTACTTTCTTCTTTACAAGTAAATAAAGCAAATGGCCCCGATAACATAAGTAACAAAATCCTTCGAAAAGTTTCAGCTACTCTATCCAAACCTCTAACCAAACTATTCAGTCTTTCTCCCCAACTTTCCCTATTTCCAGATTTATGGAAACTGGCATCCGTCGTACCTATACATAAGAAGGGTAGTATCCACGAATGTTCAAACTAGAGACCAGTTGCTTTCACAAGCCGTTTATCCAAAGTCTTTGTGAAGTGCATTTTCAAACACACTTACAATTTCTAACAACTAAATCATACGATTATCAGTGCTCAATCCGGATTTAGACCTGGCGATTCTACGTCGTATCAACTAACTGATTTGTATCAGACTTTATCTAAAGCACGTGAAAAGAGATTACAGCCGAGTTCTGTGATATCAGCAAGGCTTTTGACCGTGTTTGGCAAGAAGGCCTCCTGGCCAAACTTTGGTCCTCGGGAATAACTGGAAAATTATATAACTGGTTCAAAAGTTACCTACAAAATAGGAAACAATTTGTCGTTATAAACGGTCATAAATCTACCCAGCGACCAGTCTTAGCCGGTGTCCCTCAAGGATCAGTGCTTGGACCGCTTCTTTTCCTTATCTATATCAATGATCTTGCTGATGGTATTCTTAGTAACATCAAGCTTTTTGCTGATGATACATCACTCTACGTAATAATTGAAGACCCAGAACAATCTTCAATGTTACTGAATAACGATTTATCTCTCATTTCAGATTGGTCAAAACGGTGGCAGGTGAAATTTAGCCCAGGGAAAACCGAAGCCATGCTATTTACTAACAGTCATTTTTCCAGTCCCAAATGCCCCCTAAATATGAATGGTGTTAGAATATCAGAAGTGAACAGCCATAAACACTTAGGTATAACTTTTCAAAATGACGGCAATTAGCATGATCATATCGCTAACATCGTTAAAAAAGTCAGCCCTCTCATAAATTGTTTACGGAGTCTAAAATATCGTCTCAAGCGCGAAACACTCTTCATCCTGTATAAATCATTCATACTTTCTATATTTGATTACTGCGATCACATATGGGATAACTGCACAAACGAACAATCTAAACTACTGGAAACTTTACATCTGGACACTCCGAACTATCTGTGGCGCGGTAAGAGGCACAAACCACGAACGTATATACAGAGAAACTGGACTCAGTTCATTGACCGAAAGAAGATACTTACATAAACTGTGTATATTTGATAAAATGGTCAATGGACTGGCTCCACAATACATATCCCTCTGTGTTCCTCCAAACATCTCAGATTTGACTACTTATGGATTACGTAATTCTAGTAACATACGGAAAATAATGGGTAGATCCACATCTTACAATACGTCCTTTCTACCTAGTGTGATCCATGGGGCGGTGGGGTAGCCTAGTGGTTAAAGCGTTCGCTCGTCACGCCGAAGGCCCGGGTTCGATTCCCCACATGGGTACAATTTGTGAAGCCCATTTCTGGTGTCCCCCGCCGTGATATTGCTGGAATATTGCTAAAAACGGCGTAAAACCATACTCAGTCAGTCAGTCTGTTATCCAAATTTGGACCTCCCTCGCTAGTGCTACCAGAGACACCCCAACACTTGCGCAGTTCAAACGTATTATTAACAAGGATAGACCTCTGAGTCCAAATTCAAAAGTATGCTAACTTCGGATCACGCCATTGTCAGATAATACTATGCAAACTCCGTCCTGGTTGTAGCGATTTGAATTCTCACCTTGTTGATAGGCATTTAGCTGAAAACCCCTCCTGTCCTTGTGGCCATTCCACAGAGGATCCATTACATTATGTTTTGGTGTGTCCTCGTTTTAATCATTTGAGACAAAACAAATACTTCTACGCCAAAGGATTTGATATCAAAACTACCCTGTACAGTGATAGCCGATTTAAAGATATTGAAGGTAATAATCTAGCAACATTAGTCCACAATTATATCCAAGAAAGAAATCGATTCACTAAAATATAAAATCTAACAACGATACTCGACAACTCTATTAAGACAGTATCATTATCACCAGTTTAAGTCCAAGAAACTTCACTTGGTACCCATCATCAACAATGTGGATTTGTTTTGTTTTCCTTAATTAACGTGTGACGTCAGAGTGTGTATGTTCCATATTATGTGGGAAGAGGCATTAACATAGGCAGTTTTGCCTGTTTGCCAATCCCCCAAAAGTCTGTCCTATGTAAAATGTCATCAGAGGAAAATAAATATTGTTTAAAGGTCACATGCAACGTAAAACACAACTTTGGAGATTCTGATACCTTTCGGTATGGACTTACCGAAACAAATCATCAAAAATGATAGAAAAGACAAGATAACCCGACTTTGTAACATGTTCCTCGATAAGAATGAATGAATAATTAAATAAATAAATTCGACTTTTCGATAGTATTATCGAGAAATACGGTGAAAACATACTCATGGTGAATTTAACCCTTCAGCGGGAGACATCTGGGTCGATTCTTTTCTGTTTGAAAGATAACAAAACTCCGAGTCCTCCTTAAACGTTATGGTTCAACTCCGAGCCGACCAGTCCTTGTTGTACCCATTAATGCCGAGCGCCAGGCAGGGACCAACAAGTACCATATTTTAACGTCTTTTGGTATGACGCGGTCGGGGCTCGAACCCGCGACCTTCCGTTCTCCGGGCGGACGCTCTAACCACTACACCACGGAGGCGGTTTATTTTCACAAGGTCTCGATAGACATTTATATATGCAAGAGTCGTGAGGGACCAGACTGGTGTTTACACCCAAGTATTCGAGAACTATGGGTGAACCTCTTATATTGGAGTCACATATTGGAGTCCTCATTAAACGTTATCATTCAATATATAAATCTATATTCAAAGTGACCAATACTTACCTCAACCTCATATCTCGAAGCACAGGGTATATGTGTCGTTTTCAACGACTGGTTTATTATAAAATGGAGAATTCTACTTATTATCAATAACTAGCTATTAATTTCCATTGTTTTGGATAAAATGGATAACAGTAAAATAAACAGATAAGTAAAGGCAACAGGCGTTTCATTGGAGTACGTGACACGGCTTTCCTCTTGGTTTGTTTACGTTGACTTGTATCTATACTGAGAGAAACAAATAAAGGAACACATGAAAATTCAAGTTTTACGCTGCTTTTAGTAATATTCCAGCAATGTCACGGACGGGGACACCAGAAATTGGGTTCACACATTGTACCCATGCGGGGAATCGAACCCGGGTCTTCAGCGTGACAAGCGAGCACTATAACCACCGCCCCTCCTTGCTTATCACATATTCGCGATTTGTAGGCTAAATACAATTAATATTTTGGAAATCAATTTCTCAAATGACTTTATTAACTTTCAATTAACTGGCCTTTACGTGGCCTTTCACGCTTCGTGATCTTACGAAATTCACAGTGTAATACAATTTTAGATTATTCATGAATTGGTACCATAAGTACTCGTGAAGATCGGGTCAGAATTGGTCTTCAGCAACCTATGCTTGTCGTAAGAGGCGATTAACGGGATTGGGTGGTCAGGCTCACTGACTTGGTTGACACATGTCACCGGTTCCCAATTGCGCAGATCGATGCTCGTGCTGTTGATATCACTGGATTGTCTGGTCCACACTCGATTATTTATAGACCGCCGCCATATAGCTGAAATATTGCTGAGTACGTCGTAAAACTAAACTCACTCACTCACTCACTCATATCACGCTGATGACGTTATCATGCGGGGCAAGCTACTCTGTAAACACTGTCATTCGTGTGTTGCAGTTGTCTCAGTCTGTTATCATTAGTGGTAGAAACGAAGGTGAAACTTACACGACAGAAAACATCATCAACTCACAATAACTAGTGACTCAGTACATTTTGTTGTACATGTGTTCGCGGTGTTCCACAATGCACTTGTGGAAGGTTTCGAGTCGCCTGATTCCTCCGAAGCAATCAAAACATAAATGCTAAGAATGTAAATCCATTTTATTTATGCATGGGCTTATTGCACAAGACAGCCTATCCCGTTCACATGCGTCTCAATACATGTGTGTATATTTGCTTAAATGTATACTCTACATAGGTTGGTATACTTGTCATGTGAACGAGTTTGGTAACCGGGTGCCCCGTTCACATGCATATCAATACATGTGTGTATATTGCTTAATTGTATACTATACAGACTCGTAGCTTGGTATACTTCTCATGTGAACGAGTTTACTCGTGTATATATTCATACCAGGTGTAAATTTGCACCTTGTCTTGAGCAGGAGCAAATGTAAATTTACCCACTTGCAAATTTTCACTCTATGTGCATGTTATCTTGTTGGCGTTTATGCCCATATCAGATGATCATCCATTTGAATATCTATTGATTTTCCAAGACCAAACAAGCATGCAACAGCTCTGTATTCTGAAGTTGACGCTGTTCAGTACACAGCTACTGCAACTTTTGTTTGCAACATTTAGAGCTGAGCGGAGAGTAGGGTTTTTTTTCTTTTTTTAGAGAGTATTTGTTTACAGATGAAACGCATACTGGAAACAAATTTTGCATCATGGAAAGATGTCTGTACAGTTATTCAGTTACTCTTTTCAATCGACTTTGACAAAAAGACATTTTCATGTTGAAGGTCGTAAACAAAGAGATTGATATATGTGCCTTACACCATTTACATACCTTAGTTACACACCTTCACTTTCAAGTTTAATTAACTAAGCTTAACTTAGCCCTAGGGTCCCATTCACATGCACAAAGTTTACTCATGTAAGTAAATTTGCACATGTGTAAATATATACATACGTGTGTAATAGTAAATTTGCTTTGCGTTCACATTTAATTTATGTAGAGCGAGTAAACTTCAACAGAGAAAGATGTTCTCTTATAACTTAAGAAGACACACGCAGTATCAGATATGTACTGCTCCTGCAATAGGTCTGTCATTAGATAGACCTCTCTGGAAGAATGAAGGACAGTCTGTTTGGTAGAACGACATGAATAAACTAATGACGACAAATAGTGGTACGATCATTTTCGAATGAACAAAGGGGTTTTCGATCTTATCTGCACACAACTGCAGGATAACTTAAAAGCTAGTGACCAAATTGTTCGCCAACCTTTGGATGTGGGAATGAAAGTTGCATTCGCATTATAGTTTATGGCTTCAACTTCAGAATATAGAACTGGGGGGAATTTGTTTGGTGTTGTTAAGTTCTCCGTTTGAAAATGCATTCATGAAGTTTGTCAGACCATATGTGATGTTTTGCTTCCGGAATATGTAACTTTTACCCCTCAATGAAGATGACATGACACAATTTACTCAAAGTGCAAATTTGCACATGTGTAAATATACTTTTGCACCTGGTCCTGAACACATGTAAATTTGCTTCTAGTGTATATTTACATACACGAGTAAATGCGTTCACATGACACATTTACACACGTATGTAAAGCTTGCTCATGTTTGTATTTATACATAAGTGTGCAAACAGGTGCAAGTGAACGCATTTTGTACATATACGTATTATACACATATATTTATGAGTACACATGCAAAATGATTTACGCGAGGATATGTTGTACAAGTGAACAGGGCATGTGTGTGTGAGCGAGTGGGTGAGTGAGTGCGTGAGTGAGTGGGTGGGTGAGTGAGTGTGTGCGTGAGCCGAGTCCAAGAGTCCACTGAATATACCAGAAGTCTGAGGTCTT
Source organism: Haliotis rubra (assembly GCF_003918875.1). Lineage (NCBI taxonomy): Eukaryota > Metazoa > Mollusca > Gastropoda > Lepetellida > Haliotidae > Haliotis > Haliotis rubra. Next base: position 892,768 of record NW_025766981.1, on the reverse strand, counting down.
TAATAAAGTCACGGCAGGAAGATAAAATACCAGTGACTCTAGTTCCGTTTCATATTTTGTGGTAAAGTGATATGGACTGAGCCATGCCAGAGGTAAAACAATACAAAGATACTGGGAACCTATTCTGACCGGTAAACCCTACGTTGTGCACATATAGAGAAGGCGATTTGTAACAGTTTAGAATGGTGGTGGGAAAGGCTTGGGACAATCCTTGTAGCAATACTCGGGTACTCTGAATATGTCATCTTCAGGTTCAGCCTTCGTGTAAGTAGCCATGTCAAATGTGAGAGTGTGATCCACATGGCCGACAACTTCATGATACAGACATGGTACATTGTCTTCAGTAGCGAACCACGTATCGTTGGCAACAGCCCCTGGTTTGGTCCAACCGTAGCAGACAGTGCCAGATATCATCTCGCTGCCAATGGGAGATGCACCCTTCTGCCAATCAGATCTGAGAACAGTACATCCCTCTTTCGCTCCGCACAGCCGGCAACAGGTGCCCGCTTCTGGGTAGTGGACATACAGGGACATGTTCCTAGAGAAGATCAGATGACAAGGGCTCTGTGGGTCGTCATCACTTAGTCCCTGGCGACGACAGAAACTATTTTTCTGGCCTTGAAGATGATCGAATCTCGCTTGCTTTCTGGTATAGTCGTAGTGCCAAGCCCCTGTATTCTGTGAGTATAGATTGCCGTTTCTTATTTGGAGTTCTGCAAACTGGACAGAGAACATATTCGGCCAGTGGGGTGGTTTTCTTGTGATCTGGGGTTCATTTGGTTGGCGTGACGTCTTGAGAAGCAGGGCTTGCATGAAGAGTTATGCGCCCCTAGAGACGAGTCACGGAAAAAGAGCAGTCAGGGAAAACATCGGGTAAATAATAATCCACACATCACCAGAATCTAAAACTATATCGTATACATCCATAAGGGACCAGTGAAGAGTTTCATGTGAAAAATGATAGATATAGTGCTCTACAGAGCAAGGATTGGGACTTTTTCACACCCTAGTGGTACCCGACACATCAGCCATGTTGACAGGTATACACCGTTCACGGCTGGCTCTGACATGCCGCTCCGACTCAACGCATGTTTTGTGTTTTTGTCTGTGCATCTCATCTTATCATTCTCCCTGATTCGATATATTGAACAGTGTGCGAGCTACATAGACTACCCGAGTGAGTTTTGCCACCCAGAAACTGTTTGTTTACATTTGTGTCCAAGCAGTGACGTCACGGATAGCACACCCCTGCTCAGTATCGATCGTACTCGTCCGTTCCTACCCCCACCCCTCCCTGCGAATAGTGTCAGATCACCCATTATTCTTCTCTCTGGAGATGTCGAGACAAACCCGGGACCTACCACCGATTTAGACGAGGTACAGAGGGTAATTCTCCGGCAGATAAAGGACTCGGAAAATAGACTTTCTAAAGATATTTGTTCGGTTAAAGAGGACATAAAATCTATAAAATTAGACATCAATGAACTAAGAGAAGAAATCTACACCAATAAACAAGAACAAGATGTCATTAGAATGGATATTGACACTTTAAATGATAAAACAACAGATATAGAGACACAATTAGACAATCTAGACACACGTCTAGAGGATCAGGAACAGCGTAGCAGGAGGAATAACATGGTGTTATATAATGTCCAGGAAACTGGTGATAATGAGACCTACACAGAAAGCAAGAACAAAGTAATCGATATTCTCAATAAAGCGAGAGTGACTAAAGATCTCCCACCCCTCACACCTAGAGACATTGAGAGAGCCCATAGGATCGGCAAAAAGAGCGAAAAGACAAGACCGATTATCGTCCGTATGAACCACTGGGAGGATAAGTGGCATTCTGTCAAATTGAGGAGTGTACTTAAAGAGCAGGGTGTTGGTATAGCCAATGATCTCACCACCTATCAGCGAAAAGAACTCAACCGCCTGAGAGATGCACACCCCGACACCCGCTTCTACTATAAGGGGGGCAAGATAATGCAGGACCCTAAGGAAGACCAAAGTAGATCTGGGGACACTCGGAGTAAACCGAGGTCGGACAATCGCGGAGACCGAGACTGCGGGGGCACGAGACAGGGTCTGAGATCGTCATCGCGACCCACTGACAGAGACCGTGGCCAGGGCCAGGATCATGTGAGACTTTCTTTGACGCATCAAAGTGTTATGAATGAGACTGACGATTGTGAAAATGCTTGTGAAACGGTTAATTTTATTTTCTGGAACATTTCCGGTATCGTGCAAAAACTTACAGACGCTTGTTTCGTAGATTATATCAAATCACTTGATATAATTGGTATTACTGAAACTTGGTCGCTTGACTTAGACCTAGAAAATATTTTCAGTGATTTTAAGTTGATTGAAAAAAATGCACAAAAAATATCTAATAAGGGGAGACCTTCCGGGGGTATCGTTGTACTGATAAAGAAAGAGTTTTATGATTACATGAAATGGTCTAAAGTAACAGAAAACGCTATATTTATCATGTTTGACCATACACTGTTTCACCTCGACAAAGATATTTTGTACTCTTGTGTATATGTACAGCCTGAAGCATCCACTTGGTATGATAAATACTCACCACTATGTAATAATGGTGTAAATTTATTTCAGGATAACCTATTATCAATTGTCTCTTCTGTACCAGACTGCTATATCTTGTGTGGTGGAGATTTCAATGCGCGTACCGGAATAGACCCCGATTTTATCGAGGATGATCTGCTGGAATACACTGAAACTCAAAACCATTCGTACTGGGACTTTCTTATAGACTATTTCCATCTTAAACGGTTCTCCGCCGACAAGGTTATAAACAGGTTTGGTAAAACACTTCTTGACATGTGCTCCGTTTTTAATATTCATATTATGAATGGTCGTTGTGGCAGTGATGCACAACTCGGAGATTTTACTTACATAGGTCTGAATGGTACCAGTGTTATTGATTATGTTATTTCGTCAGCAGCATTATTTGACTATGTAAATGATTTCAGTATACAATCACGCATAGAATCAGACCATCTTCCCATTATATTACGAATAAAATCAAATCATAATAGAAAAGCTGATACACATGATAAAAGATCTGAAATTACGTACAGGTTTACTTGGGATAATGATAAGTCAGGACAGTTCAGGGAAAATTTGCTATCTGAAAACGTTCAGGAATTGCTAGATAAATCTGTTGATTGTGCTTTCACTAGTATAGATGAAAGTATACGATATATGACAGATGCGATCTGTTCAGCGGCTTCTTGTATGAGAAAAAAAGTTGGTCGATCAAAAGCATACTTGAAAAGTTGGTTTGACTCAGATTGCGAAAAACTAAAAACCGAAAGATGCAAATTTCTCAATAAGTTCCGGAAATGTAAAGACAAGCATTCATTTGATCAATATTGCATCGTAAGAAACCAATATAATGCACTTTGCAAGAAAAAACGTATTGACTATTTTAGAGAAAAACGAATAACAATAGAAAATAGCATATCTAATTCCAAACATTTCTGGTCTGAACTTAAACGTTTAAATAACCATCAAGTAAGGCAAAACAATATTCAGATACACGATTGGTTGGCACACTTTGGGCAACTCTTTTGTGGTGTTCATACAGTAGATAATAAAAATGACCATAATTATCATGACAATATAGAGCAGACCAACCTGAGCCGGCAAAATTCAGAACTTACGGCAGATATACTTGATTCACCAATCACTAGAGAAGAGATTTTTGAAAGTATTGACAATCTTAAATCAAACAAATCACCAGGATTTGATGGAATGATATCAGAATTATTTAAACACTCGTCCGACCTTATCGCTCCATACCTAGAACTACTATTTAATATCATATTGGAAAATGGTACTTTCCCAAAATGTTGGACGATTGGTATCATTGTTCCGATCCATAAACATGGTGATGCAAATAACCCAAATAACTATAGAGGAATAACATTACTTAGTATATTTAGTAAAATTTTCACTTTTATAGTTAATAAGAGACTTGTAAGCTGGGGAGATACAATGGATAAGATAAATGAATCGCAAGCTGGATTTAGACATGGATATACCACTGTTGATAACATGTTTATTTTACAAAGTATAATACAGAGATATTTGAATTTAAAAGGAGGAAAAGTATATGCCCTATTTGTAGATTTTGCGAAAGCCTTTGACTCTGTCCAACGCAACAAGCTTTGGTCTCTATTTCAATATCATGGTCTCAGTAACAAAATGAGTAAACTTTTGACTAATATGTATGAGAACGTGAAGGCATGTGTTAAAAATAATCAAGAATTTTCGGAAACGTTCGAATTAAAACTTGGTGTAAGGCAAGGATGTATACTTAGTCCTTTCCTGTTTTCATTTTTCATCAATGAGCTTGCTGTTCAAATCGAAACTAATTGTTCAAGTGGCATACAACTTCACCCAGAAATATTTAAAATCTTCCTTCTGTTGTTTGCAGACGATATTGTGTTGTTTTCAAGCACCGTTAGTGGCCTCCAAAATCAAATAAATGAACTCGAACATTACTGCGATAAATGGAAATTAACAGTAAACAGAGAGAAAACAAAATCATAGTCTTTAAAAGGGAGGTAAACTTTCTAAAAAGAAAAGTGGTTGTTTAATGGTATACATCTAGACTGTGTTAGCTATTATAAATATTTGGGATTGTATTTTACCAATGGTTTGTCTTGGAACATGCATGTCAAATATGCCTCGCTCCAAGCGCAAAAGGCACTTATTGGTATTATGAAGACAGTAAGTACACTTGGAGATATTAGTTACAAAACCTTTTTTAAGATTTTTGATGCAAAGATAAACCCAATTTTGACGTACGGAGCAGAAATCTGGGGATTAGCAGACTTTCATCAAATAGAAAGAATACACTTGTATGCATGCAAGAAATATCTTGGTGTTAAATTGAATACAGTTAATGCAGTAGTTTACGGTGAATGTGGCAGATATCCAATGCACTTGTTTACAAGCATAAAAGTTGTCAAATATTGGTTAAAACTGTTAAATATGCCTTCATATCGGTTACCGAAAAAATGTTATAATATGATGTTATTGTATGATGAAAATGGACAAAGAAATTGGACATCTCATGTTAAGAACTTCTTATTCTCTATTGGCTTCGGAAACGTTTGGAATGCACAATATGTAGAATCACATACGTCATTCATTCAGTCGTTAACCATAAGACTTAAAGACATATATCTTCAAACATGGTGTGAGAAAATATCTTTGTCAAGTAAATGTTTTTACTATTCAAAATTTAAAAAAGATTTATTCAATGAAGTATACTTATCATGTGTTAATATAAAGAAATTTAGGCGATCACTAGCAAGATTCCGATGTTCATCTCACGATTTGTTGATTGAAAGCGGCAGATATAAAAATGTTAAAAGAGAAGAGAGAATATGTACACTTTGTCGTTTAAATGAAATTGAAGATGAATATCACTTTCTCCTCATCTGTCCATCATATAATTCAATACGATGTAAATACATTAAAAGATATTACTATATCCATCCAAGCATCATAAAATTCTCTACCCTTATAAGCAGTAAAAATCAAAATATATTACAAAATCTTGCCATGTTCATCCACATTGCAATGTTGTATAGAACAAAAGTTTTATCACTGTAATGTAAATATATTTATTTATGTAATTCCCCATTATATATGTATATGTACTAAAGGCCTGTGGCCTCTTCAGTACGAAATAAAGATTGACTCACTACTTCAAGTTTACGAGTGTCACTGTGGACAGAATACGAACAAAACAGGAAAAGACATTATGTACATTGCTCTTGTATATTTCTGTGTGTATCATTGGTCTACATACATCATCAGCTGCATCAACACTCTCCTACCCAGAGTTCCATGCGGCAAGCCAGCATAGTACCTCTGCCACAGGCCAGAAAAATGTGACGATTCGTCACCTCTTGCAATGTCCATTCAATATAATGTACAGCTTTCTTTTACTCTTTTATTTTTGACGAGTCTACACATCTAACTAAACATATTTAATAGAATGGTTTAGTTTCACTGAGAAAATATCCAAAAACATGTAACACTATTTCGATTTGCGTAGCGATTCTTTGTTTACATAGGTTGCACGGCTCCACGTGCTGTTATCGAAGCTGATTGAGCGCAAACGATGCAGCCAGTTTGATATCTAAATATGTACTGTCATAGACTTTACTGTCGCAGTTGTGGAAGAATATATATTATAACAATGTAAAACAATATGAAGAGAGCGCCGAAAAGCTTTCGTGAGTCCAGTCTCTTCTTATTATGAGGGGGCGGTGGGGTAGTCTAGTGGTTAAAGCGTTGGCTCGTCACGCCGAAGACCCGGGTTCGAATCCCCACATGGGTACAATGAGTGAAGCCCATTTCTGGTGTCCCCCGCCGTGATATTGCTGGAATATTGCTAAAAGCGGCGTAAAACCAAACTCAGTCAGTCAGTCAGTCTTATTATGAATATGCGCGTTTGTTTACAAACAAGAGAAAAGTCCGGTCACGTGATATGCAAATTAGCCTGTGGCAGTGATGTTATGTTAAATCATCGCTGTGCCGGAGTGTGCCGCATCAACATAATGGCGAAACCTGTTTGACAGGTTCACAGTTTCTATGTACACTAGTTTAAGATCACGAGTCATTTACAGTACCCATCACCTTTTCACAAGGTCTCGATAGACATTTATATATCAAGAGTCGTAAGGGACCAGACTGGTGTTTACACCCAAGTATTCGAGAACCATGGGTGAACCTCTTATATTGGAGTCACATATTGGAGTCACCATTCAACGTTATCATTCAATATATAAATCTATATTCAAAGTGACCAATACTTATCTCAACCTCATATCTCGAAGCACACGGTATGTGTGAGTTTTAACGACCGGTTTATTATAATATGGAGATTTCTACTTATTATTGATAACTTGCTATTAATTTCCATTGGTCTTGATAAAATGAATAATGGTGACATAAACAGATAGGTAAAGGCAAAAGGCGTTTCCTTTGAGTACGTGACACGGCTTTCATCTCGGTTTGTTTACGAGGTCTGTCTAGAAGTCTCCTCTTACGACAAGCATGGGTTGGTGAAGACCATTTCTAACCCGGATCTTCACGGGTCCACAAATTACATCGAACAAGGTGAGTTTAATGAATTTCAGTTAGTAATGATGTTAACACCCCACTCACCTTTTAAAGCGGACGCCGGTATCGTCACTATTTGGTAATGATGTATAAACAGATGCTCGTGATACAGCCAGACTAGTACAGTCGACTGTACGGTAGCAGAGTCTTTTAATGGACGTGGAAATGGATTGGTCACTTTTATTTCCACTTGTCATCTGAAATGTTCGATCACAAAAGAGTGTTCACTTCACTGAATGCCTTTCAGAACACCAAGCGTTCATATGAAGCACTGTTCTGGCTGTTCAAAGGCTGGATTTTCATAAAATTAGCCTTTTCATTTCGCAAATTAATCAAGAGGTTTTGCTGAATGTGGTGATGTTGATGACATATGAGATTTGTTTCATTCGAATATTGATTGTCTGCCCGGACGATAATAAAACTACAACTGTCGGACCAGCTGATAAGCCCTGCTTTGATAACGATTATTGGTTGCTTTGGGTGTATTCTCTAAGCGTGTACGTCTCACACAATGGAGGTAGAGACGATGTCAATACAAGTTTTTTAGACGTGATGTTTCCCTCGATGTTTGCCGATCTACATTTGGAGCCGTTGTCCAAGGAAGATACACCATTTACGTGTAAATAAATAAAAGTCAAAGATGTAATGTCAGTTCGGTACATTGTGAGGTGAAATGGGATTGAGGTCTTGTTTAAGATTATTGCATTCACATTGCGATGTGTGCGTGCGTGCGTGCGTGTGTGTGTAGGTCTTCTTGTACCAGTCCGGACTACTTCTGGTTTTAGTGCCAGCCTATTGAGACACCATCTTGTAGCTTAAAATGGATACTCCACTCCATATATTATACTCCGTGCTGGAGTTCTGGCAGCAAACGGCGAAAACTATGCAGGGCATCATCAAGTACCATATTTCAACATAATTTGGTGTGGCTCGTCTGTGCGATCATCTTCTCGAGACCCTTAAAGTCGAGTTTCCATCCTTGCCGAACAATGTCGTTGCTCCATTATAGCACCGCCAGTGGATGTTTTGACTTATGTTCCTTGTATGCCCTTCCAATTGACTAATCAGATTTTACCTTTCATATCACCAGGGAGACTATATATATATGTTGTAGAGTATCCCTGATATCACATACATTTGCTTCAGATATAATTGGATTGCCACGGAGGGCTGACAATCAAGATCGTTAAAGAATAAAACCAGTCTTATCTCGGGAAGTGTCTTAAATCATTGGAGTACTTTGACTTAAAACATAAAAAGATTTTTAAAATATCTGTAGACGCCACACATGTTTTGTGAATCCTACAATCGACCCATATTTCAACAGCAATCGTCATTTTTTAATAAACAAGATGTCGATTTGGACTGCATAGACCCGTTAGTCCAGCCAAAACATGACTCCATAACTCCACTCCAGGTTGGCAAAGATGGAAACTGGAAGATGCCATGGGATCAAACAACTGACCTTCTTCTTTCCAGGTTAACGTTCAAGGCACCACAAAACAGAGGCGGCCAGTGGTGAGGCATATGCTGGTAAATGTAATGTTATTTCATGTGTCGGACAGAGAACAAATTGGTGTCCTAGAAATTACAGGTGTCTCTGGACAACAATCCTCAAAGAGTTTCACTACATATACACCAGCTGTATGACATTTAGCATTGTACTGCAATCACACAAGGCGAACGCCAGCTGCCGAATCAAAGGGGACAGCATAGATGTCCCCGTCCTATCACGCTGACTAAAACTCATTTGTATTTAAAATGTTTATGAATGCAGACTTGATCTCGTCAATATATGGCTGGAATAATGCCCATGTGACGCAAAGCCGAACTCAAACTCAACCCCCCTATCACGTTGATGACGTTTTCATGCGGGGCAAGCTACTCTGTAAACACTGTAATTCGTGTCTTGCAGTTGTCTCAGTCTGTTATCATTACTGGAAGAACCAAAGGTGAAACGTTTACGTCAGAAACATCATCAACTCACAATAACCAGTGACACTTCACGTCGGCGGTGTTCGTATGTGTTCGCTCTGCCCTACAATGCACTTGTGAAAGATTTCGAGTCGCCTAATTCAACTGAAGCAAATCAACATGAAAACTAAACATGTAAATCCTTTCTATTTAAGCATGGGCTTATTGCACAAGGCTCAAGTACCCCGTTCACATGCATATCATGTGTGTATATTTGCATAAATGTATACTATACAAAGGTTGGTATACGTATCATGTGAACGAGTTTACTCGTGTGTATATTCACACCGAGTGCAAATTTGCACCTTGTCTTGAGCAGGTGTAAATGTAAATTTACACACTTGCACATTTTCGCTCTATGTATATGTTATCTTGACGATTATCCAATGTTAGAGGATGAGTGAGTGAGTTTAGTTATAGGCCGCACTCAGCAATATTCCAGCTATATGGAGGCGGTGTCAATGATCCAATTGAACAGAACAGAACAGAACAGAATTTTATTTCAGTAATAGGCCTCCGGCCCAAAACACATATACATAAATTGATGGATAATTAAAGACCATATAATATAATTCATTCATTCATCATGATTTTGTGTGAGTGAGTGAGTGAGTTAAGATTTAAAGTCACATCGGCAATATTTCAGCCATATCGTGACTATAACAGACATACATCCTTGATGATAACATTTTTACTCTGTAAAATAGATATAAAATTAATAATTGATGGACATTTACTAAAATATTCTGATATGTACTTATTTCTGATATGAGAATATGCATCACAGATATAATACACATACCATTCATCTTCATCAATGCAGATACCATTTAATTTACAAAACAGGCAACGCCTTTCATTATATGCAAGTTTGAACATTAATGTATCTACCAGTTTCAACTGCTAGTTTAAAATTACAACACCGAAATCGGGCATATATAATTTTTAAATATTGAGGGATATCATTATTTACCAAGTAGCTCTCTACATTTAAGACAGATTTGAACTGCTTTTAATAAAAAACCCATATATGGCTGCTATCCAAAGATGATTGCCAAGATTGGAATAAATTATCATGTAATCTATGTTTAAATGATTCAATAAATATTTTGTGATCACCAATTTCCTGACTTATCCAGACAAATATAAAACCAAATATCTTTAATTTTACTTGCCCATGAATTTCGTCCTACCCTGTCTTAAGATAATAACATAAAATAACATTGTTTTGGTAATCTATAGTCAGTCTTGTTTAGAAGTCTACACCAGTATTTCACAGCATTGGTTGTATAAGTAAACTGTAAAGGCATCTTCCACATTCACCCAAGGCCATATTGTTACAGGTGGATTTTCCAAGTTTCGAAACATATTTACAAAATTTAATATGGACAGATTCAATAGTATTACAGTAGGATGTGCCCCATATGTCAGACCCATAACATAGGATAGGCGATATCATACAATCAAAAATCTTAAATAGAATTGATATAACAAATGGTCCTCCATGACCAACCATGCAACAGCTGTTCAGTACACGGCTACGGCAACTTTTATACGGACATCGAGAGCTGGGTGGACTGTAGGTTTTTTTTCTCTTTTCTAAAGTTAAAAGTATTTGTTTACAGATGTACTGCCCGTGGTAAACACATTTTGCTTCATGCAAAGATATCTGTACAGTTATTCTTTTCAATCGACTTTGATTTGAAAAGACGTGTTCATGTTGAAAGTCGTAATCAAACCGATGTTTATGACCCGTTAACCCCACGTGGTGCTTGTTGGAATATTGCTAAAAGCGGCGAAAACCCAGTTCACTCACTCACCCACTTGGTGCACATATAGAGAAGGCGATTTGTAACAGTTTAGAATGGTGGTGGGAAAGGCTTGGGACAATCCTTGTAGCAATACTCGGGTACTCTGAATATGTCATCTTCAGGTTCAGCCTTCGTGTAAGTAGCCATGTCAAATGTGAGAGTATGATCCACAGGGCCGACAACTTCATGATACAGACATGGTACATTGTCTTCAGTAGCGAACCACGTATCGTTGGCAACAGCCCCTGGTTTGGTCCAACCGTAGCAGACAGTGCCAGATATCATCTCGCTGCCAATGGGAGATGCACCCTTCAGCCAATCAGGTCTGAGAACAGTACATCCCTCTTTCGCTCCGCACAGCCGGCAACAGGTGCCCGCTTCTGGGTAGTGGACATACAGGGACATGTTCCTAGAGAAGATCAGATGGCACGAGCCCTGTGGGTCGTCATCACTTAGTCCCTGGCCACGACAGAAACTATTTTTCTGGCCTTGAAGATGATCGAATCTCGCTTGCTTTCTGGTATAGTCGTAGTGCCAAGCCCCTGTATTCTGTGAGTATAGATTGCCGTTTTTTATTTGGAGTTCTGCAAACTGGACAGAGAACGTATTCGGCCAGTGGGGTGGTTTTCTTGTGATCTGGGGGTCATTTGGTTGGCGTGACGTCTTGAGAAGCAGGGCTTGCATGAAGACCGTCATTCCTGGTAAATGCATCTGTAACAAAGTGACAGATTAATAACATTGTTAATGAATGAAAACATTGAATATTACGTGGAAATTTACAGAGGCTAAGCAACCCATGTTATTGTTAACATATTTTTTCCAGTGAAAGGTGAGGTGAGGTGAAATTGGGTTTTACGTCGTGCTTGAGAATATTTCGCTCATATGACGACGTGCATACGTGTGTATGTGTACGTGCGGCTGCTTGTACTAGCCCAGACTTAAGCTGGTTTTATAGTGCTAGCCCACTGAGATACCATGCCGCAGTGCAGCATGAATACCCCACTCAGACACATTATACTGACTCCGAGCCGACCAGTCCTTGTTGTACCCATTAATGCCGAGCGCCAGGCAGGGACCAACAAGTACCATATTTTAACGTCTTTTGGTATGACGCGGTCGGGGCTCGAACCCGCGACCTTCCGCTCTCCGGGCGGACGCTCTAACCACTATACCACGGAGGCGGTCTCCAGTGAAAGTATAAATAATATATTGAGTATAAATAAAACACAAAAAAGAACTATTCAAGTTGTTGGTTGTCTTAACAAAGGGAGGTAACTCATTGTGGCAGTATCTACGGTAACGGGCAAAGTGGTCCAATCCGGACTGCTTTACAATCCGGACAAATGAGTCGGTCCCAGTCCATTCCGTAATAGACTGATTCCACTGTATATAATGAATCATGACAGGTAACTAAATTATCAGTACTGCCTCCGAATTCACAAAGATAATTTTGTGGATATGCGATGGGACCAGTGAACCTCGTCACGCGGAAGAACCCGGTTCGATTCCCCACATGGGTACAATGTGTGAAGCCCATTTCTGGTGTCACCCATTGCTAGAATATTGCTAAAAGCGGCGTAAAACTAAACTCACTCACTACTTCAAGTTTACGAGTGTCACTGTGGAGAGAATACGAACAAAAATAAGAAAAGACAATATGTACATTGCTCTTGTATATTTATGTGTGTATCATTGGTCTACATACATCATCAGCTGCATCAACACTCTCCAAACCAGAGTTCCATGCGGCAAGCCAGCATTGTACCTCTGCCACAGGCCAGAAAAATGTGACAGCTTTCTTTTACTCTTTTATTTTTGACGAGTCTACACATCTAACTAAACATCTAAACATCAGAATGGTTTAGTTTCACTGAGAAAATATCCAAAAACATGTAACACTATTTCGATTTGCGTAGCGATTCTTTGTTTACATAGGTTGTACGGCTCCACGTGCTGTCATCGAAGCTGATGGAGCGCAAACGATGCAGCCAGTTTGATATCTAAATATGTACTGTCATAGACCTTACTGTCGCAGTTGTGGAAGAATATATATGTAACAATGTAAAACAATATGAAGAGAGCGCCGAAAAGCTTTCGTGAGTCCAGTCTCTTCTTATTATGAGGGGGCGGTGGGGTAGTCTAGTGGTTAAAGCGTTGGCTCGTCACGCCGAAGACCCGGGTTCGAATCCCCACATGGGTACAATGAGCGAAGCCCATTTCTGGTGTCCCCCGCCGTGATATTGCTGGAATATTGCTAAAAGCGGCGTAAAACCAAACTCAGTCAGTCAGTCTTATTATGAATATGCGTTACAAACATGAGAAAAGTCCGGTCACGTGATATGCAAATTAGCCTGTGGCAGTGATGTTATGTTAAGTCATCGCCTGAGTGTGCTGCATCAACACAATGGTGAAACCCGTTTGACAGGTTCACAGTTTCTATGGTGAGGTGAGGTGAAATTGGGTTTAACGTCGTGCTTGAGAATATTTCGCTCATATGACGACGCATGCGTGTATGTGTACGTGCGGCTGCTTGTACTAGCCCAGACTTAAGCTGGTTTTATAGTGCTAGCTCACTGAGATACCATGCCGCAGTGAAGCATGAATACCCCACTCAGACACAGTATACTGACTCCGAGACGACCAGTCCTTGTTGTACCCATTAATGCCGAGCGCCAGGCAGGGACCAACAAGTACCATATTTTAACGTCTTTTGGTATGACGCGGTCGGGGCTCGAACCCGCGACCTTCCGCTCTCCGGGCGGACGCTCTAACCACTATACCACGGAGGCGGTCTCCAGTGAAAGTATAAATAATATATTGAGTATAAATAAAACACAAAAAAGAACTATTCAAGTTGTTGGTTGTCTTAACAAAGGGAGGTAACTCATTGTGGCAGTATCTACGGTAACGGGCAAAGTGGTCCAATCCGGACTGCTTTACAATCCGGACAAATGAGTCGGTCCCAGTCCATTCCGTAATAGACTGATTCCACTGTATATAATGAATCATGACAGGTAACTAAATTATCAGTACTGCCTCCGAATTCACAAAGATAATTTTGTGGATATGCGATGGGACCAGTGAACCTCGTCACGCGGAAGAACCCGGTTCGATTCCCCACATGGGTACAATGTGTGAAGCCCATTTCTGGTGTCACCCATTGCTAGAATATTGCTAAAAGCGGCGTAAAACTAAACTCACTCACTACTTCAAGTTTACGAGTGTCACTGTGGAGAGAATACGAACAAAAATAAGAAAAGACAATATGTACATTGCTCTTGTATATTTCTGTGTGTATCATTGGTCTACATACATCATCAGCTGCATCAACACTCTCCAAACCAGAGTTTCATGCGGCAAGCCAGCATAGTACCTCTGCCACAGGCCAGAAAAATGTGACAGCTTTCTTTTACTCTTTTATTTTTGACGAGTCTACACATCTAACTAAACATCTAAACATCAGAATGGTTTAGTTTCACTGAGAAAATATCCAAAAACATGTAACACTATCTCGATTTGCGTAGCGATTCTTTGTTTACATAGGTTGTACGGCTCCACGTGCTGTCATCGAAGCTGATGGAGCGCAAACGATGCAGCCAGTTTGATATCTAAATATGTACTGTCATAGACCTTACTGTCGCAGTTGTGGAAGAATATATATGTAACAATGTAAAACAATATGAAGAGAGCGCCGAAAAGCTTTCGTGAGTCCAGTCTCTTCTTATTATGAGGGGGCGGTGGGGTAGTCTAGTGGTTAAAGCGTTGGCTCGTCACGCCGAAGACCCGGGTTCGAATCCCCACATGGGTACAATGAGCGAAGCCCATTTCTGGTGTCCCCCGCCGTGATATTGCTGGAATATTGCTAAAAGCGGCGTAAAACCAAACTCAGTCAGTCAGTCTTATTATGAATATGCGCGTTTGTTTACAAACATGAGAAAAGTCCGGTCACGTGATATGCAAATTAGCCTGTGGCAGTGATGTTATGTTAAGTCATCGCTGTGCATGAGTGTGCTGCATCAACACAATGGTGAAACCCGTTTGACAGGTTCACAGTTTCTATGGTGAGGTGAGGTGAAATTGGGTTTAACGTCGTGCTTGAGAATATTTCGCTCATATGACGACGTGCATGCGTGTGTACGTGTATGTGCGGCTGCTTGTACTAGCCCAGACTTAAGCTGGTTTTATAGTGCTAGCTCACTGAGATACCATGCCACAGTGAAGCATGAATACCCCACTCAGACACAGTATACTGACTCCGAGACGACCAGTCCTTGTTGCACCCATTAATGCCGAGCGCCAGGCAGGGACCAACAAGTACCATATTTTAACGTCTTTTGGTATGACGCGGTCGGGGCTCGAACCCGCGACCTTCCGCTCTCCGGGCGGACGCTCTAACCACTACACCACGGAGGCGGTTCCTTTCCACAAGGTCTCGATAGACATTTATATATCCAAGAGTCGTGAGGGACCAGACTGGTGTTTACACCCAAGTATTCGAGAACTATGGGTGAACCTCTTATATTGGAGTCACATATTGGAGTCACCATTCAACGTTATCATTCAATATATAAATCTATATTCAAAGTGACCAAAACTTATCTCAACCTCATATCTCGAACGGGGCGGTGGGGTAGCCTAATGGTTAAAGCGTTGGCTCGTCACGACGAAGACCCGGGTTCGAATCCCCACATGGGCACAATGTGTGAAGCCCATTTCTGGTATCCCGCGCCGTGATGTTGCTGGAATATTGCTAAAAGCGGCGTAAAACCAAACTCAGTCAGTCATATCTCGAAGCACACGGTATGTGTAACTTTTAACGACCGGTTTATTATAATATGGAGATTTCTACGTATTATCGTCAACTTGCTATTAATTTCCATTGGTCTTGATAAAATGAATAATGGTGAAATAAACAGATAGGTAAAGGCAACAGGCGCTTCATTGGAGTACGTGACACGGCTTTCCTCTCGGTTTGTTTACGTTGACTTGTATCTATACATTCTCTTCCCACAGAGGTTACGTGTCATATCTTCCTCCGAACCTCTGTTCTAATACGGCCATATTTCCCGGTTCTCGTAAAATCCCCTAGCGGCAAAAAATCGCAACACGAATTATCTCTCTTTTTTCTATCCAATCAGAACACGTGTTACATCGACTTAGATCCAACTTGACTAATACAAGCAAATGCGGGGCCATAAATATCCCTCCTCTGCCGGGGACTTGTGTTGATGTAACACACAAGACATTTAAGGCTAGCTTGTCCGTTGTCATAGAGGGCGATGGAGACGCCATTGATCCGTCATTACATGACTGAGGTCTGTCTAGAAGAAACGTTTGCGCATCGCGCAGGGGAAGAAGTTCTAGTTATCCCGAAGCATACGGAAATTACCGAGGCAACCAATTACGAATCCTGAACACTCGCACAATGAAAGGACCGTATTAGTACAGAGGTTCGTAAGCAGATAAGTAACCTCTGTGGGAAGAGAATGGTATATATACTGAGAGAAACAAATAATGGAACACAGGAAACTTTGTTTTATATTTTCCAGTTTTCATCACCAGCTTTGAATAGTGCTGTGGGAGGAAATTTGAAAATAAATAAAGGAACACTGCCATGAGGTGGTGTTCCCTTAACTGTTTCCTTAAGCATCGAATCGATAACAAGATATCAGTTTCTATTCCTCGGATACAATAATGACTATAAGTTAAATAAACAGATAACTTTAGTGAACAGGGGTGTTCTTTGATTGCATGACAAATGGCTTACCTCTAGGTGTGATGAAGGTTTGAGCGGCCACGGACACTGCAAAGATGATGTTGAACCAGACTGACGAATGACTGGGGTATTCAGTGAGCTGCCACCGACGCTGCACGGACGATGTCGGACCAGGCTGACGGGTGACTCGGGTATTCAGTGACAGCTTGGTGTGACAATAGAATCACTCATGCAAATGGAGTAAATGGCAAGAAATATCCTAGTCAAGCAGTGACCCCTCAAGCAACATATCCCGTGTGTGAGTGCATTGTATTTCCTTGAAAGAACAATGGGACTTGGATGTTCAATATTTATCTGGATTATCGCCTTGTGAAAACACTGGATTATTTCTTTGTCTTTTCTAACCCCTGTTAATTGGTATATGGTCAAATGGACAGGACGTCGACCTTTTTCTCAACTGAACCGTGACATTTCACCCAAGGGTCGACGTCCTGTGCAGACACCGTTCAATATATACCCTAGGGGTAACGGTCAAGAAAAGAAAAGAATTTGTTTCGGTACAGTAGACAAGTCACAACAGAAGACAAGTCACAACAAAATGTTATACGTCTTAAATGTCCCGAGTCACAATTAGCCTTTATTAGAAGTGAAATAGCTTAAACAGTCCTGCGAAAACACGTTTACACTTGAACATTAAATCTAAACATGTTCAGAGAATATGTATAGACTGTGACGAACTTACATCGCAACCTGTTTATCTTACAAAGTGATCTATAGTTCCAATATATATCGCCGCGTTTTATTCATAGTAAAGCCTCCTTGTTTCAGTATAGTTTTACGCCGCTTTTAGCAATATTCCAGCAACATCACGTCGGGGGACACCAGAAATGGGCATCATACATTGTACCCTAGTGGGGAATCGAATCCGGGTCTTTAGCATGACGAGCGAACGCTTTAACCACTGGGCTACCCCACCGCCCCACTGTGTTTAAACAAATTCTCGAATTGAAGGGTTTGTACTTGAAATACAATACGATACATATTTTGGAAATCCATTTCTCAAATGATTTTCAATTCATTTGCCTTTACGTGGACTTTAAGTCTTTGTTGATCTTACGAAATTCACGGTGTAATACGAGGAGGGATTAAACTTCATAGAACTCACTACTCAAAGTTGCAAGGCAGTTGTGTTGACAATGGCTTTGCACACTTGGATTATTCATGAATTGGTAACAAATGTACCGGTGAAGATCCGGGTTAGAATTGGTCTTCAGTAACCCATGCTTGTCGTAAGAGGCGACTAACGGGATCGGGTGGTCAGGTTCGCAGACTTGGTTGACACATGTCATCGTATTGCAATTGCATAGATCGATGCTCATGCTGTTGATCACTGGATTGTCCGGTCCAGACTCGATTCTTTACAAACCACCGCCATATAGCTGGACTATTGCTGAGTGCGGCGTAAAACTAAACTCACTCACTCAATGAAGTGTGACCTAGAATCTAGGTGGAGACGCTCTGTGACGAGCGATCAATGGAATCTATACCCAATGAGATCCACTCCATGAAGCCTTCTCTCAACTCATCGAGACTTACAGTTAGCGAGGCAAACACTTAATGACACCTTTACTTAAAGACGCCCACACCCACCACCACAATTGTAACATTTTCTTTTTTCATATTACTGTAATACCTATTATTGGCAACATAATTACAACAGTGGCATAAAACATGGACAATACCCTGGTGTATGGTGAGTAAAACTAACACAAGAAAAAGGAGAGAAAATAGTTTAGGTTGAATGGCACCAGACTAGGAAACGCAGGAATCCAGAAAAAACAGACTTAAAGCCACAAGCAAATAACAATACCATTGGTTGAGAGACGAATATCACCCTTACCACAATAACATATTTTCTAAATGCTATTGAGTTCTTCAAGCAACACGACATATGTAATGACAAATACATTCAACTTCGTTGGGCAGGGCTCAAGATAAGGGCCGTATCGGGGTATGTACGGATATAAAATAAGCACGATACGGTAGGAAACAATTTTAAAAACGTAGCAGATACGGACCACAGCAATGGTGTACGGTTTCAGAATCATTTACAGACGTATTTATCTGAAAAAGTATTGTTTTATTGTTTACTGACCTGTTTAGAATAGAATAGAATAGAATAGAATAATACTTTAATGCCTTTTCAGGAATTTGTGTTACATCAGCAGAGCTACTGACACATTAGAGAGATACCAAACATAGTTACATAAATTCTTTGATATAGGTATCTTCACATTTGTTTTAAGAGAGATATGGTACTTGGAATAAAGGATGTACGGGCTCTCTTAGTTTTCACAATTACACAAGAGTAGCAATGTTGTGGTGCATATATGAAACGAAACACAAGATTACTGATACACCATTAAATCCCATTCAGTACTCTAAAAATACTCTTATTGTTTTCCAGTACTCCTATACTGAAAAAATAAGGAGTACGTACTCCTGATCATGAAAAATTATCTGGAGCCCTGCCCAAGTTGGGTATTGTGGTTTCTTTAAAAAAACACATACGCAAAGCAAAAGGTACTCGTCAGGTTGCATGTGATGTCCAGACTGAGTGAGTGACTTGAGTTTTACAGCGCTTTCAGAAATCTTCCAGCTGTATCTACCTAAGTTGGCTTTACACATGGTACCCATATGGGGAAATGAATATGGTCCTTCCTCATCTCCATACTGACCTGTAAAAAATTGTAGAAGAAATATCAACACAAAGTTGGTATAACTATCCCATGTTTCATGTATTTGATCCCAACTTAAATAGAGAACACACTAGACCTGCAGGCCTACGGGTGTACAGATAACAACATGGTGTGATTGCAAAGTTGGTCTTTGTATTAGGCAGTCTGCATCAGTTCAACAGCTCAATGTATGTATGTGCGTGCGTGCGTGCGTGCGTGCGTGCGTGCGTGCGTGGGTGCGTGTATATGGAAGGATAGATGGATGAATGGATGCACGCATCTATTCCATTTTTAAATATTTTAGGGTGGTTTGTGTATATACTTAAACTTAAAGAATTCATGTTCTTTTGAACTGGTAAGTAAGAGACCGTTCATATTTTATGGCTGGGTGGGGTGGTTGGGTGATTTGATGATGATTATAAGGTATTGTGTGTGTGTGTGTGTGGAGTGGGGTGGGAGCATACTGGAGAGGTAGAAATTATGATCGGTACCTAATTTCCCAATTTTTGTATAAAACAAAATCTCCCAAACAAATGGTTTTGTTGTGTTTTTAAATGCAGCGAATAGAGGCGAGGTTGAATTGAGAAAAATGAGGGCGCGGAGCGTGTTATGAATGTAAATATCGTCCTGGGACCCCTTCCACAAATTTAAGCGTTCGAAACGGACGGATCGTAATTTACCGTAAGGGTTATCTCCCTTTGCCTGAACCAACGTTTGTGTAAAATGCATACACGCCTCTCAAATTAAATATTAGCTTCTGTGTACAGTTTGACATAGAAAGCACTCAGCGGAGATACCGGTAAAGCCTTTATCCCAGTTAACCGTATAGATCAAATACGACTAGCCTTCCACGCGTAAAAGATCGATGATGATGTCCGCAACACAGACTGTGCGCGTCATCGTAGTTCAAAATAATATTCACCTGATTGTCTGGTCTAGATTTCATTTACAGACCAAAGTCACATTACTGGAATATTGGTGAACAGCTGCTTAGTGTCTATTTTATGCATTGCAAACCTTTTATGAAATAGATAGGCTTTCACGAGCAAGGGAGGTAACTGCAACATCATGTAGCGCCGATAAAAAAATGTGTAAAAGATTTTAATCCATGTAGAACGAGCACGGTTGACAATTGGAATGGTTCATCCTTGTGGTTGTAAGTGTAATTTTAAAGAGATGGAATGTATCACGCTCGTCGATAGTAGGCGTTTAAAATGCATTGTTTACCTAAGTAAACCGACACTAGAAAGAACGACCCGGCGTTGTGAGTTCCAGCGTGCTTTTACAAAGACGCGTGCACACCAACTGATGACGTAATCATGTGACGTAATGCGCAGTGCTCACATATAATACTAGTAGTTGTAAGACTACTTGTTACAGTAGGCATGCAACGATTCGGCCCAAATTGAGCAAAATATGTATTTGCATGTGTCATTTCGCAACAACACAAAGAATAGTAAAGACGCATAAGACATATGCACATATGTGAGATGATACAGAGAAAATGAGATGTACTGTAACGCTCTGTCTAAGAGAGTAAGGCACAGGGTCAAATAGTTTCAGGACTAACTTCGAGTTTAGATTTTGCGGCCGATTATGCTGTAATCTGCACAGGCCAATACGGTAGAATATGGTACACACATCCTACTCGTTCATGCACTACCCTTCATGATTTGTAAACAATGGTGAAATACAGAAACTACACAACCTACTGTGTGTTGTTGCCTCGTCTCAATATGGCGTGCTTGGTATTAGAAATATGACGATGCCTAATATGGTCATATATTTCATGTAGTCTCTGTTCGCTAGTAGTAGTAGTATTTGTTAGCCTCCAGGGGCGGAAAGGCTGTCTTTGTAACTGCTAGTAGCAGTTAACAGTTGCTAACAAAGACCTGCTAGTAGTAGGTAATATTTCCTGGATCGGGTGGGAATACTGCGTAAAAGTCACTCTCTCACGTTAGACGGGTTGCCAGGTTCGGTGACTTCGTTCATGCATGTCATAGTTATCTACAGACATAAATCCAAGTGCGGCATTAAACAACAAAACAAAGCATTGTCCACGGGAAGATGCTGCTCAGAAGTTGGTAGATCAGACCACTATCCTGCTGTTCAAAAATTGTCACTTCACCCGAGCGCAAAACATATTATCCAGGTTCTGTTTATCCCTATTAATATATACTGAGTCAAAAAAGAAACTTCACAAAATGTAATTTGAAAAATAATGAATAATTTTTCTCTGATGATACAGCTATGTATCCGAAATGGGATCCCTATCTTTCGACTCTAGAAAAACGTTAGCAAAACCCACTCAAACCCATCCATTCGTCGTGCAAATGACGTTAGTGCCAAATCAGGTTTTGCACGTGCAGTCGATCACGTGATCTTCGCATCGAAGTTTTCTTCATATGCACGTGTTTGCATTGGCCTCAAGAATTGAAAAAACACTTTTAAACCACAGTTCTAACGGTACTTGAAATGCCACGATTGTCAAATGTGCAACGTGAACGTGCCGATGGCATGTTGCAAGCGGGAAGATCAGTTATTGACGTCGCAAGAGCAATGGGATGCAGCCGTCGTACTGTGTATGACTTGCGACGTCGTCTACAACAAACTGGCACCACTTCTGATCGCCCAAGGTCGGGTCGTCCACGTGTGACGTCACGAGCAGAAGACCGTCAAATCGTCCTACGTCACCTACGTGACTGATTTCTGCCGGCTACACGAACCAGGGCTGAGATGTTTAGAGGTCGATTGTCCTCACAGACCATTCGAAATCGGTTGCGGGCTGCCAATCTCCATTCTCGACGTCCATATCGTGGGCCAATATTGACGCCGTGTCATCAACGTCAACGTCTGCTGTGGGCCCAACGTCAACTCCGATGGACCCAGAGAGACTGGAATCGAGTCGTCTTTAGCGATGAAACCAGGTTTACTCTCAGATTCGCGGACGGCAGGCACAAAGTCTGGAGACGACGTCGTGAACGGTATGCCCAATGTTGTGTACAGGAAGTCGACAGATTCGGGGGCGGAAGTTGCATGGTGTGGGGTGCTTTCTGTGGGAACAACTGTTCCCGACTTCTGGTCATCCGTGGAAACCTCACAGCTGCTGCTTACCGCGACCAGGTGCTCACCCCTGAACTCGTTCCTTTCATGGCGGCTAATGGCCCAGGTCTACAGTTCCAGCATGATAATGCTCGGCCGCATACCGCGATGTTGACACGAAATTTCCTTCAAAACGCTGGAATCAACGTCATGGACTGGCCATCGAGGTCCCCTCACCTTAATCCAATAGAGCACGTTTGGGATGCACTTGGTTGAAGGCTTCGTGGTCTTAGGAACCAACCTCAGAATTTGCAGGAACTTGGCGCTGCCTTGCAAGAGCAATGGCGCAGAATCCACAACCACGTGTTCACAAGCATCAGGCAGTCGATGAGGAGACGGTGTTTGGCAGTGGTGAATGCACGGGGCGGCCATACACGATATTGAACTGAGAAAATTCGCATTTTTATTCTTGTGACTTGACATTCTGTATACCCATGTTTTGGAACGGCGGTGTAGCCTAATGGAACTGATTATGGCACTGTCAGTGTATCGAGTACATCACACAGATCTCAGCAATGAAATAATACCAATTTAACCATCTTACCATCTCTTGTTCTTTTATAGTGCCCTGAAGAAAGAATGTGAAGTTTCTTTTTTGACTCAGTATATATCGTGAACTAAATTTAACTTATAACATGTGTATTTCTTAGTGCTTCTTTATCATCGAGATTTTGCATGCAATGTTTTGGATCGTTCATTGTTCATTATCAAGGGGTGAATATTTAATACACTTCAATCATTCAGTCAGCTTTATGCCGAGTTTAACAGTGTTTTTCACCGCGCGTGTTAATGAGTGAATTTTAGTTTTTCGTTTATTTTAACAATATTCCAGCAATATCACGACGGGGACACCAGAAATGGGCTTCACACATTGTATCCATGTGGGGAATTGAACAAGGGTCTTCGGCGTGACGAGCGAACGCTTTATCCACTAGGCTACCCCACTGCCCCTCGTGTGGGAGGATAGCCAGAAGTTATGCAGTTATCAGATGTTGTATCATTTCGATGAAATCCACGTTCACTTGTTGGGTGCTGTCAAACAGGAACACAACTGGCAAAAAGGTTTTCGAGTGAGTGAGTGAGTGAGTGAGTGAGTGAGTTTAGTTTTACGCCGCACTCAGCAATATTCCAGCTATATGGCGGCGGTCTGTAAATAATCGAGTCTGGACCAGACAATCCGGTGATCAACAGCATGAGCATCGATCTGCGCAATTGGGAACCGATGACATGTGTCAACCAAGTCAGCGAAACTGACCACCCGATCCCGTTAGTCGCCTCTTACGACAAGATAGTCGCCTTTTTTATGGCAAGCACATGGGTTGCTGAAGACCTATTCTACCCCGGATCTTCACGGGTCAAAGGTTTTCGAATCCAACAGGTGGCATACAAAGGGAAGCAACTTTGTTTCTGACGTACCAAGGGACGCAACTCTTTTTCTGTTTCTTACCAAGGGACGCAACTCTGTTTCTGCCAAGGATCGCATAAAATGCCATTCGTCACCACTCGCCCCTTTCCGTAACCTCCAAGAAGATCCGGCTTGTCCCGGAATAACACGAGTTGGTCACGAATGGAATGAACGAGCATCGACTGACTGACTGACTGACTGGCTGACTGAGTTTGGTTTTACGCCGCTTTTAGGATTATTCCAGCAACATCGCGGCTGGGGACACCAGAAATGGGCTTCACACATTGTACCCCGGTGGGAATTCGAACCCGGGTTTTCCGCGTGACAAGCCAACGCTTTAATCTTCAAACTTGTTTAGTTTGTTGACAGAAAACCTTTTCTAGATGAATTCGTGGGATGGTTGTCTTTTAGATTTCCAAACTTTTAACCGTTGACTTTCCCCAAAACTGACAGGTTTTTGCCAAAGTGTGTTTCAACACTACACTATCACCCTGTCACTAGACACACGTCAGTCGTGAATGAACGATGTTTCGGCGCACTGACTTGATCAAATAACGTTTTAGCTGTTATTACGTTCAATGATGTTGCATTTAAAAGATCAATTTTATCATATTTTTAATGTTAATAAATTATTCCATAAAAAATATATTGTTGTATTTTAAAGCGATTTTACGTGGTACTATTTTCCATAGCGTAGTTATGTTATTACCGCTGGAATTTAATACGCGCAGGAATACGGATCAGCTGTTTGAGGTCACAAGTCTGTCTCCGGGTGTTTTTTAATTTGGTTGTTCTTCTTTTTAAATTACATTATGGATAATAAATAGAATCACCTCGCCAATGCTCGCAACTGTGAACATTATTTCAACTCGGGCATATTTCCCGTAATCACTCGTACCTCGTTGGTTATTCTCTAAGTGTGCAGTATATCATCACAGTTGTACTTCCCTTCAGTTGATGAATAATTTGTTTTCATACAACAAAAGTAGTAATGAATAATTTTTTTTTATTAAAGTAAAACATAACAAATTACGACTTCTAAAAATGAAATGTGATTTGTTTTCATGCAACAAATGAAGTAAAGAATAATTTTTATTAAAATAAAACATAAACTTACAAATTTTAAATATGAAATGTAATTTGTTTTCATACAATTGAAGTAAAGAATCATTTTTTGTCAAGTAAAAAATAACAAAATCACGACTTTTAAAAATGAAATGTAATTTGTTTTCATACAATTGAAGTAATGAATTATTTTTTTTGTCAAGTAAATAATAACAAAATTACGACTTCTAAAAATGAAATGATTTGTTTTCATGCAACAAATGAAGTAAAGAATAATTTTTATTAAAATAAAACATAACAAAATTACGACTTTGTAAAATGAAATGTAATTTGTTTTCATACAATTGAAGTAATGAATCACTTTTTTGTCAAGTAAAAAATAACAAAATTACGACTTGTAAAAATGAAATGTAATTTGTTTTCATACAATTGAAGTAATGAATTATTTTTTTGTCAAGTAAGAAATAACAAAATTACGACTTCTGAAAATGAAATTTGTTTTCATGCAACAAATGAAGTAAAGAATAATTTTTATTAAAATAAAACATAACAAAATTACGACTTGTAAAAATGAAATGTAATTTGTTTTCATACAATTGAAGTAATGAATTATTTTTTTCAAGTAAAAAATAACAAAATTACGACTTGTAAAAATGAAATGTAATTTGTTTTCATGCAACAAATGAAGTAAAGAATAATTTTATTAAAATAAAAACATAACAAAATTACGACTTGTAAAAATGAAATGTAATTTGTTTTCATACAATTGAAGTAATGAATTATTTTTTTGTCAAGTAAAAAATAACAAAATTACGACTTGTAAAAATGAAATGTAATTTGTTTTCATACAATTGAAGTAATGAATTATTTTTTTTGTCAAGTAAAACTAACAAAATACGACTTGTAAAATGAAATGTAATTTGTTTTCATGCAACAAATGAAGTAAAGAATAATTTTTATTAAAATAAAAATAACAAAATTACGACTTGTAAAAATGAAATGTAATTTGTTTTCATACAATTGAAGTAATGAATTATTTTTTGTCAAGCAAAAAATAACAAAATTACGACTTGTAAAAAATGAAATGTAATTTGTTTTCATACAATTGAAGTAATGAATTATTTTTTGTCAAGTAAGAAATAACAAAATTACGACTTTAAAAATGAAAAATTTGTTTTCATGCAACAAATGAAAGTAAAGAATAATTTGTATTAAAATAAAACATAACAAAATTACGACTTGTAAAAATGAAATGTAATTTGTTTTCATACAATTGAAGTAATGAATCATTTTTTGTCAAGTAAAACATAACAAAATTACGACTTTTAAAAATGAAATGTAATTTGTTTTCATACAATTGAAGTAATGAATTATTTTTTTGTCAAGTAAGAAATAACAAAATTACGACTTGTAAAAATGAAATGTAATTTGTTTTCATACAATTGAAGTAATGAATCATTTATTTTTTCAAGTAAAAAATAACAAAATTACGACTTGTAAAAATGAAATGTAATTTGTTTTCATACAATTGAAGTAATGAATCATTTTTTTTGTCAAGTAAGAAATAACAAAATTACGACTTGTAAAAATGAAATGTAATTTGTTTTCATACAATTGAAGTAATGAATCATTTTTTTTGTCAAGTAAGAAATAACAAAATTACGACTTGTAAAAATGAAATGTAATTTGTTTTCATACAATTGAAGTAATGAATCATTTTTTTGTCAAGTAAGAAATAACAAAATTACGAATTTCAAAAATGAAATGTAAGGACATCGTGTTAAAGAGCGCTTATAGCGTTGTATATAGTGTTTTTGAAATCGATGCAGGTAATTTTTACTTTTTCAATTGTATGCGAGTATATTTCAAGATGAACAAATCTTTGAAGTATGCCGAATGTCTAAAATAAAAATGGCGCATGTGTATTTTACAAACTGACCATCGTATGTGACAGTCTTTTAAAGTCAAGTTACAAGCCTATGAATTGCCGTTTCTTTATCCCCGATATGACGAAATTAAGCGATTTCAATGTGTAACACGCGGTACGTGTTGTAAAAATGTTAATTTACGTTCGGTAGACTTCGAGAATAAGATTTTTAATGGTGCTGACGGACGAATGAATTATCAACCTGACGAGGACACCTGACAAACTCTTCTCGAGATCTGATACAACCCAGGGACTATTTGTGTGAAAGTATAAACAGTATTAACGAAGGTGAGGTGACGCTTGTGCGTGTGCGTGTGCGTGTGCGTGAGCGTGTGCATCTAGGCCTCTTCAGGTATAGGCCTCATTGGGTGTAGGCGCCATTGGATGAAGGTCTCTTATCGAGTGTATGCTTCATTGACTGAATGTATAGGAAAGGATAGGTTACACTGAACGAAGGCCTCAAAGTGCATGGATCGTATTTGGTGTAGCAAGCTTTCTTGATACAGGGGTATGGACAAAAGCAGGAAGACCGAAGTAACACAAAAATACTGGGGACCTATTAGGACTCGGAATCCCCTTGTGGCTCAAATATAGTGCAGTGGTGACGACAGGTTATACTGGGGGAGTGTAAGGATTTGGACACTCTCTGTAACAGTAACTGGGTACTTTGAATATATAGTCTTTGGGTTGAGCCTTCGTATAAGTATCCTGGTCAAACGTGAGAGTATGCACTAGAGAGCTTACAACTTCATGATACAGACACGGTACATTGTCTTCAGTAACGAACCACGTATCGTTGGCAACAGCCCCTGGAGTGGTCCAACCGTAGCAGACAGTGCCAGATATCACCTTGGTGCCAATGGGAGTTGCACCCTTTAACCAATCAGGTCTGAGAACAGTACACCCCTCTTTCGCTCCGCACAGCCGGCAACAGGTGCCCGCTTCTGGGTAGTGGACATACAGGGACATGTTCCTAGAGAAGATCAGATGACAAGGGCCCTGTGGGTCGTCATCACTTAGTCCCTGGCCATAACAGAAATTATTTTTCTGGCCTTGAAGATGATCGAATCTTGCTTGCTTTCTGATAAAGTCGTAGTGCCACGCCCCTGTATTCTTGGCGTAAACAGTGTTATCGACTTCTTGGAGTTCTGTAAACTGGACAGAGAATGTTTTGGGCCAGTATGGTGGTTTAACCATGGCTTTGGGGCCATTTGGTTGGCGCGACATCGGGAGAAGAATGGTTTGCATGAAGACCGTTATTCCCGGTAAATGCATCTGAAAAGAAGTACTGTGTAATAGCATAATGGCACTGTAACCAATCATATATGAAGGTAAAATAAAACCAGTAGGGGAACTTCATTCTGAATTTACGATGGAAAAAATTGGGAGATCTATCGGAGTCAATCAAAGTTAATATGATAATAATGAATGTTTTGAGAGTGCATCACCACTTGTACTTCCTTATGACCATAATTGTTTTGTACAGTAATCGCTCTTGAAAGATGATTGGTATACGATTTTCATTTTCAAACAAAAATACACAGCAAGAAACAAACACTAACTATAGTCTGTTTGCAGTGAAAACGTACTGATGAATTTCACTTTAAACAAAAAAGTAAATCAAATAAAGTGAAAGTAAGATTGCGAATCCTCATAATTTTACCTTGCCAAATGAACATTTAAATCTCAGAATTTTATTCAACTTAGGATCAAAGTTGTTTAACAAACGATCACAGATTCAAATCGCTATTATTGGTTTGTATTACTCTAGTACTTTTTTGGGTCGAGTCCCATCCGGGATTCGAACCCACACCCTCAGGCATTGTGTAATCATGTACTAACAAAGACGGCGAGTTTAATATATAGAGTGAAAGGTCTTACCTTCAGGTGTTTTTGTTAAAGAAGAGCTGCCCCGACACTACAAGGACTGTATATGTCACGTGACTGACGGCAGATAGGGATTTCTCCAGTAACGTTCTGAATCTAGCAACAAAAGAATCTTCAAGTAGAAACACAAGCAGATAACAACCGTACATTAATGACCCGTCAATCTTCTTATGACCCATATTACTGATGTTCACACTGTTTATAACTTGGGCGAAAGCTCCGTTAGAAATACTGGACAGGGCCAGCACAGACATTATGCTATTGGTTTGTATTACAAGGGAGTAAACGCAGTAATTGGAACAGTGATACAAATGCACGTGCAGTTCGTGATGAGCGTTAACTTACCAACCCTACTTGTTCTCGGTGTTTCATTTAATGTGCATACCCCCTTGTAATACAAACCAACAATAGCGATTTGAAACTATGATCGTTTGTTAAACAACTTTTATCCTAAGTTGAATAAAATTCTGAGATTTAAATGTTCAATTGGCAAGGTAAAATCATGAGGATTCGTACTTCTAATTTCACTTTATTTGATTTACGTTTTTGTTTAAAGTGAAATTCATCGGTACGTTTTCACTGCAAACAGACTATAGTATGGCATGTTGTCTTTCATACTGTAGGACTGACTGACCGACTGAGTTTGGTTTTACGCCGCTTTTAGCAATATTCCAGCAACATCACGGCGGGGGACACCAGAAATGGGCTTCACACGTTGTACCCCTGTGGGGATTCGAACCCGGGTCTTCGGCGTGACGAGCCAACGCTTTAACCACTAGACTACCCCACCGCCCCTCATACCGTAGGAGGGGCAATTGGGTAGCCTAGTAGTTAACAATCAGCCATGAACCGTGAACAGGGAACATGTCTCCCTTGTGGTGGGAACTTATGTGCTATTGTGTGTACCGCCGTCCATCAAGTGGGCAACAATCAGTGCTATTTATCCCTTTTCCCTTCTCTTATCCATTACCATCTAGCGCCAATAAAGTACTGGCGTCCCTGTCCACCTTTGTAATGTTATCGCTTTTGACGTTCTCAAATTGTACATATACAATCATCTCCTTCTTTGCCATCATTAACCTAACAGACCCGTGAAGGTCTGGGTTAGAATGTGCCTTCAGTAACCCATGCTTGTCGTAAGAGGCGACTAACGGGATCGGGTGGTCAGGCTCGCTGACTTGGTTGACACGTGTCATCGGTTCCCAATTGTGCAGGTCGATGCTCATGCTGTTGATCACTGGTTGTTTGAACCAGACTCGATTATTTACAGACCGCCGCCATTAGCTGGAATATTGCTGAGTGTGGCGTAAAACTAAACTCACTCACTCATTCACCTAACATACCCCGAAACGTTGTGTTACTTCTAATACAAACATCCATCACCACCTCCACCCAACCCTATTACTGACAAGGTTATGGTCAGGACATCTGTCTCCCAGGACCACGACACCACGCAGACTGAAAATATTTAGAGAGAGATTAAAGTTCACTTACCAGGTTGTTTCAGGATGTCAGGTAATCCAGACAGATTTGTGGCACCTGTGAACCGTTTCGCAATCGTATTATATGTGATGGTAATTACTCGGTGATGGTAATTCGTCGGTGATGGTAAGACCTCAGTGATGGTAATTCCTCGATGATTATAAGACCTTAGTGATGATAAGACCTCGGTGATGCTAAGACCTCGGTGATGACAAGACCTCAGTTTGATCCGACCTCGGTGATGATAAGACCTCGGTGATGGTAAGTCCTCGGTGATGATAAGACCTTAGTGATGACAAGACCTGATCCGACCTCAGTGATGACAAGACCTCAGTATGATCCGACCTCGGTGATAAGATCTCAGTATGATCCGACCTCAGTGATGATAAGACCTCAGTGATGACAAGTTCCCAGCATGATCCGACCTCAGTGATGATAGGACCTCTGCGATAACGCCTGTTCAGTTTTAGTTGCAGAAGACAGATTTGAAATACATCCAAAATATAATCTGTCACTGCCAATAATGATAACGAAATAAATAGCCCAGGCAATACGGTAGGCCAGAATAAACTTATAACAGCAGTTTATGCTGAGCCCACCAAGTTCGTGTTGACGAATACGACTGGACCCTTAGAGTGAAGGCCTGACAGTCAGTCGTTTCCATATTTGTGAGGCAGCTCTATTCAAGAAATGTGATAGTACAATCCGTCACGCGCGAAGAACAGTTATATCAGATATAACAAAAGCTATGTTGCCCATGGCTGAATATTTTTCAGAGGTCAGTGTGTTTAAACTTACATTCTGAATTGTTCGCAGAGAGAAAGAAATGCGCTCATAAACGTAGTGAATGCGTTTAGTTTTACGCCGCTTTTAGCAATAATCCAGCAATATCACGGCAGGGGACACCAGAAATTGGCTTCACACATTGTACCATGTGGGGATTCGAACCCGGGTGTTTTGCGTGACGAGCGAACGCTTTAACCACTAGGTCTCCCGTTTTAAACATAAACCTTATGGCTTGGCTCAAGAAACTGAAAAATATTGATGACTGTTCAAGTGAATAAACTGATTAAAATGCTTTAGAAATCAGGTGAAATAGAAATGGTAAAAACAAAATGCAACTGGAAATACCTGCAGTGTCATGAGATTGATGCTGTCAATGGTCGTTGGCATATGGTTGTGTCTGAAGACTGAAGACAAATATTGACTATGGCCAAAAAATACCGTGGTAGGTCTTTTTCGTACCTGGGTTCCAGATGGTTTTTCTTCAAACCGACGGCGAAGTTCCCCTCTCCAGAGAAGAAAATCTGATACACAGACAGAGCAGGCAGTGGAACACTACAGCAAATCGCCTCCAGCCATTCGACTGAGATACCCGTTGGACAGGCCGACTCAACAATAGGCGCGAAGTCAATGAAGTCATTGAAACCAAGTCTGGTAGAAATTAAAATACCTCACCTTCAGTGAAGGGTGTTTATATTAATTGTGATGGTTGACATCGTCCCACCTGACCTTGGAAAGCGACCAACCATGACCCTTGCGAAAAGACACGACTAGTGTTCCGTGAACTGAACTTTGGTTGCCGCGGTTATGGGTCGTGTCTTACGACCAGCATGGGTCGGATCTTCACGGGGTGTATTGACACTGGATACAGGCATGTTATCACCTGTGTCACACTCGGTGGTTTTCCATGAGTGAGTGAGTTTTGGTTTTACGCCGCTTATAGCAATATTCCAGCAACATCAAGGCGGGGGACACCAGAAATGGGCTTCACACATTGTACCCCTGTGGGGGATCGAACCCGAGTCTTCGACGTGACGAGCGAACGCTTTTAACCACTAGGCTACCCCACCGCCCCGGTTTTCCATGAGCGTTATATTGGACATTGGACATAAAATCAACGTAAACAATATTCATAATTGTGAGCACCAATATGTACTGTTTGTGGAGCGCAATACTGCAGTGGTAATGCGTCTGCCTATCACGCTGAAGGCCCGGGTTCGATCCCCGGTGGAGGCACCTAGGTTCGGGTCCCGAGGTGGGCACATTTGCGTAGTATCCTTGGACAAGATACTTAGATCCACATTGTTTCTCCAACTCCTATATTCACATACAACAAACACTTACATAACATGGCATGCTGTACCATAGGCGGATCCAGAGGGGTGGATGGGGTGTGGGTGTGGGGGGTGTGTGTGTGTGTGTGTGTGCAGGGGTGCGCACCCTCCCTTTGTCCTGAAATTTTATTAAATGACCCTTGAAACTCTCGTGAAAATGAAGTGTGCACCCCTCCTTTCTCAAAAAGCTGTATCCGCCCCTGTGTACGGTGCACCAACTGCACGCTGAAGGCCCGGGATCGATCCCCGATGGAGGCACCTAGCTTCGGGTCCCGAGGTGGGCACATTTGCGTAGTATCCTTGGACAAGATACTTAAATCCACATTGTCTTTGTTCACCCAGCTGTAAGATGGGTACCCGTGAGGATGTGCTGGCAATGTGCGTGATTAGTTCATTGCGCCTAACAGGCAGCATGGCTGTATGATCCCCAGGGACTTGAAAAAGTATCGGATAATACGATGGTGTCCTATGACCGGGGATAGTAATGTACGTAGCGCCGTGAGCTTGTAATGTGCCTGGATATGAGCGCCATATAAGCGGTCTATTACTAGTTCCCATACACATTCTTCAGAAGAAATATTCATGCACTGTACATCAGTATGCCTTCATGCACGACATGTATATACATTACTTAGACTACCAGCTGTGTCTTAGGTAAACTTAGTTAGCACCCCCTGACATATCCCACGATTGAATGAGACCTGATCTTAACCCTTTGGAGTGAGTGAGTGAGTTCAGTTTTACGCCGCACTCAGCAATATTCCAGCTATATGGCGGTGGTCTGTAAATAATCGAGTCTGGACCAGACAATCCAGTAATCAACAGCATGAGCATCGATCTGCGCAATTGGGAACCGATGACATTACCCCTTTGTAGCATATCTGGACATGATTGGTTGTCGTGTGCAACAAAGGGATCCTCCTGTACAGAACCTGGCCCAGTTGGAAGCTCCTTTACACGAGGAATGGCGTAGACTGCCCCTTCAGAGGATCAGGAGGCTAACAGGGGGTATGAGGAGGAGAGTGCTGGCTGTCATACAGTCACATGGAGGTTACACTCGGTATTGACCTTGAATCCTGTAAGACACACAAAATGACATTTTGAATGTTCACATTCACCAATACATTCAACAATAAACAGTCCAGGACCATACTTGTACAGACATGGTTTTGTATGAAAATCAGTGTTTGTTTTTTGTTTTTTTAAATGAGCAATTATTATCATAAAATCATATTGTCGTGTTTCATGAGTCAAAGGATCACACGGGTCAGAAAAACTTATGTTTTTCCATCGTGGTCACTACGAGAAGGTTTATGTACGTGTTGAAAACCTATCTTTTAAAAAATACAGGGGTGCTTAATTAAGTTCTTTGTGTATATAAATCATTTGCAGAATGTTGGATGAAATAATATTAAATAAAGGTGCATATACACCACTAAACAGTGATGCATGGACAAGAGGAGGTGGTCAATACATATTCAGAATGTTATGTTTACGTAATACCAAACGTTAGTGGTGAATAATGCCATCAGCGACATTACAGTTATCAAGACTGAACAATGGGCAGAAAGGCGTAACTTATGTAATATTTAGGGATGCACTTTCTCAGTAAAGTACCGATTCTAGAAATGGACTTCACTCATTGAAGACATGTGGGGGAATCGAACCCGGGTCTTCGGCGTGTGAGCAACGCTTTGACCACTAGACTACCCCACCGCCCCTCGTGTATAATGAACATGGCTTGCTAGAAAGTTGGCGAAGATAGATAGATAGAGTGAGTTGAGTTTTACGCCGCACTCAGCAATATTCCAGCTATATGGCGGCGGTCTGTAAATAATCGAGTCTGGACCAGACAATCCAGTAATCAACAGCATGAGCATCGATCTGCGCAATTGGGAACCGATGAAATGTGTCAACCAAGTCAGCGAGCCTGACCACCCGATCCCGTAAGTCGCCTCTTACGACAAGCATATTCGCCTTTTGTGGCAAGCCTGAGTTGCTGAAGACCTATTCTATCCCGGATCTTCACGGATAGATAGATAGACAGACAGACAGACAGACAGATGACATTAAATCATATAGATAAAGAGGAGAAAAGAAAAAAGGAATGAATTATTGCTTGCGACATACGGAGGACAAGTACAAATTACGAATCATGGACTATAAGCCTTTAAGTCATGACGTTGAATGGCAATACAGTAAACGGTGTTCCCGACACTTGGGACAGAACTCCGGGTAATATCTTGGACATTTCTGGCGAGGTCGTGTCATACGTAGTATGATCCTTGTCAAGAATTACATAAACGGCTCTACACCGGGAGCAAGAACCGGGTTCTTGTACGCGATAATAACAGCTAAGTCTTCAGGCCATATATCGTAAAACATTGAACAGGTTGTATTACATCTTCACTAAATTCTGGTAGGTTAATAGCTGATAGGCCATTAAATTGTTAATATATCATTAGTTCATGAAAACACTAAAAGTGAGGTGAAATTGGGTCCACGATTATACATTATATAGCTATATGTACGCTCGCACTACCAACCATTAGTAGTTTTACTATAACTTCAATGTTGTTTACACTATCAGCCATTTGTTGCTATACTGCAGCTTCAATGTTGTTTACACTATCAACTATTTGTAGTTTTACTTCAGTGTTGTTTACACTATCAACCACTTGTAGTTTTACTCCAATGTTGTTTACACTATCAACCACTTGTAGTTTTACTCCAATGTTGTTTACACTATCAACCACTTGTAGTTTTACTTCAGTGTTGTTTACACTATCAACCACTTGTAGTTTTACTCCAATGTTGTTTACACTATCAACCACTTGTAGTTTTACTTCAGTGTTGTTTACACTATCAACCATTTGTAGTTTTACCCAATGTTGTTTACACTATCAACCACTTGTAGTTTTACTTCAATGTTGTTTTACACTATCAACCATTTGTAGTTTTACTTCAATGTTGTTTACACTATCAACCACTTGTAGTTTTACTTCAGTGTTGTTTACACTATCAACCACTTGTAGTTTTACTCCAATGTTGTTTACACTATCAACCACTTGTAGTTTTACTTCAGTGTTGTTTACACTATCAACCACTTGTAGTTTTACTTCAATGTTGTTTACACTATCAACCACTTGTAGTTTTACTCCAATGTTGTTTACACTATCAACCATTTGTAGTTTTACTTCAATGTTGTTTACACTATCAACCACTTGTAGTTTTACTCCAATGTTGTTTACACTATCAACCATTTGTAGTTTGACTGTAGCTTCAATGATGGTCCATAGTGAGAGCACTAGGTAGTTACTTCATGTCAGCCCGCAGTATCGCTGATGATGGTTGACAGTCCCGCAAATAGGTGTAGCAAATGAAAGTCCTCAAGATTCATAATGTTGCTACCCATGAAGATCCAGGTTAGAATATTGATCTTCAGTAACCATGCTTGTCGTAAGAGGCGACTAACAGGATCGGGTGGTCAGGTTCACCGACTTGGTTGACACGTCATTGTATCCCAGTTGTGTATATCCATGCTCATGTTGTTGGTCACTGGATTGTCTGGTCCAGACTGGATTATTTACAGATCACCACCATATAGCTGGAATATTGCTGAGTGTGGTGTTCAACAACAAACCACCTGATAATGTGGGTGGTCTGAAACAAATGCTGAATATGATATATATATTCAAGATATGGATTAAACCACCCAACCAATCATAATGTGAACTTGATAGGTCTGATGAGATGGTTAATCCATAAACAAATGCTGAATATGATATATATAGAAAGACAGATATATATAGAAAGAAAGAAAAGAGATCTTCTTAATGAAATATATTTACTGTGATACTAATCATATCTGTAAGGATCACAAAACAATTCATAACAATTTTAGTCATTGTCCTTCCTTAACACAACATGACTGGCGACAAATACAACCAGTTATTGACTAACAGGTCAATTTCTTTCACTCTCTCTCACTCACTTTCAGATATTAATCTTACTTCAGGTGAAATGCACAATCATCCACTCTAGCAAACTTCGGCTAAAAAATTAGTGACATACAAATCCAATTAAAATCATTTAACCATAATCCGCTATGCAGTTAACTGCTGTTGTGTCAAGTGAATTTACAGTGTAAAATCTACATGATTTATATACATTGTATAGGACTGAAACATGTGGCAACACAGACAGTCATTTGGTAATAGTGAGTGAGTATGGATTTTACCGCTTTTAGCAATATTCCAGCAATATATGGGGACACAGAAATGGGCTGGGGGACCCGGGTCTTTGGCGTGAGAAATGGGCTTTAACCACTAGGATACCCCACCATTGTATAGGTGGATGGACCAGTCCATGCTCAATCAAACTAAAGATAGTGAATCAAACCTAATTCTGGTAAGCGTAAGATGAGCCAAGATAATACTTTATAACCAAATTAGCTGCATAACATAACACTCTAATCATATATGGAAGAGGATGCAAACATGATTGTTGGGGTCAGAAAATCAGTATGGTTTTATGCCGATTTTAGCAATATTCCAGCAATATCACGCTGGGGGACACCAGAAATGGGCTTCACACATTGTACCCATGTGGGGAATCAAACCTGGGACTTTCCGTGTTTACAAATAAAACAGCTTCCGTTCTTGTCCTTTAGAAATTGATACAGAATTAACCATGGGTGAATATTAAAAAAATGATTCAGATAGGTGTTACCATTATCAAAACAATACTCTAAGACATTGAAAAATCAATGTTTAAGTGGGGCATAGCTGAGACATTTTCAAAAATGGGCAAATTTGGAGATATATATTGCAAAACAATTTAGCAAAGAAAGAAAAGCACACTAAATATGAAGTTGACTCCAAATGTATCATATTTACTATTCCAAAAGAAATTCCCCAACAGCAATGTATCATCAAACAAATCATAGCCAGTATAATGAAAACATCAGGCAGAAAACTTCAGCGCAAGAAACGAAATGAATGATATGGACAACCTCTATGGATAACAACTTCTTTTAGTTGTGTGAAGGGCCATGTTTTGGTACTGATTCTCAAGCAACGGTACAAGAATCGGTACCAAAACGTTGTACTCATGAAATAAAAAAAGTTCTTATCCGTAAAGTCTATATTGTATTTCCCAACTTCTAAAATGTCATTCAAAGACTGACTGACTGACTGAGTTTGGTTTTACGCCACTTTTAGCAATATTCCAGCAACATCACGGCGGGGGACACCAGAAATGGGCTTCACACATTGTGCCCATGTGGGGATTCGAACCCAGGTCTTTGCCGTGAAGAGCCAACGTCATTCAAAGAAAGAATGAATGATTTATATCATATCAACACATTGTGGTTTTGCAAATAAATGCCCCCGACAGATATGCACATTTCCAATGGACTGAAACAATTTACATTGCAAGTAATGGGGAACATAAAACGTATCTCTGTTTGAATCACTGAAACAGATCAAATTTAAAGATTGCATGACAAAAGTGATATTCTATTCTGGTAGGAATTACACTCAACATTTAGTGAGTGAGTTTTGTTTTACGCTGCTTTTAGCAATATTCCAGCAATATCATGGCGGGGAACACCACAAAAGGACTTCACATATTGCACCCATGTGGGGAATTGAACCCGGGTCTTCGGCGTGATGAGTGAACACTTCAACTACTAGACTACCCCACCGCGACCAGAACTTAATAACAGCAGTTTAATAATTAGGGCTGCGCAATATAACCGGTGTACCAGTATTTACCGGTTCAGACATGAAAATGATACATTTTGCGATACGCATTTTGATAAAAAACCGGTATTTTGACTTGCACTCGGAAAACTTTGTAACACTCGGAAATCTTCGGATATTTCCTTGTTTCATTTGTGCCAAATATTATTTACATTTCTATTTTGTCATGATTAAAGGTTGTTGTTAAAGCTTAATCAAGCATAGTTATTTTGTTGTGTTTTTGCTCTATAAATCAAGCTTTAACGCGATTATAAGTATTTTTTTGCTTAAAAATACTGCTTGCAATATTGCAATACATATGCTTAATATATGCTTTTGCATCAATATATCGCAATATGAAAATTCTCTGCAATACCCACCCCTATAAATAATGTATAGGCTGGTGTTGTCTCTTTTATTTAATTTGTTTTAGTGTAAATATCATCTTGAGCCTACTGACAAGCTGGCCAAACTAATAAAACTGGCAACATTTTGAACTTCAGGCTGTCCTGTGTGTAAATCCATTGAAGTAAATGAGTGAGTGAGTAAGTTCAGTTTCACGCCACACTCAGCAATATTCCAGCTATATGGCAGCGGTCTGTAAATATCGAAGTCTGGACCAGACAATCCAGTGATCAACAGCATGAGCATCAATCTACGAATTGGGATACATGATGACATGTGTCAACCAAGTCAGCGAGCCTGACCACCGATCTCGTTAGTAAGCCTCTTCACGACAAGCATGGGTTACTGAAGATCAATTCTATCCCGGATCTTCACGGGTCCAGTGAAGTAAATGAGCCGGGATGGTTTTATGATGCTTTCAGCTACATAGGTCTTCAGTAGAGTTGGGAAGCAAACCAGGACCTTTGGCATGACAGGCAAATGCTTCAACCACTTGACTACCCTACTGCCCCTAATCCAGTTAAGAACACAAATCATTCAATCACTTGTAAGAATCAGCAACTGACACAAGCTGTCGAAAGAGAATACATACATATTTACACTACACAATATAAATTCCTTTGAAGATATTTACACATATCATGGGCACTGTTTGAATTCTTATTGAATAATTTCTTTCGTTCATCAAAATTGCCATAAATGAAAAATCTGATGATACAGCATTAATCATGTCTGTCACTAACTCAGGAAAACAAATATCAAAAATTTCCTTGCTGAAATAAATACCTGATACAACAACTATTCAGCAAATATTTGCATAGGTTTCTTATATTAACATGTCTAGTATAGAGAATTGTTGAGGAACAATGTCTTACCATTAATGTATGGGAGTTTAGAAAACTCTTCATCCTACAAACAGATACAAATAGTTTAAGATATCTGATTTGTGCCAGCACAAAAATAATATAAGCAAGAATCTTGTATGAAAGGCAGTTACATCTGCGCACCTGTCATTCACACATATGGTAACTGCGTGGTGTCGTATATGTCGAACATGTCATTATTATGTATGTCCTCATAAAACATATGACAGTCAGTTTGATTTGTGGCTTCACCATGTTGAATATCACGCTCAAAGTTCAGCCAGGGTGATTTGTGGAGCGATTTGTGAATGGTATTTATAGGCAAAGCAGAGGAGGTGCTGCGTAGCATCTATAGCTGACTGGTTTAACTTTTGGTACAAAAAACAGAAGCTGTGAGTTTGAACGAAGAGATCTGGATGGAATATCAGGATAGAGGTCTGACAAATATGGTGGAGCAGTTTGTGAATGGTATTTATAGGCAAAGTAGAGGACTTCGTAACAGATCTGTTGCTGTATAGGAAGCTAGTGAAGCTCCTTCACGATGGGAGTGATGGGCTCATAAAATGACAATTAATGAGATATGAGATATCTATTACAGGATAAATATCTCATAACAGCTTCTCATATCCACCCCACCCTTTTTTTCTAAAACAGAGTGATTTTGGTTTTACGCCGCTTTTAGCAATATTCCAGCAATATCACGGCAGGGACACCAGAAATGGGCTTCACACAATGTACCCATGTGGGGAATCAAACCTGGGTCTTCGGCGTGACGAGCGAACGCTTTAACCACTAGGCTACCCAAATGCCTCTTATTAAAACAGAAACACAAAACACACTTGGACATCGCATAAGACTTGTTATGACTATGTTACGCCTAGTCTGTTATTGCCAAAATAACCCTGTAATCATAAACCAGTAACAAAATGATACATCTGTAATATGATAAGAACAGCAAAGTCTCTCCAACAGAAGCCTTTGAGGAAATGTTCCACCATTTCCAAGGCAAAGTGTCCATGGGCAAAATATTCAATGCATTGTGCTCTGGCATAGCTATGTGTGAAAATGTTACTCATTGTTTTGTGATAGTTTCACAACACTGAGAAAATGGAAATACTGATCCACTGTCTCATGAAGAAAATGTTTCTCTGTATTCCAGCAGGGTAACCATAGCAACAACTTGATAAGGGCACTGATCAGCTCGGGTGAGGGTCCATGTTGTAACTTCAACTTAAGATGTCTGTTGACAAAGTACACTGTAATCGGGTTTTTTCCATTTGACAAGATGTGATGCTGTCCATTACATCTATTCTTGTCCATGATCAAGTCAAAGATGTTCACCCCGTAGTGTTGCTGGACCTGCTGATGTTGTTGTTAGTTGTCATGGCAGCAAGTTCCCATCTGAAATATTAAAACAATTCAATTTTAACCTGAGGCAAATATTGAACTGAACCATGAAATAATATGGTCAAGGTCCTAGGAACAATTGGTTTGTTTGCTTGTTGTTTAATGCCGCACTCAGCAATATTCCAGATATATGGCGGCGGTCTGTAAATATTCAAGTCTGGACCTGACAATACAGTGATCAACAGCATGAGCATTTATCTAGAAGTCCAACACTCAGAGGTCCTCGACCTAATTTCACTATGGTCAGATCCACCAACCCTGAAATTCTTCATGTCACCATCTTGTTTTGATGAGCAAACATTGTGTGTGAGTTAACATTAACATTAAATGGTGAATTTCGACCGCCTCCGTGGTGTAGTGGTTAGAGCGTCCGCCCAGAGAGCGGAAGGTTGCGGGTTCGATCCCCGACTGCGTCATACCAAAAGACGTTAAAATATGGTACTTGTTGGTCCCTGCCTGGCGTTCGGCATTAATGGGTACAACAAGGACTGGTCGGCTCAGAGTCAGTATAATGTGTCTGAGTGGGGTATTCATGCTTCACTGCGGCATGGTATCTCCGTGGGCTAGCACTATAGAAAAAACAGCTTAAGTCTGGGCTAGTACAACCAGCCGCACCTACACATATCATCATATGAGCGAAAAAT
Organism: Haliotis rubra; assembly: GCF_003918875.1. Lineage (NCBI taxonomy): Eukaryota > Metazoa > Mollusca > Gastropoda > Lepetellida > Haliotidae > Haliotis > Haliotis rubra. The sequence goes on along the minus strand of NW_025766981.1, from coordinate 851,308 downwards.
CTTCCAGCACGACGTTAAACCCAATTTCACCTCACCTCAAATGGTGATTTTCAGCCATATAAGAATGAAAACAAACCTCAGATAAAAACTATCATAAAACATTCTCCACCTACCTTATATTCATAGGCAAGAAGGATGTATCTTGCTTATATTCTAGCACAGCTAGCTCACAGAGAACTTTCAGGGACGGAGCTGAAATGAAGAACTGGAATTGTTACAGAAGTCATCCAACATGGACAAGCAAGGTAGATGAGGGTTCACACAGATTATCAGCCATCACATTTAAGGCCATTTTATGGATTTTCAAGTCCCAAATACCTGTTTTAAGGCACTATAGAAACACATATAAAACCTAATTAGGGACCATATATAATTTATGGCTATAATTTTTAAGCATTATTTTTTAATATTTACATACATGTAAAAATTGATGACCCCCTTGTACATGTGTACAATAATTGCTCTTTCTCGCTTCCCCAACACATACACACGTCCCCAAAACAAAATGGGTACAAAACTAGGTACTTACAGAAGTCAAGCACGTAGAGGTCTGAGTGATCGGTCAGATCAGTCTCTGCCAGTGGGATGTGTGTTGTGGTCATCTGAGGATTCTTAGGACTGTGAAAGAAGTAGAAACATACTGCCTGTACATGGAATCACGAAGATCTCAGGTGTATCTTGTTTCCATTACAAGTATCAACATGGTCAGAGATGACAAACCCTAACATCAAATCACGAAAATACTGTAAGTAAACATTTCTAATTCTACACCTCATACTTATCACATCATCCAGGCATATCACATCATCAGTGAGAGAGAGAGTGAGTGAGTGAGTGAGTATGATTTTATGCCGCTTTTAGCATTATTCCTGCAATATCATGATGGGGGACACCAGAAATAGGCTTCACACATTGTGCCCAAGCGGGGATCGAACCCGTGTCTTCAGCGTGATGAGCAGACGCTTTAACCATAAGGCTATCCCACCGTGTCTAACAGACATTAGACTTTTGTCATTTAATAACAATAACTTAACCTTCAGCTTGGCTGATATGTCTGAACAGACTTTGAATTTTGCACAGAAATAAAGTGTGAAGGATGGATGGACAGTCAAAGCCACCCATATATCCCCTGACATCAATCATGCCATGTACGTGAACACATACCTGGTTCCTCCAAACAGGTACACACATGACCCAATCCGGCAACAGCACTGGCGTCGCCTTGGGCACGGCCCCTGACCTTTCACCTTCACTTTAGACCACTTCATTTTTCCTGTTCACAAACAAATGACAAACAAGGTTAAACTGCATATGTATATCTTAGTTAGCTTTCCTTTAAGACTAAAATTATATATGCTGAGGTCAAAATTATAATCTTATTAAAATATTCAACTAGGTAAACATAGCACTGACTGACTGACTGAGTTTGGTTTTACGCCGCTTTTAGCAATATTCCAGCAACATCACGGCGGGGAACACCAGAAATGGGCTTCACAATATTGTACCCATGGGGATCGAACCGGGTCTTGGTGCCAAAGCTTTAACCATTAGGCTACCCCAATCGGCTCGTAAACATAAAAGGGTAATACTTTTATATATTTGTGGTAATAACGAATATGTGGTAGCTACAATTGTGATGGTGCTGGTGCTAATGAAAGTGAAAGTGCATAAATTTGACGTTGTTAAACATAAAAGAATTACCTGGTTCGAGTTTGTACATGTCATTGAAGTGATTCTCATGAATACCGTTGTAGCCGCCAAATATATACAAGTGGTCTTCATAGTAAACTGCAATAAATATACATATAAAAAGTCAAATCTTCAGGACAAAACCTTGATTAAACAAATGAAGGAAAGTGCACTAAAATCACAACTATGTCAGGGTTTCCATCTCACACTTTGGAGTGAGTGAGTTATTATTTAACGTCACATCGGCAATATTTCAGCCATATCGCTCACACTTTGGAACTTAAAACAGGAATATCTTAGGCATATAATGACATGGTCACACAGGCTAGTATAGGGGTATTGCAGCTGTCAGAGCGATATAATTACTCCCGAATTGAAAACTGGGTTACAACACATAGTGCATGAGCATCCCTCCTCAACTAAAACAGGCATGGGTTGCAGGACTGAATGTGATGCTGAGGGTAGTTGGGCACAAATGTGGGTCCAGTACGCACAAATGTAGAGAATGGACGCAGAAAAACATTCACTGTGTCAGGGACCCACAATATTATTCATTGTACCCAATACATATGACTTTGCTAAGTGTTTGGTTGTTTCTTTCAGAGCAGTTACATGTATCATTTCACACATCAGTCCAGATTATCAATGATTCAGATTACATGTGTCAGATTACACTTCCAGATATGTGTCATACCAAAAGACGTTAAGATTAGTACTTGTTGGTCCCTGCCTGGCATTCGGCATTAATGGGTACAACAAGGACTGGTTGGCTCGGAGTCAGTATAATGTGTCTGAGTGGGGTATTCATGCTTCACTGCGGCATGGTATCTCAGTGGGCTAGCACTATAAAAAACCAGCTTAAGTCTGGGCTAGTACAAGCAGCCCCACATACACATACACATACACACGCATTCATGCATGAGTGAAATATTCTCAAGCACGATGTTAAACCCAATTTCACCTCACCTCACCTCACTTCCAGATCTTCATTGTTTTAAAGCTTAGATAATCATGGTACATTGGACATTTCGCGAGGAAACATGGATTTAGTGAGTGAATGTTGTTTTTGAGGCAGGCAGCAATCCAAAAGAGGAACCGGCAGGTGTGAGAAAGGAAGAAGACGGCACAGCACAGGTTTAATGAAAAATAATAACTTTGTCGGCACTTGTGCACGTGCTTCGCGTACACCTGGCTCTTCCTCTCTTTGCACTCCTCCCTCGTAACAAATAGTGAACTGTGTCAAAATTTTAATGATAGTTTGTTAAACAACTTTTTCATTTTAAGGAGATAAATTCTGCAAAAACCTCAGAGTTGGTCAGATGTTTTGATTATGATCAGTGTTTCATTGAGTAATATATGTTTAGTAATTTTCAATTCATCAATCCGCTTTTGAGCCAAACGGACCATAGTTTAGAGAAACCCATGAGAAAACCTGGAAAACAACAAGGGCATATTGTTGACTCAAAGCAATGTTCAGGGGTGTCTGGGATGTGTAAGGAATGCAACTCCTGCCCCACCTTATACAGTTAGGACTCATACCCTCATTGCTACAACACAGAGCATCAACTTACATGCTGAGTGACTTCTCCGACCCTGAGGTATTGTCCCCGACACGACGGGCTCGTACCACGTGTTGCTGGAGGTATCAAACGTCTGGACCTTATTGCAATATATCTCATTGTTTGTGAAGACATCTCCTCCATCGTCACTGCGACCACCGAACACAAACATGGTGTTACCTACAGCTGTGGCGGTGTGGAAGTCACGCCAGCGGGCCGGGCTACCCTGCAACCAATCGTAGCAATCAAAGAACTTATCCTTCTATACATAACAATGACACACAAGGTAGCACCTGAAATGAGAGTCAGGGTGAAAAATTCCTCAAAGACAATGTGTGTTGAGTTATGAGTGTACATTAGTGGTGTAACAATATGACAATACAGTCAGCTCTCGTTAATCCGACACTCATTAATCCGACAATCACGTTAATCCGACAAAAAATTAGGGAACCATTTAAAACAGTGATAATTACTCTCGTTAATCCGACATTCTCGCATTCACACAAATACATTAATCCGACATTTTCATTAATCCGACAGTTTCGTTAATCTGACATATTTCTCTGCAACCACAAGTGTCGGATTAACGAGACTTGACTGTATAGTGTTTTGTTGCATTACGAAGCTTATAATACAATGAACCGAGGGTGCCGGGGTAAGGTTTTACGCCGCTTTTAGCAATATTACAGCGATGGACACCAAAAAATGGACTTCACACATTGTACCCAAGTGGGGAATCGAACCTGGGTTTTCAGCATCACAAGAAAATACTTTAACCACTAGGCTACCTTACCACCCCAATGTCGGTTACAACTACTTCATGTAACCAGCTGATAAACAATAACATAAACAAGTTCATTAACATGATCAGACAGAAAATTTCATGAAAACATACATGAAATGTTTTCGGTTTTCGACCTTGATCTACTCACATTGGCTTTGACCGAGATCCACTGCATTGATGTAAAATCAAAGGCATGTACGTCATTAGAGAATCTGTCAATCTGAAAGAAAAGGTGATAAGTTATGTCTTTGAAAGCTTGAAAACACTGCCAACATTCCACAGCCTGCAGTGTATATCTTTACCTAAAAAGAAGGTCAGGGACTATATATTTTTGGGATATTTTTATGAAATTGTGTGCTCAATCTTCAAGTCATCATTACCAAATATATTCCCCAAATAGTTCACGATCCTTAACAATGTTTTACTTGCACACATTCTGACTTAATCGCTTGACTAAATGTCAAGGTTACTTAGTCTTTTAACCACAATGTCCCCTAACATGACTAAACAAATCTTTTTCTTTGCTATCTCAGATATGGATTCATTTCATGGCTATCTAGCGTACTGAAACTAATATATACCTATAAACACGATGCACGTGTTAACCTATTCACAGAAAAGCTGATATACCATAAATACCATCAATGTTCCCAGTTTAAATGATATGGTGTCAGGAATATGATCAGTTAGTGATATTGATGAAACATGATAACAGTCCGTCATTACAAAATCAGTAGGAAATGCTGCTGTCACAGACAGATAGAAAACCGATACTGGAGTGTTATCATCCATCGCAACTAATCCTGGTGGGCTCACATTCCTTTCTCACTAACAACACACACTAGTCTGTCTCTCAGAATCTAGAGATTAAACTAAATAGGAGTCATACTAGTCTGGAATGATTTGGCAAGTCTAGATTGCCTCAGCTGCAGAAAGTAAGGATCGTCCTGGACACCATTTAGGTTTATTTATTCACACATTTATAAATAATAGAACCTTATTTTTCTGGCTATATGTCAGTATAAATGCACTCTGATGTCATGAGACTGGCAATCAGTCAGCTATACAAACAAAGGTTTTACTTCAGAGCAGACCTAAAACTGTGTCGACGATATGTATCTATTAGTAACTGGTACATGTGAACTTTCCGTACCTCCTCCTCGTATCCTCCGAAGATGTACATCTTGTTGTTGATGACACAAGCAGAATGTCCGTCCCTCGCCCCCGGTATCGGCCCGTTAATCACAGGCTTGTTCCACTTCATCATTGCTGAAACAAGGAATTTTATACCCTAAATTATGCATTTAAATACTTTATCATCTATCATCCCCACCCTGAATATAAATGAACTGTCATAATGTATGTCAGTGTTTACTGCACCCAATACAGTCACACACCTGGCATTATTCATGGTTATGCCATTGGAACAAAGGATTGGTTGGTTTGTTGTTTAAAATTCCAGCTGTAAATAATCGAGTCCGGAACAGACAATCCAGTGATCAACAGCATGAGCATCATTCTATGCAACTGGGATACGATGACAAGTGTCAACCAAATCAGCGAGCCTGACCACCTGATCCCATTAGTCGCCTCTTACGACAAGCATGGGTTACTGAAGACCAATTCTAATCCGGATCTTCACGGGTGGAACACATTAGAATTGATCTATTGTGACTGACTTGGCATCGCATCCCATTTGCGTAAATCGATGCTCATCAGAGGCCCAGATAAGCTGTGTATCCGGGTAAAATATGCATAGAAAATTTCCATTTACGCATTGAAAAATAATTGTTGCGTACCAATTACGCATTTAAAATGTTAGATACGCAAAAAGTTTAAAACAAATGCGTACGGAATATATTTATAAAAATCGCTGCGTAATAAAAAAGACATCGATTGCTATCAAGTTGTACTGATAGTATAGGACTAGTGTTGTACTGTCAGTATAGGATGAGTGATTTCTTATGAAATCATTTCCATTATATTTAACTTTGTTTTGATTAGGTATGACATAAGGCAGAACATACCTGCTTAGTAAACTTACTCAATGACATAATACTTAGGTGAGTAAAATGACTGAAATACGCACATATTTGATAACAGTGGGTAACGGAAAATGAAATACCCACTCAACACCCACTCCAAAAAAATACAGTGGGTACAGTACCCACATGAGCTAAATCTTATCTGGAGCTCTGGCTCATGATCTTAATAACTGGATTGTCAGGTCCAGATTCGGTTGTTTACAGGCAGCTGTGATTTAGCTGGAATATTGTTGAGTGCTGCGTTAAACAACAAGCAAAACCCAATTTCACAAGGCTCTGAAGAAAATTCATCATAACACACAGGGAATGTGAAGCAAGTAGAACCTACACACCTGAATAAAGGTTACTGAACTTACACGTGTCAAAACAGTACAAGATGTTACAAGCACCATCCTTGTCGTTTCTGCCACCCCAGATGTAGGCACAGTCACCAACGGCAACCGCTGTATGTCCGTACCGCTGATATGGAACCAGGTCATAGTCAGGGTGGTTTATGGGAATACCTGGTAGAAGGCGCCAGCGTAGCGAAACTGGCAACAATCAACAACATCTGTCACAAAACGGAACATTCACAAGGGTACAGCGACTATGTACCCTACAGTACTCAACTTGTCATAGGGGTTTTCAGGGGTGGAAATAACTTTAAAATTGCTAGTGTACTCCGGTACAGTGGCACATGTAAAATCACTTGCCCTGATCATTTTTCCACTATACCGGCCATTTTCTTGTTGATTTTTAAATAAACAACATAATTAACATTGGAATATCAACTGGACACCGGTACAGTGTGATATACAAATTTGCTTGCCCGACAGAAGAAACACTGGACTCGGGCGTCGGGCAATGGGCTATTTCCACCCCTGGTTTTCATTTTATTTCAGGACACACTTTACCAAAACATATTGACTTCTAATCCAAATAGTGAATACAAGGGTTATACACTGACATTGCTAATTTCAAGGGTCCTTACAGCAGTGTATGAAATAAGGCCCGTCCAACTGCCGAGGCGGGCCTAATTTCAAGGGCCCTTACAGCAGTGTATGAAATAAGGCCCGTCCGACTGCCGAGGCGGGCCTGATTTCAAGGGTCCTTACAGCAGTGTATAAAATAAGGCCCATCCGACTGCCGAGGCTGGCGTAATTTCAAGGGTCCTTACAGCAGTGTATGAAATAAGGCCTGTCTGACTGCCGAGGCGGGCCTGATTTCAAGGGTCCTTACAGCAGTGTATAAAATAAGGCCCGTCCGACTGCCCGAGACGGGCTATTTTTCTGACAGACGGTCTAAATCTATTTGGGGTTGGTAACAGTTGGAAAATTTAGCAATCCTCCTTAAAATGAAGAAAATCTACTGGCCCCTAGGATACCTTGAACACTAAGACATACAGGTCCAGACTAACAGGGTAGAGCTAATTTCATCCCTATCACATTACAAACCGATTACTAGATCTACATGCACTAGATATATGCACTTGATGTAAACAAAAGAAATATATCCATATCCATTTCAAAGGTATTCAATGTGAACGTGATAAATTGGTGAATAATTTAATATTTCTTCTTGTATATTCATAATGAACTAATAACAGATTTGCTTAACAAATTATTGAAGATATTTGTCATTTGTAACCATGGTAACAGCATTGCCATGATGCCAAATGCTTACGAGTATCCAGGATGTAGACATCCATCGGCCGGGTCGTGTCATAGTCCTCCCCAGTGCAGTAGCCCCCGAAGGAGAAGATGCTGTCACCGATGGCAACAGCAGCATGGTTGACCCGCTTTGGCCCCCCCTCCAGGTGTATCGTCCATCTTTGCATTCTATCTTCTTACACCTGAAGAAAATTGAAATTGAAAGTGAAATGTTGTTATAAATAAAGTTGCAATAGAAAAGTGAGTTAAATTAAATTCACACATATTCTAGTTTCACCAGATCACTGCAACCTGTGAATAATTTATCTTTGACAGATCAGCAGATTCAGGATGAGATCCCTTCAAGGCTTCACCTGGCGGATGTTGGGAAACATTAAATTATCATAACAACCAGATCAATATCATGAATTTCTAATAAATTTGCTTCATTAAAAACTTATTCTATCTCAAATATTTCATTTCTGTTATATTTGCTGAGTGAAAATTTAATTTAGAATGTACATCCTTTATGATTTTGGCCTAACACAATACCATTTATAATATTGAGTGAGTATGGTTTTACGCCACTTTTAGCAATATTCCAGCAATATCACGGCAGGACACCAGAAATGGGCTGCACACATTGTATCCATATAGTGGGTCATCGAACCTGGGTCTTCGGCGTGACGAAGCAACGCTTTAACCACCTGGCTACCCCACCACCCCTCATTTACAATGGACCCTGCCATAAGCAGACAACTACAGAAGGAAGCACCTGTGCCAACTAGTGTTGGGAATTGGTTAAAATCTCATAATTGATGATTGGTTCAATACAACCGATCAATCATCGAAAATAATTGGTTAGCGTCATTTATTGAATTTTCCTGATTGTGTTTCTTAATGCACAAAACAAAAAGAAAATACATGTAGTTCTTTCGGGTTTTTTTGCAAACTGCACACAATGCATTTGCAAATTTCACATCTTTACAGGATGACTTATGTTAGGAACTTAACTTTCCTGGACTCTTAAAGATAAATTCAATCATGATTTGGAACGAGCTAGTAGTGCTTAAACCAACCTTGCGAAAAATATTGTCAATGTAAACAAGTGTTCCAAAATTGTTTGTGTTTGATTATGAGAAAACATGATCGATTGCTTGGTCATTTAGTCACTGTGACCAATCTTCGATTATTTCAATTAATCGGACCACCACTAGTGCCAACCATACATTTAACTCCTACAAGTTCTACAGATTTTGCCTCCACTCAGCATCAAGAGCTATTAGAAATGTAATATGTGAGGATGGTTTCAAAATCTGTCTGGCTAACAAAGACCTTTTCCTGTTGAAAAATACACAGACTTCAGCTGATGAGGAACTGGCTTGGAGCAGTGACTCCGATGACTTTACACACAACTGCTGAGTGAGTGAGTGACTGATTATGGTTTTACACTGCTTTTAGCAATATTCCAGCATGATGTTCAGAATCAAGAATATCAAATCTAAAGCATTATATATTACTATATATTGAACTGCATGTGCAACCTGTTTTTGTATTGTGCAACAAGGATATTATCTGGGGTTGCATCAGGTGCAAGTAGGTTACATTTCATTAAATAGAGCACTGTGTTTAGTTATATATTACTCTATATGGAACAGCATGTGCAATACATTCTGTGTGGTGCAACAAGGTAATTATCAGGGGTTGCACTGGGTGCAAGTATTTTTTTCCCTTAAATTGAGCCGTGTGTGTTAATATCACATTCTTAATGCTGCAGACAAGTTTCTCACTGAATCCTCTACTGCCACTGCCTCTGTCGTACACAAGTAGACTGAAGATAAGACTGACTGACTGAGTTTGGTTTTACGCCGCTTTTAGCAATATTCCAGCAATATCAACGCAGGGGGACACCAGAAATGGGCTTCACACATTGTACCCATGTGGGGATTCGAACCCGGTCTTAGCGTGATTCTGAACTGTAGCCAGCTTAAGTAAAAATAACCTGCCTCGCACATTAAGTGAGGACAAAATAAATATGTCAAAACCAGTCAACAAAAGATATAACAAAGACTTAATTCCCACTACACATAAAATCTACAAACCCTTGAGAACATACTCCAAACAATCCACTGCTAAGGCCACAGCCAGAGAGGGGAGATCTGCCCCATAGAATGCTGCACAGAGAAGCTGTAAAGTCAGTAGATCAAGTACACAATCCCCAGAGCCCAGATACATGGCCAACCCAGAGTTAAGCAGCTTAGATGGGTGGACAAACACTGGAAAATCAGCTCCACAGAATCTCTAAAAGCTCTAGGTAGATCTAGGCATTATCACTAGAAAGATATACAAGACCTGCATCTGCCCCAGGGTAATTCTTGCAGTGCAGTAATCTGATGCAAAATCAGAAAAAACTTACCGCTAACTCTTTTTAAGCACATACTAAGGCAATATTTAAGGTACCAATTAAACTCGAACAAACAAATATATATTTCCACGGAACTTCAATTAACATGCTTATGGTACGGTACGGTATGGTACATCAAATCCTTAAAACTGACTTGAAATTGAATTCAGTCAAACACTATTGTGTCGAAGTTGATTGGTTGGTTGGTTGTTTAACATTGCACTCAGCAATATTCCAGCTATATGGCGCCAGTCCGTAAATAATCACGTCTGGACCAGACAATCCAATGATCAACATCATGAGCATTGATCTACCCAATTGGGATACGATGACATGTGTCAACTAAGTCAGCGAGCCGGACCACCCTATCCCGTTACTCACCTCTTAGGACAAGCATGGGTTACTGAAGATCAATTCTAACCCGGATCTTCACAGGTCAAAATGATAATAAAATAAGGAATATGCGGGGACCAAGGTTTTACGCTGAGACAACCTTAAGTCTGATACAGCGTAGTTCGAAACCACAGTGGTTGACTACAGGTACATTTGACATTTGTGGCTACTGGGCTACATTATGTATGGTTTGATACCTGAAGACAACCAGTCAAACAGGTATACAGCTCAACCACTCTTCCACCACTGACACATACAGTTATCCAGAATTTCTACTTGAATTGTCACGGTGACCTCTTGTCTATACAGTGTTTTAATTGACTCTGTACAGGAATTCTGTTTGGCCTGTTTTTGCATGTTACCCTGTTTTGTTATCAATGTTGTTGAATAATTCTCATTATCAGGATCAGTAAATACGACCTGGACCCATATTTGATATCAGGATCTTATCCTGTTCTGCATGCAGAGAGCAGATCTTTACACTATTTACAGGTTTTGATTCAAAGATGTCATATTGTAATTTACTTTTAAGCTAAATACTTAAATGATTAAGTGATACTGAAAGAAATGTCTTTTCTGTATTTCTCTCCAATACTGACATTGCTAATTAACTCATAAGGAACGGATACTATATTCTTCATTACACAATTATTAACCCAAAAATGTACTAGAATCTGAATTTTCCTGAGAAAGCGTACCTGTGAAGATGTGGGTTAGAATTGGTCTTCAGTAACCCATGCTTGTCGTAAGAGGAAACTAACGGGATCGGGTGGTCAGGCTCGCTGACTAGGTTGACACATGCCATCATATCCCAATTGCCTAGATTGAAGTTCAAACTGTTGATCACTGGATTGTCTGGTCCAGACTCGATTTATTTACAGACCGCCGCCATATAGCTGGAATATTTCTGAGTGCGGCGTTAAACGACAAATAAACTGAGAAAGTGTAATCCCAAACATAACAGGTTACTATTATGATAAGGAGTTAACTCAGCAAAGAGTCCGAAATCACAAGAAGCTAATCACAATTTTATTTACAAGAATGGAATAACATGGGGTGGCCACAGTGAGTCGGTACAACCCTCTGGGCTGAGGGCTAGAGCTGACCTGTGTTGGGAGAGTCTAAACCCTACTGACTAACATTTGGATTCCCTAACTATATATCTAGAAAGTGAAAAAATAAAAGATTACAAATTTCGTTAATAATACAGAACGGGGTGTGTCCTACAGTAACCAATGCAATACAGAATGGGGTGTGTCCTACAATAACCAATGCAATATAGAATACATGCAATACAGTAACCAATGGAATGGGGTGTGTCCCAAGTAACAGTAACCAATGCAATACAGAATGGGGTGTGTCCTACAAACCAATCTGTAATAACCACAGCAACCAATGCAATACAGAATGGGGTGCAATACAGAATGGGGTGTGTCCTACTACAGTAACCAATGCAATACAGAATGGGGTGTGTCCTACAGCAACCAATGCAATACAGAATGGGGTGTGTCCTACAGTAACCAATGCAATACAGAATGGGGTGTGTCCTACAGTAACCAATGCAATACAGAATGGGGTGTGTCCTACAGTAACCAATGCAATACAGAATGGGGTGTGTCCTACAGTAACCAATGCAATACAGAATGGGGTGTGTCCTACAGTAACCAATGCAATACAGAATGGGGTGTGTCCTACAGTAACCAATGCAATACAGAATGGGGTGTGTCCTACAGTAACCAATGCAATACAGAATGGGGTGTGTCCTACAGTAACCACTGAAATGACTAGACAGAGGGGAGTACTTAATCCTGCTTCAACTGGCACTAATCTTGTTGACACATTTACTGGATCCTTACCCTGGGCACTAGGTTCTCCAACTGCCCCCTTTGTAGTGTAATGCATATGAATAATCAGATAGGGAATCAACGATAAATTCACACTGTTTTTTGTGGCATTTGGCTAAGAGCACTCAGATAGCTAATTGGAAGAATTTGCACCTGAACACTAACCTTAATTAAGCACAACTAAATCCCTTGAAGCCTTTGAGGTCTCCGATATCATAGTCATGAGATGGCTGTAATTATGATTTGTCAAGATAATGTGATGTATTACTGTCAGAACAGTCACTGTTAATATTAGTACTGTATCTATCATCAAAGATATCACTGACCTCAGTAATGGCAAGGCTTTGTGTCTACAAGCTGACATGGAGATTAATGGGTGTGTTGAGATACATACGGCCTTATATCCGATGTTGTCTCTTCATGCACAAGTGCACTACAATCACCTGCCCTGATTTATGGACAAAGCTTAAACCAACTGATACCACGTACAAATGACAATTTTACCTTGATTCTAAGAAATACTTGTTAACAGCAATTATCATTTGTTACCTGAACAAAATGGTTCCTTATTTACGTCACATGGTTCAAAACATCACACAGAAATGTGATGGTAGATATAATATAATCTCACTTGTAGTAATTATTTTGGATAAAATCTAACCATAAGTTTATAATCAACAGCTTTAACACTTAGCAAAAACTGATGTTCGTTAACAAAATTCGGCTCAAAACAGCACTGAATGTGGCACGACCCTAATGGTGGCTTAGAAGCCTGAAAGCAGGGAAATAAAAACAAATCTCTAATCACAACCTATGCTGGAACAACTGTGTATTCATAATCACACAATATTTTAATGAGAACAATTATGATCAAATCACACACAGAAACTGACATTCATGAGTGTGTGATTGAAACAATTGGACATTACAATGTTTTTCATGAGACTAATTCCTAATGATACTTTCAAATTCCTGGGAAGTAACCCTGGGAATTCCCTAACGATGATCAATTAGACCCTTTAATCTTGGTCTGAGTGTTTTTGCATACACGCACTTAGCTCTCTCCCATCCGTGAAGATCTGGGTTAGAATTGATCTTCAGTAACCCATGCTTGTTCTAAGAGGCGACTAACGGGATCGGGTGGTCGTGCTTGCTGACTTGGTTGACACATGTCATCGTATCCCAATTGCATTGAATGATGCTCATACTGTTGATCACTGGATTGTCTGGTCCAGGATAAATTATTTACAGACATGTGGCTGGAACAAGTCAGCGAGCCTGACCTCTTGATCCCGTTAGTTGCCCCTTCAGCAAGCATGGGATGCTGAAGACTATCTCTAAACAGGATCTTCACAGGTACATCAAAAGCCATCCTTGATACTACTGTGAGAATGCGAAGCCAGCAAAAGGAGGTAATATAATTATCGAGCCAAGCCGTGGATGCATCCAGGGTATAGTGGAGAGTGATCGTACTTATACCCTGGATATTATCGAAGAAAGAAAGCCAGGATGTTCCTAAATTCATGTCTCTTACCTGTCATATTACTGTAGTTCTTAAGCAGAAAATATTCAGTCTGAGCAGCATGTCCAACAGCATGTCAAACACAATTTTCAGGTATTTACATGATCTTAAACACCCATTTCAAATATTTGAGATCAATACTATTCCTGTTTCAGTTGCATCGATTGATGCTGATGCTATTTATCACTGGATTATTTACAGACTGTCGTGATATAGCTGGAATAGTGTTAAGTAAGTGAGTGAGTTTAGTTTTATACCGCTTTTAGCAATATTCCAGCAATATCATGGCGGGGACAACAGAAATGGGCTTCACACATTGTGCCCATGTGGAGAATCAAACCCGGGTCTTTGGCGTGACGAGCAATCGCTTTAACCACTAGGCTACCTAACCACCCCAAAAGTGCTGAGTGTGGCATTAAACAACAAACAAAAAATATAGTTGTACCTTTTAACATTGCCTGGCAATCTCTTGAAATTCATTCACAGTAGGTCACATGACTATTATGTGCCACATGTTGGTGAGAATAATGATAAAACGTTTACATGGCTGCCATTTTGCAGTGCACAGATATAGCTTATATTTTATTTAAATGGTACAAAACTTTTTTATTTAATAACTGTACAGTACACATAATTATCATCAATATATTTGCGCCTTCAGAATAAAAAGGATCTGTATGATTCTTATTACACTCAGTGATCGACTAAATGAACTTGACTGAACTTGCACCAGGGTACATACAACATGAAAACATAGTTGCACCAAACAAAACCATTTTTGCACCCTAGTCCCAATGTCCCATATGATAGATGAATCAAAGTTGAAATCTGGGCCAGTCTGCTGCCATCGACCCATTAGTGAGTGAGTGAGTTTGGTTTTACGCCACTTTTAGCAATATTCCAGCAATATCATTGCAGGGGACACCAGAAATGGGTGTCACACATTGTACCCATGTGGGGAATCGAACCCGGTGGGGTAACCATTAGGCTACTCAACCGCCCCCTCGTCCCATTAACTATAGTTTGGCATGAAATGCATGTGGACCCGTTTTTTTGTAAATATCTCTTCATCCAATGACCCAATCAATCTCAAACTGTGCAAGTGGATGTTTTGTCAGACAACCTAATCACATTGTAAATCACCGATTTTATGCATTTGTATTAAAGAATCTGTCTATGTAACTGTCAACAAAATAAACAGCAGACTGCAGACTGCTTGCAGAGGGAGGGAGCCAATGACCTGTAGCAGCAGCAGTGTTGGGTCATAAAGGTCAACGTTCGTCAATGTAGGTCAGCTATGCACGTGACAGGTATGAAGAGGTGTTCATTTCTAACAGAGGTGTTCATTTGCCAAACTATAGCAGTGCTTACTCAGGATATAATAAGGGGTGGTGCATCACACAGTTTTTTTTCTCTGTATCATCAACATCACTTTAATACCAAGGATATTATCATGATGATCATGTTTATTGTGATTCTGGG
Source organism: Haliotis rubra (assembly GCF_003918875.1). Classification (NCBI taxonomy): domain Eukaryota; kingdom Metazoa; phylum Mollusca; class Gastropoda; order Lepetellida; family Haliotidae; genus Haliotis; species Haliotis rubra. The sequence goes on along the minus strand of NW_025766981.1, from coordinate 835,958 downwards.
TTTGGGGGTTAAAATAACATTGGATCAAGTTTTCGAACATATGATACCTTTTCAGGTAGCAGTGCTTACTATAGTCGTTCATGTGATTAGAAAGGTAGCAATGAATGTTTTTTAAGTCTTAACCCACAATGTGAGGATAATATAAGTAGGCCTAATATAAATAAACAAACTGAGCAAAGCCTGGAAGAGAAGCATGTAAGTACCCTATAAATATATGTGTCATGTCAAGTCGACAATGATTTTCGTGTCTTCCTGTTATCGAATTTCTTAAACAAAGTGAACAAAATATATAGTACCAGTTTTACAATGATGTAGATCTACACCGACACTTTTTGTCTTACACCATAGCTAGCACCAATATCTAGGCAACACTGTATATATTGCAGTTACGTAAAGTCTACAGTCGAGTGCTGCTCTGTGCTCAGCTGGCTTGACCGTGGCTGATCGGCTGTACTCGGTCAAGTGACAGTACAGTGGTTTCACCTTCGTTACAGTATCTCTGAGAAAAGGGTACTTACCGTACACATATTTTCCTACTTGGCTGTTATTTTACTGTTCATTCAAGGAAACTGGACAGAATTTACAGCTTCAAATATAATTGCCTCTGTAGATCTATTTCTTTGCTCCACATTGCAGACATTATCCGACCGTGGTTGATGGGAGATAATTCACTCCATAAAGCCGCATTGTGGGGACCGCTAAGATATTCAGTATATTCACATACTCATTTCCTGCGCAGCCTAGACTGTTGCAATATGGGGGTTGGCTTTTGTTGGTGTTTTTGGTTTTGCTGGCATTTGTTTTGTTCCATGTTGTCCTTACACAAAATACAACATACAATAGGTTGTCCAGTAAATATACACTGTTATCATTGATTAGCCATTCGCATTTTTTTAGAAACTCATGCAAGCCGACCTGATGACGTCATAATATTTTACATGCTGACACTTTTCGTACTTTTAGATACCATATTAAAGCATCGAATGTCCTCAAAAGGAATAAAACTGCAACTTGTGACCCCGTAATGACAAATTCGATCATTGCCTCCTAAATATAAATTCATAAAATGTGTCAAGAACTGGGTATACTGGCTTTTACGAGATGAATATTTATGATCAACGCTCGGGCTCGTGAATGTTCGTGCGCAGTGAACGCCAAAAGCAAGTGAATGTGACGCTGAAGGCAGATCTCGTCGCCGGGTCACATCAGCTGATAACATGGCCGATAACGACCTACTTCTGATCCAGACAGGAGGTAGTACTTCAAATGTTTTCCCCAATGACCTAAAGAAACTTGGTCCTTTCGATAACTATGCCATACTCACACAATTAGATACCATAAACAAAGTCAATGTTTAAGTGTGTGCAATATAGCATACTGGAGATGGGATCGCACTGAGTCCCCTATTTCCACTCATAAGATTGTCTGTTGGTTTCACAATCACTTGGACAATGTTAAAGCAAGTCGCCAAAGAAATGTGACAGGCTGGACAGAAAGGTCGTAACGAAATAATTCGGTCATGCATTTTAAGTAAATTTATGTGACAAGGGTCATAGTAATTTGATTCTTCTGATAATTTACAAGAAATGTTTGTTTGCTAACTCTCATTGAATGATAAATACCAATGAGTTTTATCACCTTACGTAAGACATATACGTCATGATCGACAAGGGAGCCGTGAAGATCCGGGTTAGAATTGGCCTTCAGCAACCCATGCTTGTCGTAAGAGGCGACTAACGGGATTGGGTGGTCAGGCTCGCTGACTTGGTTGACACATGTAATCGTACCCCAGTTGCGTAGATCGATGTTCATGCTGTTGATCACTGGATTGTCTGGTCCAGACTCGATTATTTACAGACCGCCGCTAGATAGCTGGAATTTTCAGTGCGGCGTATATAAAACAACAAGGAAAAATAACAAGGTTGCCTTTGACGTTCGTACGTTACGCCTTAACCCTGGGTTATAATCCTACATGGATATCATGTGTTAAATTTTTAGACTCACTTCCGTTTTTACTGCTGAAAAGTGTCGAAAAAGGTAATACTAGACTCCCTTACAACATATAGAACGCCTGAGAGGGAAATAGGAGAAGGATCCAGTTGTCTGAGGCGCCGCAATTCGTTGTGCAGAGTTGCGTCCCCTGGGTTCGAATCCTGGATATGTTTCCAGTTTTGTCAAGACCATACCCTGCCCATCTAAGATCAGTATTACACTCCACCTTTACTCCTATATTAAGACTGAGAGGGTACGTAAGTCCCAAAACTTTCAAAGTAAAATGTAAATTTACCATATTTTAAACGTAGTATCTTTGTTCTTTTAACTGCCGGCTAAATTTTCCTATAATCGCCAGCGGCTGAAGGGATGGTGTAAATCCAGCTAGGGTCCATGCAGGTAGCAAACGTAATGTAAGTCCCCACGGTTCCTAGTATGGTGATCTACCTTCAGTTGTTGGCGATCTATAGCCCGTGTTTTATACTGTACTGTCCTGTTTAATTGAAATGTTTTAGCTTTGCTTGCTAGTTTTATTCATTTCTGTGATTCTCTGGTATTTTTACTGTCCATCGTGGACAGGTTTTAATCTTCAAAATGTTTTCTCTTTATATTGTATACATTGTTTTCGTAACGATATGGCTGAGATATTGCCGATGTGACGTTAAATAATAACTCACTCCTATATTAAGATGACGATCGTGATATAAATGTAATTTGAACATTGTTCAAACCGGCGTTAAACACATCCCTTACAATAGCTGTGTAAATCTTGAGTCAAGCAGTGGCATTTTATCTATGCATATTATAGACGTTGGGACTATTGATCTACTCCTTAAGCAAATAGTGGACATACACATGCTCCCATTGATTGTCAATAAGCAAACACCTTGCTATCACCTGGGTTGTCTTGAACAAGCATTCCCGGCACGTTATCATTAACAGGTGAGTGAGTGAGTTTAGTTTCACGCCGCACAATGTTATTGTGTAACATTGCACTCAGCAATATTCCAGCTACATAGCGCGGTCTGTAAATAATCCAGTCTGGACCAGACAATCCAGTGATCAACATCACGAGCATCGATCTACGCAATTGGGCACGATGATATGTGTCAACCAAGTCAGCGAGCCTGACCACCAACAGGGGGCGGTGGAGTAGCCAAGTGGTTAAAGCGTTTAAAGTGGTTAAAGACCCGGGTTCGATTCACCACATGTGGAAGTCGATTTCTGGTGTCCTCCGCCTTGATATTGCTGGAATATTGCTAAAAGCGGCGTAAATTACATCCACGTACCATTAACAGACTATGGCCGCGGGTGTCCCCGTCCCATCAGTTGCTGTAATATTTTGTCCGGAGTTGCGTCCCTTAGAGCGCCAGAAGCCGAAGTTTGTATGATCGAATCCCAGATTCGCCTTGATTATGTCAGTACCACATCCTTGTTACCCGTGGTTGTGGGCTTCACAAACGTGGCAAAAGTCTAAGACTGCATTTACTTTTCGCTTGCTGTCCTCCCATAACGTCTCCATGATGTAACTGAAATGCTGTGAAAAGGGAGTGAAATTAGACCTACCTACCTACCTACCTACCTACCTACCTACCTACCTACCTACCTACCTACCTACCACTCTCCACTCACTCACTCACTCACTCACTCACTCAAGGGTTGAGAAGCAGAACGACCTAAGTCAGACTTTGGTTGTTTTGACATAATAATACCCCGCTAATCGTCATGTTGAGATCTACATTGTGGTGAAATTTCACGTTGATACATTAATAATTTGCAGAATTACAGCTTCTTGAATATGCATGATTTATGCAATAAGGACTTAAACTCAGACCAGTTTTTCGTCTCTCCTGAATACCTACAAAAGGGACTCATGTCGTTTTGCTTCTAAACCCATATAAAAGCAAACAGTATTTTAACCGTATTCATTTCTCAATCAACACGATTGTCTTCTCTAAAGGCACAATAGACAAGGATTACCCCAAACGGAAGGGAGGCTATGCGTTTGAGATCGGGGACTCGGCCGTGGAGAAGATAATGAGGACTTTCAGTCCTAGGTCCTCCTGGAGCTTCAGGACGGTGTGCAGGAAGGACAGCCAGGACATCACACAGGAGGACAGGTAAGGAGTGGTGGAGTGAGTGAGTAGGGTTTGAATCTGCTTTGAATCCGTCACATTACGTCGAGTGAGCTAACTGTGTAAGCCTAAGGTGATGCAGTCCCAGTCGTTTACCACGTTCGTAAAAAATCATCGAGCAACGGCTTTGTGTTGGGCGGATTTTATCAGTTGGTGCTCACTTCAATGTGTTGGTGTAATGACGACACGGTACTGCAGGATATTTCAAACAACAAGGGTGCATATTCAACAGTTTCAAGTGCAGCACGAGCATCAACTGTGGGCATATATGGTTGTCCAAATTCACCATAATGCCATCTTAACTGGGTCAGTACAGGCAACAATATTCCATAAAGTTACAACTGATACAACTGTTGCGATACTTTTTCCAGATTTATATATCCATGGGGACAACACTTCAGAGCGTCCATTCTGAAGATATGACCCATATTTCAGAATTCCCATGCTGGAGTATGATCCACATTTCAGAGCGTCCATACTGGAGATATGATTCACATTTCAGAGTGCCAATGCTGGAGATATGATCCACATTTCAGGGCGTCCATGCTAGAGATATGATTCACATTTCAGAGTGTCCATACTGGAGATATGATTCACATTTCAGAGCGTCCATACTGGAGATATGATTCACATTTCAGAGTGTCCATACTGGAGATATGATCCACATTTCAGAGTGTCCATGCTAGAGATATGACCCATATTTCAGAGTTCCCATGCTGGAGTATGATCCACATTTCAGAGCGTCCATACTGGAGATATGATTCACATTTCAGAGTGCCAATGCTGGAGATATGATCCACATTTCAGGGCGTCCATGCTAGAGATATGACCCATATTTCAGAGTTCCCATACTGGAGTATGATCCACATTTCAGAGCGTCCATACTGGAGATATGATTCACATTTCAGAGTGCCAATGCTGGAGATATGATCCACATTTCAGAGCGTCCATGCTAGAGATATGACCCATATTTCAGAGTTCCCATACTGGAGTATGATCCACATTTCAGGGCGACCATGTTAGAGATATGACCCATATTTCAGAGTTCCCATACTGGAGTATGATCCACATTTCAGGGCGTCCATGCTAGAGATATGACCCATATTTCAGAGTTCCCATGCTGGAGATATAATCCATATTTCAGAGCGTCCATACTGGAGATATGATCCACATTTCAGAGCGTCCATGCTAGAGATATGACCCATATTTCAGAGTTCCCATACTGGAGTATGATCCACATTTCAGGGCGTCCATGCTAGAGATATGACCCATATTTCAGAGCGTCCATACTGGAGATATGATCCACATTTCAGGGCGTCCATGCTAGAGATATGACCCATATTTCAGAGTTCCCATGCTGGAGATATGATCCACATTTCAGAGCGTCCATACTGGAGATATGATCCATATTTCAGAGCGTCCATACGTCCACATTTCAGTGTCCATGCTGGAGTATGATCCACATTTCAGAGTGTCCAATGCTGGAGATATGATCCACATTTCAGGGCGTCCATGCATCCATATTTCTAGAGTAGTCCCATACTGTATGGTCCACATTTCAAAATGTCCATGCTGGAGTATGATCCACATTTCAGAGTGTCCATACTGGAGATATGATCCACATTTCAGAGTGTCCATGCTAGAGATATGACCCATATTTCAGAGTGTCCATACTGGAGATATGATCCACATTTCAGGGCGTCCATGCTTGATATGATCCACATTTCAGGGCGTCCATGCTGGAGTATGATCCACATTTCAGAGCGTCCATACTGGAGTATGATCCACATTTCAGAGCGTCCATACTGGAGTATGATCCACATTTCAGAGCGTCCATACTGGAGTATGATTCACATTTCAGAGCATCCATACTGGTGATATGATCCACATTTCAGAGCGTCCATACTGGAGTATGATCCCAACAATTCAGAGTGTCCATACTGGAGATATGATCCACATTTCAGGGCGTCCATACTGGAGTATGATCCCAACAATTCAGAGTGTCCATACTGGAGATATGATCCACATTTCAGAGTGTCCATGCTAGAGATATAATCCACATTTCAGAGTGTCCATACTGGAGTATGGTCCACATTTCAGAGTGTCCATACTGGAGTATGATCCACATTTCAGAGTGTCCATACTGGAGTATGATCCACAAATCAGAGCGTCCATGCTTAAGATATGATCAATATTTAGAGCGTCCATACTGGAGATATGATCATCTTAAAAGGGTCAGTATAGGCAACAATATTTCATAAAGTTACAAGTGATCTAGCTGTTGTGATACTCTTTCCAGATTAATCTATCGATGGGAACAATATTTCAGAGCGTCCATTCTGGAGTATGATCCATATTTCAGAGGGTCCATACTGGATGTATGTAGGGACTCCCCCAGCACACGGATCCTGATAACGCATGGAACAGACACACTGATAGAAACAGCTCAGTTCATCGGTTCTCACCGCCTGAAGAAGGTCATTGTTCTCATGGGAGCCTTCTTGCCATATGCCTTCAAAGGCTCCGACGCCGAGTTCAACGTTGGTTTTGCTGTAGGCTGCCTACAGTGCCTCGCCAAACCTGGAGTGTATGTAACCATGGGGTCGCAAGTGTTCGACTGTAACGAAGTGTGCAGGGATGATGTAAGTGAGGAGTTTGTCAAGAAGTTCACCAGTTCATGAATATGACTGTTGTCGTGGCGGTATAAAATTGGACAAAATTGAATTCAAGTGTTCATGTGTATATCATGTATAATGTTTCTCATTCTGAGATTCAACATCAGTGGGATCATTTATTTCGGGGGTTGTGGATCAAGGACAGGGTCAGCAACTGATATGACAGTCTCTCGGAGATGGTCATAAACTGTGAACAACATGTAACTAAAGAATATAAATTGCTTTTGCATTTTATCCTTTCGGGGTGGGTTGTGCGAAATATATACAGAACCTAACACGCTGACGGAGGATGGCAATCCACAAATACACAACGCACCCACGCACCCACACAAACGCACAGTCTACTGAATGACTGGTCCTTCAGATACAGTTATCCAGTACAGCCAAAGGAGGTTGTTGTACAGGGGCTTGTAACGCTAAAAAATTCCATTCTACGCCGCACTCAGCAATATTCTAGTTATATGGCGGCGGTCTGTAAATAATCGAGTCTGGACCAGATAATCCAGTGATCAACAGCATGAACATGGATCTACGCAACTGGGATACGATGACAGGTGTCAACCAATCCCTTTTGTCGCCTCTTACGACAAGCATGGGTTACTGAAGATCAATTCTAGCCCGGATCTTCACGGGTTTGTGCAGTTTTAAGTCATGCGGCGTATTAATTCAGGCTTGATCGCGTCACTATATGGCTGGAAAATATGCCGATGTGACGTAAAACCCAACTCAACTCAACTCAATATAAGTCATGCACACTGAGGCAGCTCCTGAAAACACCACACCGGGACCAATAACATTGCATTCCTGGTCTGACTGGAACCATCCACCCAACATCACCACTATGCTTTGATTTCACAATTTGGCCCCATCTTTAACACACAGTGCGCTCTTTCACCACGTGACCTCTTTACAATGTTTCGTCACATGCATTGTAACCAACCAGTATCGAAGTGATCCCCTTGAAACAAAACTACATTAATTGGTTTGGTGATCAACCTCAGTATCTGTCGTTTGGTTTGCTTTGAGAACTCCCAAAATTCAAATTGTGTCAGTTCCTGTGGTGACCCTTCTTGAACATGTGCCATTTTATTCTCAAAGCGCAATTCAAGTTTTGATGACAAACAGAATAATCATAATTATCCATAAACCGTAATCTGCCTCTCCTCTGAAAGGGAACAATAGGAATATGCCTTTATAGTCTGTTTGCAGTGAAATCGCACCGATGAATTTCACTTTAAACAAAAAAAGTAAATCAAATTAAGTGAAATTAAGATTGCGAATCCTCATAATTTACCTTGCCAAATGAACATTTAAATCTCAGAATTTTATTCAACTTAGGATAAAAGTTGTTTAACAAAAGATCATAGATTCAAATCGCTATTCTTGGTTTGTATTACAAGGGGGTAAGCGCAGTAGATGGAACAGTGAAACAAATGCACGTGCGGTACGTGATGAGCATTAACTTAGACCAGCCCTACATGTTCTCGGTGTTTCATCTAATGTGCTTACCTCCTTGTAATACAAACCAGTAAAAGCGATTTGAAACCTTGATCGTTTGTTAAACAACTGTCATCCTAAGTTGAATAAAATTCTGAGATTTGAATGTTCAATTGCCAAGGTAAAATTTTGTGGCTTCGCAATCTTAATTTCGCTTTAATCGATTTAAATTTTTGTTTAAAGTGAAATTCATCGGTACGTTTTCACTGCAAACAGACTATACATTATTTTTGTAGTATATATATTTGAAATATGATTAGCCAATGAAGCATCGTAAAATATCAACATACCACTGTAGTATTTGTTTGTGAATTGTGTAACGCCGCGCTAAGCAATATTCCAACTTTACGGCGGCGATCTGTACATATAATCGAATTTGGACCAGACAATCCAGTGATCAACTTCATGAGCATCAATCTAAGCAACATGATGATATGTGTCAAACAATCAGCGAGCCTGACAACCCAATCCCGTTAGTTGCTTCTTACGACAAGCGTGGGTTGCTGAAGACCAATTCTAACCAGGATCTTCACGAGTATCTGTATTGTCATGGAGAGCTGTATTGTGCCACGTGTATTTGATTTGTGGTAATGTAACTGTAAGCCTGGATATGTTCTAACCATGGACCTGGTCAGGGGAATCCGGGTTATAAACAGTAACATATGCTTGTCAGGTAAGGCCACTTACTGGATCGTGAACATGTCAGGTGCACAGTTATTATAGTCTCGGTGATTTGGTCGAGAGCGTATTCATGTGCCGCGTGGACTGTGCTCATAACATTTATAGCTGCATTAAAGAAATGTGCACGGAGCAATTGAAGGTCATTTTGTCCTAGTCAACTCCTGCAATTATATTTAAACAAATGAAAAGCTAACTTTGGATGTTGTTGAGTATATGGTAACCACGCCTTTACTGAACAGCCGGGCGCAATGCATGTACATCCATGTTTGATGGTATCTTAGAATGAAGTCAACAAGAAATAATTATTCGATGATCTATTGTTTTGGCTACTGTTTTCAAACTAGTGATGATTGCATAACGTGTGTATTTTTTAACGAAATCAATTTTCAACTGTGTACGTTCTTTTGCCCGATAGTTTCCGGAGCTTTTCAAATTCGGTAACCACAATCGTGTACGGCGTGGACAAATTATACTCATTATGTTAATTAAATACCATGCTTATGTATCACATATTCATGTGGTCGAACCAGCTGCAACCTGTGTAACAGCCGAACTCCCTGGATACTACAATTAACCGCACGCTATTTGCTGGCAGTGTATAGTGACCTTGTAGTCGAGTTATATGATCCTGACTTTTTCTTGCAGCGATTCAAATGTTAAAGATCATTCACGTGGATTTGTATATGTAATGTGGAGCACATATTTTCTGGTTTCAGATTACTTGTGTTCCAGATTTGACAAAAATGATCCGTGTAATTCCAGTCACGTTCTATCTTATAATGATCGGCAAAATCTACCCAGTTTGGCCGTTCGTCCTTTTTGGGCGTTGAAAATAGCCTACAGTGAGCCCGGCAGTAACCCAGTAATAGCGTGCTGTATATGTTACAGTCATTTCGTGAAATAACTAAGAGGGTCAGCCATTCAACTATCCCTGCTCGTTCTCTTTCTTCCTGGGTTAACCTTGGCATGCTCAGTGTGACTTCATGTGCAGCGATATTGCGGTGTTGGACAGGCCATTTATACTGATTTTTCGCACGATCTTTCCCACGTATCCGACTAAGACATGCGTTTCGAGTTTCTGAGAATCAGGGGCCACAAAATGAACCACTAGGCTACCCCACCGCCCCTCGGTCTCAAATGAGTCAAACGGACTATATATATATAGTTCAATCGGTCAAGTCTGTTTGAATAGTTCAAATATCTTCCACCTGCACACCAGCCACATAACCGAGACCATAACGCTTTACGTTTTGACATGATCAGTTGTTACAGGTAAGCAATAAAGTCAACCTGTATGGCTGTTATGCATGTGTAGCTATATATGCATCTTGTTATGGTTTTATTTGTATGGTAATACAGCTGCGGCCATTCTAGTGTTTGAACTATACCAGTAGACTTGTGTAAATAATTTTAAGGAATGTAGTTACCCCTACACCTTATACCTTTGCCCGATCTATACTGTACATCGGGAACAAGGTTAAGGACTCCCCAAGTTTTCATTGAAACAAGTGCTGGTTTTGAAATTACTGACAAAAACAAACCGATTAGGTGGCGATTTTCGCTTCAGGGCTGGTTCAGTTCAAATGGCGATGGAACAAATGTCAGTATGAAGTGCCAACTTACAGCTGGAATACTGCTGTGTGACAACAACAAACCATTCTTGTCGATAACTAAAATTACTTCAAACTTACAAGGTGCTTAAAGGCTGGGGTTCAAACCTATAAACAGATGGGGTGTGGCCTCCTTGCCTTGTTAAAGGGTCTTTCAATGTAAAGCAAAGCAGTAGTCAAGTACATTCCATGAAATATCACAAAATTGACTTACCGGTTGATGATGCCATAGTGTAAAGAAGTGTTAAGGCGGCTCACTGTAAAATGCATGAATGCAGACATCCTACAAAACATACAGTTTGAAAATATATTTCTCTTTTTCAAATCCAGTTTTGAATTTCCCTGTCCCAGCCAGGTGGCCAGATGAAGAGGTGCGTTTCCATAGTAACAAGCCCGTGAGTTGTCTAAAAGTTTCATACTTCAGGAAGGTTGTGAAAATGCCACCCCTCCCCCCGACCCCATGCTGAGCAGGGTTAGGGCTGTACACTTGTTTGATGCCGACATCACCATGTTGATTTTATTTTCAGAAAATATGTAAAATTTGAAATTTCATATATGCTAATCAAATTAATTTTTAGTCAACATATATTGTGAAAAGGTTGTCAGGACATTTACTCTAAGGCACTATCTATTCTAGTAGTCAATTCCAAGGTTGACCTTTGACATCGCCAGGCTCTTGCCAGGCACCCATAGCCCTTACAGTCCTGTTACTCATGGGTAGATAACATCTACACTGCTGATGAGTAGACAATGGTAGACTACTTGGAAACCCATGTTTTTTTTTTTTGTTTTGAGATTTGCACCCCGGCCTTCAACTTTTCCCAGATGCATATGTGCTTCATTTGAGGATGTGTGTAGAATGTGAAGTGATCTTTAGCTTGTATTTACCTACTTGTATTTAGATGCAGTCATGATACAGTGCAGTCAAGTATTTGAATTGGTTGTTGTGTTGGCATGTGAACATGATCAGCTACACAACCATCAGCACATAAATCACACAATTTTCCCTTGACACCGTGTTTATTCATTTTCTTTATCACATATTTGGATGACAGTAAAATTGTTCAGCACTGATTTTCCTGTGAATGTTTCAATCACTTGAAGATCTTTCCCTGGTTGAATTCCTTGCCATCAAAGTTTCCTTCCCAGGTGAAGTACTCCTTCACAAGAGTCTTTGTCTTGGCATCGTTAGGGTCCAGCTTGGTCCACTTATACGACTCGTAGTCGATCTGCCAGTCCTCGCTCAACTGAAACAACATACAGACATGTGAAACTAGGGTTTGCGTGTTTAATGTCACCCTCCGCAATGTTCTCACAGCATGTAGGTGAGGTGAGGTGAAATTGGGTTTAACGTCGTGCTTGAGAATATTTCGCTCATATGACGGCGTGCATGCGTGTGTATGTGCGGCTGCTTGTACTAGCCCAGACTGAAGCTGGTTTTATAGTGCTAGCCCACTGAGATACCATGCCGCAGTGAAGAATGAATACCCCACTTAGACACATTATACTGACTCCAGCCGACCAGTCCTTGTTGTACCCATTAATGCCGAGAGCCAGGCAGGGACCAACAAGTACCATATTTTAACGTCTTTTGGTATGACGCGGTCGGGGATCGAACCCGCGACCTTCTGCTCTCAGGGGGGACGCTCTAACCACTACACCACGGAGGCGGTCCTCACAGCATGTAAATAACTCGACCTGATATATTGAGTGATTATGCCTTCAGGGTACTGATTTCACCAGTTTCTATTTGTCAACTAATGTAACTCCCAAATTGGCAGGCTTTGTTAAGAGATAGAGCACTACCCTCATATTAGAAGCAAACTGTTATTGCTTTGAATACACCAAACTCCCATCACTTACAAGCTATTACAAATGTTCTTGTATTCATTTAGTGAAACAGTTACAAGTTGCAGTTTCACACATTTGTTGGTATGTGGGATACATCAACTATCACATGCAGATGTCAGACAGGTCTGGTATACACAACTAATTAAAGAGCAAGAAAACTGATGTGTTTTCATTTCTGGGGGTTCTGGTAAACTGATTCACATGAGAGAAGACAACAAAAGTCACCTGTACTGGTGCAGCCTGGAAATAACAAATCAATCACGATGTCCAACATTCCACATACGCTTACCTCGAAAGCCAACTGAGGTCCTCTCCAAAACCAGATGCCAGATATGCTGTTCTTCTTGTCTGAACCAAAAATAATCTGACTTCCAAAACTATTTTTCCTCATCTTGTCAAGACGCTGGAACATACCTGCAGATTCAGAAATGACAACCACTTAAATACATTTATTTTCACTGACAGGAAATGTACTAATGCAGTCTGTGTCCAAAATGTTTAAGTCAACTAGCACAAACTTTGCTCTCAGCGTCAGTGTGTCCGATGGCATCATTATCCAGCAGTCATGTGGTCATGTGTTTTTCCCCCCATGTCTTGTTAAGTACGTGGACCCCGACAGTATTTGACTGTTTTCGAAGCAGGGTCCAATCCAAGTTTAACAAGTGTTTGCCACTGATATGGCAATGTCCCCCGCCGCTATAGAATGGAATATCTATAACATATTTACTACTTTTTATTTTTTGGTCACATACAAGATGCCTGATATGACTGGTGTCTGCATAATCACCCAATGTAGGCTGTCTACATAATTGAAAACACTGGGTGCAATGTTTTATGAGATATCGCGTTTCAATAAGTTTGAAAAGTGGTCAAAGTATTGTGGTGACCTTGAAGATAAAGTCAAGGTCACCCAAATCAACTGGTGTCTGCATAATCCCCCCAATGTAGGATGTCACCAAATTTGAAGACATTGGGTAAACCAGTTCCTGAGATATCGCGTTAACAAGAATTGGGACGGGACGTACGTACATATGGCCGCCGAATAGGCGTTGCGGCAGGGGACAATAATGCTCATTTCAAATTTTTGAGCACATCCAACCATGAGTTCTGGGGAATTCAACAGATCCATTACCCTAAATGTTAATTTTCTCTAATGTCAGTCTTTGCAAAACATTTACCACCACAATGACATAACAAAGCATGGTATGGTCCAAGACAAATAAAACACTCCTAATGAGTGAATGTCTTTTTCTTTTATATCACAACAGAAAGTAGAATTGATGGTGTTAACATGAGCTGTGATCCATGTCGTCAGTGTAGGATCATCCACATCCAGCATCATCAGCAAATCCTTAATGGGAAACTGAAAACGGTTTCTACTTCTCTATCATAAGAAAGACAGAATTCTCATTACAAAATTTGCATCAGAGTGAGTTTAGTTTTATGCCGCACTCAGCAATATTCCAGCTATATGGCGGCGGTCTGTAAATAATCGAGTCTGGACCAGACAATCCAGTGATCAACAGCATGAGCACTGATCTGCGCAATTGGGAACCGATGACATGTGTCAACCAAGTCAGCGTTACAACCAGTTACAACAACATGGGTTACTGAAGGCACATTCTAACCCGGACCTTCACGGGCAATTTGCATCGGAACTGCTTGTTGATTATTTTTTCTCTGTAGGTTTCACCTGTAAGAAAACATACAAATGACAGATATTTGTCTGAGTTCAAATACATACCCGACACAAGATTGCACACCATAAAGGTCATCTTTGACGACAGGTCTTGGGTATATTCACAATACCAAATGGAATAATTATCCTTCTCAAACTTGTCCCAGAAATATGGCAAAGCAACTTTCTCTGTATCCTCATTGGAGTACGTTCTCTTGAACTCATCAAAGTCAAAGTTCCTGGAACATGATGTCCATGGGTTAAAGACGAGAATAAAATTGAAAACAGCACAGATCCAGTATACTGGTTTGATTGGGAAAAAATGCATGTCAGCAAACTTCAATACATATAAAACTGTCCATTGTCTTCAGAGTGAGTGAGTTTAGTTTTACGCCGGACTCAGCAATATCCCAGCTATATGGCGGCGGTCTGTAAATAATCGAGTCTGGACCAGACAATCAAGTTATCAACAGCATGAGCATCAATCTGCGCAATTGGGAACCGATGACGACGTGTCAACCAAGTCAGCGAAACTGGCCACCTGATCCCGTAAGTCGCCTCTTAAGACCAGCATAGTCGCCTTTTATGGCAAGCACATGGGTTGTTGAAGACCTATTCTATCCCGCATTGTCTTCAGACAAGTTATTCCCATGACATTACATACATGTACCAAATAAAGATCAGCAATAGATATTGTAACAAGACAAAGTCATCAATATCCCCCGCAATGGCAAAATACTCTTCATGAATGTGTCTACGAGTTATGATTATGTCAAATGTTATGGTGTGTATATAGCTAAGTGGAAGGAGAGTACTGAAAGGTTTCAAAGTTCTGCTCCAGAAAGGAGCACTCCCACCAAATTCAGTTGAAGCTAAAATTGTTTTTTTTATATGTTTTTTTATGTGTTTTTATTTCATTACAAAGTACATTTGGAGTTGTCATATTACAATCATACAAGCATCACAAAACATCCTCGTCAGCATCAACATCATACAAGCATCATCATCATACAAGCATCAATCATCATACAAGCATCATCACATCATACAAGCATCATCACCATACAAGCATCAACATCATACAAGCATCATCATCATACAAGCATCATCATCATACAAGCATCATCACCATACAAGCATCATCATCAAGCATCAACATCATCCAAGCATCAACATCATACAAGCATCAACACCATAAAAGCATCATCATCATACAAGCATCAACATCATACAAGCATCAACAACATACAAGCATCATCATCATACAAGCATCATCATCATACAAGCATCAACATCATACAAGCATCAACACCATACAAGCATCATCATCATACAAGCATCATCATCATCATACAAGCATCATCAAGCATCATCAACCAGCATCAACATACAAGCATCATCATCATACAAGCATCATCATCATACAAGCATCAACATCATACAAGCATCATCATCATACAAGCATCATCATCACACAAGCATCATCATCATACAAGCATCAACATCATACAAGCATCAACACCATACAAGCATCATCATCATACAAGCATCATCATCATACAAGCATCATCACCATACAAGCATCATCATCATACAAGCATCATCATCATACAAGCATCAACATCATACAAGCATCAACACCATACAAGCATCATCATCATACAAGCATCAACATCATACAAGCATCAACACCATACAAGCATCAACATCATGCAAGCATCATCATCATACAAGCATCATCATCATACAAGCATCATCACCATACAAGCATCATCATCATACAAGCATCATCATCATACAAGCATCAACACCATACAAGCATCAACAACATCATATATTCAGGGGTCAATGTCTTACCAGGATTTACATATTGATTTAACAGTAAGGAGGAGGAGAGATAAATGTGTGCTATGAAAAATCCCCCAAAATACAATGCGAGCTTCTGGTCATGTAGGATGGTTTAGGATTCCAGTCACAAATACTGGTGATGGATACTCGGCCAACCAAATATTATATCCTCTTTAAACTCGCAAGACCAACAGTGAAAGAGCAAGTCTCACAGAGGAATCTAGACGGATAAGAATATTTTGTCATAAAGAAATAAATAACAGAAATTGTCAGGACAGTAGGGGTGAAGTTAGGTCTTACTGCACTCTCAGCATTATAGCCACAAAATGGTTCACGAAGAAAGAACTTCACACATTGTACCCTCATGAGAAAAGCCATCAGTAAATGAATAAGCGAGTTTAATTTTACACACTCAACAATATTCCAGCTATATGGAAGTGGTCTGCAAATAAGAGTCTGGACCAGACAATCCAGTGATCAACATCATGAGCATCAATAACCATAATACATAAACAATTCGGATACGATGACCTGTGTCAACCAAGTCAGCGAGCCTGACCACCCGATCCCGTTAGTCATCTCTTACGACAAGCATGGGCTACTGAAGACCAGTTCTAACCCGGACCTTCACAGGGTACTGTACATGCAACAATTGCAGTTTGAGCGTATACCTGCCAATAACAATTCTAACACGGATTTTCACGGGTAATATATCCATCAGTGTGACAAGCCAGTGTATGATCAACTAGGATAAGTTGCATGAACTTCTGACAAACAGTTTCAAAGTAAACAAATGACTGACACTGAGGAATGTTTATCTGAAGCAAAATTGAGCCTCACCCTTTGGGGAACTGAGCAAAGGGATCTTTCTTCTCAGGCCTGGGTGCCTCTTCTGCCTGAAAGCCAAATGAATATCAAAATATGGTCAAATTCTATGTCATGACTGTATAGTCTATCATTTTGTAAATAAATGCGATTCTTTAACATTAGCTTAAGAATATCTCCCCAAATTATCAAAGAAAGAATGTTCTACTTTCCTGAAGGATGGTATATAAGGGGTCTGATTGCTCAAAGAAAGTGCTTAATATTCATTCAGCCTACAGTTGGGTCATTTTACAGTAAACCTGATCTGCATCAACATTGTTAAAGGTTTGTGCATTTGAAGACACTTGACAAACCTCTGCTGGCTTTTCCTCCTTGGGTTTCTGGGCTGGCTTGGCTTCCTTCTTGCTCTCCTTCTTGCTGTCTTTCTTGCCTTCCTTCTGCCCTCCATGAAGCTCTGCATACTTCTTGGCTGAAAGAATAATAGGGCTTGAAGTTGGTGGAAGAAAGTAGAAAACATCTATTTTAACAACTTTTAAGAACTGTTTTAATTAACTGATTAAACAACCTCAACCTCAGCCAGTTCTGATTAAAAACTTGGAAAAATATTCCAGCAACACCATTGTTGGTCAGCTTAAAGGATTTTTAAAAAGGTCACTTCACATTGTTTATTTTCTCTCTTAATGAACCCCTGGGCATATATAATATTCACAAAATACAGTTAAAAATGGTAATATTTCATTATACAGCTTGCATTAGGAATTTAAAACGCACCTCCCTCGAAAGCATTTTGCGATTACGAAAGGTAATGAGGTAGATGGCCACGTGGTCGCGTCACGTCATACGTCGCTACATCAACACACGGAAAATACAGTGGTACCGAGCCTGTTTGCTTACTGAGGTCTGCTTCTAGTTTAGCAAATAAATCAATCCACGAAGTCAAACCTGGATTTGTATGGGATACTAGATACAGATAATATCACATACATACCTGTTCAATTTGAAAGTATTTCAGAAGTAATGCAGGTCTGAGATGTTTACCACAAGCACAGGTATGTAATGACAAAGTACAGTGGACTGTCAAACCCTGTCTTTCTCGGATTGCTGTATAAACAGGACTGAACTTACGGTCTCGAAGTAATCCTTCTTTGTTGTCATAATGAAAAAGCTCTGTATCTCGGACTCTCATTATATTGGATTTCGGACCAAATTGTCAGCCCACAAAGGTAGTTACACGTAAAAACATGGCTTTATAATCCGGACTGAGCAGGAAGTCAGCTTGGTCAATAAACCTTGAATACACAATCCGTTGATTGGTTTGTGTATTTTGTCTTATTTACCGAGCAGGAAGTCCGCTTGGGCTAGCAGTGAACGCTTATTTACCTTTGATGCGATTAACACTAATTTGTAAACTATAATTGAGATGATCATGTAAACTCAGTGACAATGTCATTATGCATTTAAGAGGCCTTCAGTCACAGTGTGATATCAAATCAGGTCAAAATGTCTGAGCGACCACGAAAACGCCCGCGTACTGAATTGTCACTTGTAACCACAGTCTTTGACGAGTGATTTCTTCAGATACTAAAGTATATGCATGTATGTAATAAACAAATGTACATGTACTTTGTCAGAAAGTGTTTCGTCCTTTATACAATTCATGTTATATGTGTTTCAAGCACAATCGTATGCTCGTCAAAGTGAGATAACTCCATTAAAATCTGTGCACTTCTGACTGCTGTCTAATTCTGACTTTTAGTCGGTCCCAAGCCGGTCCGAATTAGACAGAGTGCACTGTTACACTCAGGGTGACACATGATTCAAGCCCATGTTAAGGTTCCTTGGGTTGTACAGTAAAATATGCCTAAAAATTACCATGAAAATACCAAACGCAGGAGATGTGAGTGAGTGAGTGAGCATGGTTTTACTCAGCTTTTAGCAATATTCCAGCAATATCAAGGCAGGGTACACCAGAAATGGGCTTCACACATTGTGCCCATGTGTCGAATCGAACCCGGGTCTTCGGCGTGACGAGACAACGCTTTAACCATTAGGCTACCCCAACACCCGCAGGAGATGTGAGCTTCTGGTCATGTCGGATGGTTTAGGATTCCAGTCACAAATACTGGTGATGGAAACTCGGCCAACCAAATATTATATCCTCTTTAAACTCACAAGACCAACAGTGAAAGAGCAAGTCTCACAGAGGAATAAAACATAACCTGCATTGCAATAACGACTGATGACAGCTGATCAATCTGAACATCACCTGTTCAGGTGACCCTGAAGATCATACATCACAGTGATGATCATACATTAAAATGTTACGGATGATGACACTGTTGCTTTCATCATCAGTAGAAAACCATTTCCTTGGAGGTGGTGATGATCCTGATTCTCATTACGTGTTCCAAATACCAAATGGTAGGGGAGTTAGTGAATGAGTGGTTTTACACTTCTTTTAGCAATATTCCTGCGACATAATGGTGGGGTAATCAGAAATGGGTTTCACACATTGTACCCATGTGAAGTATCGAACCAAGACCTTAGGCCTGACAAGCAAAGGATTTTTAACCACTGGGCTTCCCCACCACCGGTTGAAAGGGAGCAATAGTCAATATACATACCATCAAACTGAGCCATCTTGGTGCATAGTGCAAAGTTCTTGATAACAGTCTTGAACTCCTTCTGGTTGATCAGCGTAGTGAACCAACGATTAACATTTGGATAAGACTTGCGGAAGTCAGGATCCAACACCTACAAAAAATATACACAAATGCAGAACAGAATTTGGCTTGTGGATGTTTTGCATTTCTTAAGAAGCTATAATTTCTTAACCCTGTTAATGTAATATAAACATTTCAACTACTTTCAAGTGGATTGATATCTAAATAGAATAAGATGTGAGCTTCTGGTCATGTAGGATGGTTTAGGATTCCAGTCACAAATACTGGTGATGGAAACTCGGCCAACCAGTTTTTATATCCTCTTTAAACTCGCAAGACCAACAGTGATAGAGCAAGTCTCACAGAGGAATAAAAGATAATCGTAACCAACCAACCCACCCATCCATGTAATCAAACAACCTGTAACCATCCATAAATAGTATACCGTCTACCTCATTTATAAATGGTGTACATTCAATACCACTGTAACCATCCACACATGATGCAGTGTCCACCACCTCTTCTGTCGTAATACTACCACAATGTAGCTACCTCCAGGCTCCACATTGTACTTACATATTGGTAGAGCTGGATGAGGTTGCAGGCTACACTGATGTCTGCCTGGGAGATGCGCTCGCCCACAAGGTATGTGCGTGTCAGCAGCACCTTGTTCAACACATCCAGGGCAGTACGGATCTGCTCCTTGGCTCTCTCAGTGTCCTGGAAACACGTTTTGATTACAACAGCAAACATCCATAAAAATGAAACAATCAGATAGTGAAAGATGGCAAATGACACGCCTTTCATGAAATACTTCTTTATATTAGCAAGAAAGTATTATCCCTTTCCCTGTTCCCAACACTGAAATATGATGCAGTACTTTCATCAGCAACAAGGGTCATAACTCAATAGGAAGATATCTGAAGGGTATGTCAGATTGCTTGGTGGAATTACAATGTCCTAGTTTTGCTTTCATAAACATAGCAACAACTCTGCATAAGGGAATAAACACTTCATGAGTATTCAATTCTAGTGATCACGAAAAGCAGAGTGAATTTATGAGGGGAAATGGTTGGATTCACTGAATACACGAGTGAATCATACAGCCCTAGTGCCCACCAACCTGTTTGTTGTACTGTATGATGCCAAGACAAGGGAAGACCCAGGTGCATGCTGCTGGGAGGATCTCATTGTCAGCAAAGCAGGTCCACTGCTGCACCTGGGAGGCGGCCTCAGGACTACTCCCCCTCAGCTGGGGGTTGCCCACTGAAATATCAGGTATCATGATGATAAACAGGCTTTTTAGCCAAGACCTTAAACTAAATCCACAGTAGGCGAGCGGGGTGCGACAAAGATGACAAATGAATTTATTGCAGCAGTTTTAGATAGCCAATTCCAACTGATCAACTACTCATTTCTGACTTGTGGTGTGGAGAAAATAGAAACATTCCCAGTTTTTTTCTGGGCTTCTGGAATAAAGGCTGTGTCTAAACCTGTTAAGAACCAAGATCTCTTTGTGCAAATATACCCAGATCTTGAGTTCCCTGACAAATTCAAAATAATTATTGTATCCACAACAGAAGAGCTTCTGCTTAACAAGACGCAAGGGTGTGACTCAAAAAAGATTCAAAACACTGACCCTCTACTTCACTTGTGTGAAAGGCTTTGTGTTACAATGTGTATTTGGAGCCTAGGGTACCCTGGTTACCTAACAGGACATGTGAGATACTAACCATAATAAGCAATGGCATTGCTCTCAGACAAGCTTAATCCATCCTTTGACTGGAAAGCAGGGACCTGAAAATAATACAAATGAATAATTATAATAGAACTAAAGCGACAACACAAAAGGTTCATGTGCCTGCTGAGATTGTGAATATGATTAAATTTTATAAAAATGTAGTGCATGTTATGAAATGCAGGGGTTCTTGATTAACAGATACCACCCTGGATATGACCTTGATGCACTCATGTAGTTAAACCAGCTGCATTTTTATAGGAAAATAGTTGTTAAAGGATATCTTGCCTTGACAGGTTCATAGGACAACTGTTAGTCACGAGACGATTGCAGCCATGATGCATTGTTAGACTGGCAAGAAGATGATTTCATGTAGTGACAAGAACCAACAAGTCCTGCTAGTCTCATAATGTGCCTCCAGGTCTTACACTTGTGTCACAGAAGTACACAAGTGCCTTTGAAGGAGGAAGTTTCGTGGCTGATGCAGACTAAATACTCATACAACTCCCTCATGTCATGCCAACCACAGAATATATATAACGTAAATGTTCAACATTTGACCAGCAGCAGCAGAAGAGGGTTGGATAATTAGAGCAGGTGACTTGTGACTTGTAAGCAATTAGTGTATCTTAAAAACAAGAGTCATCAGAAGATGACAAATGCCCCCCTGCCCCCACAAATTTGAAAGAACAAATCATCTGAGAGTTACTTAAAGTCCAACTTGATGTTTTGGACTAAGTCCAAATCGTTTCCATGGAAATCAGGAAAAGTATAAATGCCAAAAATCTGCAAATAGCAAAAGGCACCACTTCAAGATCTGTTTGATATATCTGCCAAGTCTTGAAGAAAGATATTGAACGGTTTTTGAGTTGTGCTCCGGAAACTAAGTCCACCTCTCACTTTTGAGACTAAGTCCAGAACTTTTCCACTGAAACTAAGAAAAATACAAATGCCAAAAATCTGTAAATAGCAAAAGGCACCACTGTAGGTTCTGTTTAATATATCTGTTAAGTACTGTTGAAAGATATTGAATGGTTTCGAGTTGTGCTCCAGAAACAAAGTCTGAATCGTTTCCATGGAAGCCGGGGGGGAAAAAAGGCAAAAATCTGTAAATAGCAAAAGGCACCACTTTGAGATCTGCCTCACATATCTGCCAAGTTTTGCTGAAAGATATTAAGAAGTTTTCGAGTTGTGCTCCAGAAACGAATCACCACCCTCCTTTTGAGACTTAAGTCTTAATAATTTCCAGGGAAACAGAAAATAATATATCACTAAAAATCTGTAAATAGCAAAAGGCAACACCTTAGGTTCTGTTTGATATATCTACCAATTTCTGTTGGAAAATATTGAACTGCTTTTGAGTTAGGCTCTGGAAACAAAATGATTATGGATGGACGGACAGAGAAGCACGTCGACTATATCCCCCCCGGCTTGTAATGGCATAAAAATGTTTTACATAAAATTGTTAGCTTGTGAAGTCTCTTGGAGATTTCTTTTCAGTTCTGCCCTGTCCATGCAGGTTAATGCTCATTTGATCTTTCCAACCTTTTGCATTTGTCAGGAAAAACAATATGCACTTGCCTAAAGCAGTCTGCTCCCTGCACACAAGGTTCTATTTATAAAAAAATACTGCATATTAGTAATATTATATGGGCAAGAGTAACTTCCTATAACCCGTTGTCAGCAAGACCTATTTTTGAATTATTTGGATAATGAAAAGATGGAAACAAGTCAACTTCAAAAGAAACTTCAAGATTATCACCATCTGAAGTGCATCACATCGCACACCCATTCTTTGTCCCTAATACTTCTTGTATACAACAAATTATTCACAATTTCGGTACTTCATACTGGTGCAATATTGTTAGAGTGGCAAGAACATGGTTACATGTAATGACAAGAACCTTAAAATCCTGCAGATCTCATAATATTCCTCCAGGTCTTACACTTGTGTCACAGAAGTACACAAGTGCCTTTGAAGGAGGGAGTGACAGTTGCAGTTCTATGTCCAATACTGACTGATAGTGATAGTGACTTATTTGATCAACCTATAAACCTATAAACTTAGAATTCAATTGAGATCTGCCATCATAAAAAGGATTTGTTACCTGTGGCTGTGCAATTTTCCTTAATTCAGTTGACTGTCAAATATTTGCATTAGGTAGTTGATTAAGACCAATGCAAGGTTATTTCTTTAGGCTACCCTTCTATATTTCCGGGTTCGGGGCAGTAACTAATCCCAAGTCTGGACGAGAGCGGGCATCGTAGGTTATCACAATATTAATTAAATTCATACCTTTCCAAGTGGAAACTTGCTTAGAAAGTCGCTAGTCTTATTAGTTTCTCCGAGTTTAAACCCGTCTGCAACTTTCACGTCAGCACCACTGTACTGAGCGGCTACAAGTATCTTGTAGGCTCTGAAGTTTCCCTGGTACGTGTATAGAGTCTGGAATAAAAATAATGATATTTGATGCTACAGTCACTCTTCTTAAGTATGAAATTACAAAATTTCAAGCGCTGGTCCCGAGGATTATCAAGATTTCAGAGTGATTCAGATTGCGAATGGCAAAAGACTCACGCCGGCCGCCATGTCACCGATTCAAAGGAAGTGACGTACCGGGGTTTTCCAGATTGTGCGCAAAGAGTAATGAAATTGCTGAGTGCCCGGATGACATTCGGCGACGAAGTAGATATTAGTGACACAATATATTTAGGGGTCTTCGATCTATTAATATGGTACGTATGTGCATATATTTTCACGATTGAATGTAGCGTTCGAAGAAGTAGTGATTCTAATGTTTTTATTCAATATCGTAACAGCTAAGAAATGCGGAATCATACCAAGAGCCGACCGAATATAGTTTGGGTAATGGATCGTCAATGCAGTTTTCTCTGCTGCCAATGAATCGCAGTCGATACCATAAGCATCTGTGGTACCAAGCACTATTTGAGATTATCACCTAGAATATAATTACTGGGAACATATTAATTTGAGAAGTAATAACTTCCATGTGCTACATGGTACCAATGCGAGTGTCCGACGTAGGTCTTATTCCGACACAAATTAGCACTAGGCTAGTCTACTGGGGCTCATTTAGCCTCCAGCCTACGACATGTTCAAGTCTGCTTGTGATCGTAACTTCAGTTCCTTGTACAAATTGGCACAGGACGCAATCAACCAACAAAGATGTTTGGTTTTCATTAGTCGAGTTCCCCCGAGTATCACCAAACTGAAGATTCATTCCCTGGATGTTTTTTTACATATTCACACTTAAATGTGTACCAATTAATATTGGTCAGTGCTGTTCATTATTAACCTTTATTACTTGTGTATAGTTTATATTAGCCCAAGGGCTACACCTCTTCAGGGCTCCAGATAATTATTTTGACTCAGGGGGTATTTCACTCTTTAAAATCAAAATACCAGATGGAAATAAAATGAGGAGTATTTCACAGGTTGCATGGTTTTATTACTTATCCTTGCTAACTCAAACAGTTTTGCTTTCAAATAACTCGTCTAGTTTCTTTCGGTTAGTCATTCTTACTGCAGATGACAGGAAATAAATGACAATGCACATTGAGCTATTGTGCATTAAATGTTTTCCTATGCTGGTTAAGGCTATCACGTAATCTGCAGTAGCCCTAAAGCTGTATTATTACTGATACGGACTGGAAATGTTGTGATAGTAACGTTATTTAAAGGCTGGCTTTTAAACAAATTGTGAACCAAACGTGGATTAGAAATATTAACAGAGATCAAACGGACAAACTTGACAATCTTCGCTTCAATACAGACAACCAACACTATTCGAGATCTTAAGATCGGATGTGTAGGACTGAAACAATATTTTGACAGGTTTGGTTCACGCATGTAAACAAAATCTGACTTGTATTCTGAGAAAGTTATGCCTATTTTTCAGGCATTGATTTGACTTTTTATGCGTATATCTGAATTATCCATGCATAATTTACGCAGATATCCATCTTATCTGGAGCCCTGCTCTTTGAGACCTGAATGTCCATTTGCAAGTCTGTCAGATCAAAGTGTATTAAGTATGCCTAGATATAAACAACTTGTCTTCTGAATTTAACATGTGCATTTAGCTAATGATGGTTCAGTAATTTTATATTTATTCTAACAAATCCTATTGTAGCACTAATTAGCTCAAACTACCAACTCTATCGCTAGACTATTCTGATCAAACACCCCATTATTCTCCTTAGGGTTAGTTGTGAGGTAGAGTATGGGTCAGTTGCATCCGAAAAAGTGATTCTGTTAAAGTACATTATTCACAGTTATGATAAAGCCATGACAATCCCTGGCTTGCCATGGACCTGAAAAGAAAGCCTTTTTTTGCAGAGAATTGGCATGAACTATGAATTACTTGAACATAGAAAGAGTTGAAAGAACTGGACCATTACATCTCTAGTTTGTTCGGACATTGTGTGTATGATGATTACACACTTAATCAAATAGCCTGCACTTTAATGAAACAAATTATATTCAGTCCTAATGCACAAATGTCTTTGGATCTGATCTTACTTCAATCAAGTAAGACCCGTGAAGGTCCGGGTTAGAATGAACCTTCAGTAACCCATGCTTGTCGTAAGAGGCGACTAACGGGATTGGGTGGTCAGGCTCGCTGACGTGGTTGACACATGTCATCGGTTCCCGATTGCGCAGATCGATGCTCATGCAGTTGATCACTGGATTGTCTGGTCCAGACTCGATTATTTACAGACCGCCGCCATATAGCTGGAATATTGCCGAGTGCGGCGTAAAACTAAACTCACTCAATCAAGTAAGAAGGGTGCTAGTGATCCGTAAAATGTATGATATAGTTAGAACTATGCCGTCTGAATATTAACATGAATCATAATGTTAATAATTTTGTCATTCTTTTCAGGGAAATGAAAACAGTTTGCCCATGGAGCTTTGCTCCAACTGTAAGTATCATCATTGAACAGTCAGAATTAAGGTGTTTTTTCCCTTTTTGGCATCTGCAAGATATGGCCCCAGGATTAACTGATGCAGCTAGCATATGTTTAAATAGAGTGTCATCATAGCCTGATGATGTGGTTATGATTTGGTATAGGACTTGACTATTTGCTATGTTTACAGGCAGTAGTCCTATAGCCGAAATATTCTTGACTGCAACAAACAACAAGGAGCATATAATTTCTTTACTATTCCTAATCTTTTAATAAGCTGAGAAGACTTCACATGGCACCAAATATTTTCATCTAAGATCTTAACGTTTTTATACAAAGTGATAAGGTGTATGATTAAATTGTTTTAAATTGTAAAATTTGCATAGACGAACATGGTTTCTTTCTGGATGATTAATTTTATTGTTGTAATTATTACTAATTACTATTTTAGTCCCTATCCCTGTTGCATACTAAACCAGACACCCAAGGTCCCCACTATTCCATTTCTTCATGCTGAAAGTGGTGCGGACTTATCATAATTTAAATAATGTTACCTTTGGTTTGGTTATGTCATCTCTCTACAGTTGACCTGGATGAAATCAAGAGGCTTGGAAAACGCTTCCGCAAACTTGACTTGGACAATTCCGGATCTTTGAGCGTGGAGGAGTTCATGTCCCTACCAGAGTTGCAGCAAAACCCACTGGTGCAGAGAGTTATAGACATATTTGACACTGATGGAAATGGGGAGGTAGATTTTAAAGGTAAAGTGTTTTTGAGTGACTGTGGAATGGTCATTCAGCCTTCAACTATGAGTTGGGATCTGGGTTTGGGTAGGTCCCCATGCACACTGTTGGTTGTATGGTAAAGGCAGTGTGTATTCTTGTGTCTGATTTTGCAAGGATTGTTGCTAATTCTTTCAGGCACTGGTTTTGCCTTGTCTAGACTTTACAAACCACTTGATATGGCTGGACTATTGGCATGTGGAAAACATTTCTTAGCTCACCCACTCATTTAGCTCTTTCACATGTTTAACTTACCAGTAATGAACCCATGAAGATCTGGGTTAGAATCATCATTCAAAATTAACTTAGGCCCGAAGCCGACTGAAAACCACTTGGACCCACAGCTTTTGTTTTCTGCAGGTTCTTATGGACGACAGCTTTTTCATCCCCAATAACTGACATTTCCCTGTCTGAACATTTGATTAAGACTTTTCAGAAGACTTGAGCCTTGACATGGATGTTGATTTTGTTTTAAATGAAGACTAGTAAGTCACTAGAGTTAAATTAAACTCTTTAACACAGTTTGTTAGTTATCACATCTTTTGTTTGCTGGGAATTACTTACTTTGAAGCTACAATATAGGGCCTACACATTCTGATCGGGACCCACAACTTTTTATGGTTCTGGGTCCTTAGGGCCTGTAACTTTTCAGGGTTTAGGGTAAACACTCATTAGAACTGGTCTTCAGGAAACCATGCTTGTCGCAAAAGGCGACTAATGGGGTCATGTGGTCAGGTTTGCTGATTTGGTTGACATACGTCATCGTATTCCACCTTATCGATGCTCATGATGTTGATCACTAGATTGTCTGGTCCAGACTCAGTTATTTACAGATTGCCAACTTATAGCTGGAATATTGCTGAGTGCGGTGTTAAACGACAAACAAACAAATACCAGTTATAAAAGTACAGGTCCAGACCTAGAAAAATCTAACATTGGCTATGTTCTGATTATCAACAATTATTGATGAGACATTGACCCTCCATACTTGTTTTGTAAGTGTCCATAATTGTCTTTGGATGTATTGACTTTTATCCTAGGTATATAGGACCTGATACAGTTTCTGAAATGTACCGAAAATAATTTGAACATGTTACTAATTCTTTGAATTACAATTACTAAGATCATTTGTTCAATTCCAGTAAGTTAAGTTCTTATTGGCAAGTTTTTCAGTTTATCGCAGTCAGATTATTTCACAGAAATCAATTAGTCCTTTTTGTTTCTTTTCCAGAATTCATCGAAGGTATTTCACAGTTCAGTGTTCGTGGAGACAAGGAGTCCAAGTTAAGATGTATGTGTAAGCATTTTACCTAGATGTTCAAGACGACATCATCATGATCACCCCCACCTACTCCCACTAAGCAGTTAACACCTCTTTCCTCATCTGCTACGGCAGATCAGTGACGTACTCTCTGTGGCTAATCTCATCAGGCAGCGAGGCTACTGCCCCAGGGCTGCATCTAGGATTCTCCCTCGGACCCCCTTAACATACATGATACAGGATGGCCATTCACTGCATCTAGCAGTCCTTTGTAGGTGAAGGACTGGGGCGACTTTAGTGACTCTTACTATATCCTTCTATAGAGTATTTTCTTTACATATATAGTTGATGTTATTGTTTTCATGGAGCTCTTCATTCTCTCAACATGCTTCTTGACAAGTCTGAACTTGTAAGGTTTTGAAGGATGATGTTTAATAATGACTTAGAATGCTTGTTATTGGTTCTTTATCATGATATATATTGTAACTGTTAATGAAAAAGTACAAGAGCTCCGATAGATTTGCCAGTTGTTTTCAATAACTGTAGTTGTTCTGGAGTCCTTAAATGGTTAAATGTGTGGGGAATGATTGAGCAAGTGCATGTTATGAGGAGCAAGGTAGGAGAAGGTAACTATGTACCAGGATGCCGTTATCCTCACAACCATGCTTCATCTTGTCATTCCCCCATATTGCCCATAGATGCTAGTGATAGGATCTGGGGCCATTCTGTCCTGTATCTTGTCCCTCGAATCCCTAACTGAATCCTAGATACAGCTCTGACAAAAAGGTGTGCGAAGTGAAATCTGAAGGGTATGGTATATGTTCTTTAGAATTGTGATTAAATGAATTAATGCATCTATAGGACCAGGTAAGAGTTTTAATTAAAGTTCAAAATTTGCATGTTTGTGCATACATTTTGACCCATCTTTTTACTCTGAAATTTCAAGATTACTGTTTCCAATGCATACAGTGTTATGTAAACTTTGTGACACTCCTTCACTGGACTGCACCCTTGTCTCTAGCTTTTGTGCACGCATCTTGCACTCAGAGCCACTACCCACCTTTTGTATGAAATGATGATGTTTAACAGTCACTGGCCAGAGAATGGTCAAACATGAGGCGTTGAGAGATACATATATGTATAATCATGTTAAAACCGTGTAAAAATCCTTTGAGAAGAATTGCTGAAAGTTTGGTTCACTTGCCATATGAAGGGCCCTATAAAACTAATGTCATTTAACCAGCTGGTGGAGACTTAAATGCTTATGCAGTGAAGGAAGGTATTCTTTGTGTGTGAGCACAGGCACAAAGGAGAAATGGATATCTTTGTTTGTTTAGCTCAGACATTTTTTTTTCATTTTCACGTTGGTGTTTCTTAAGATAGTTTTTCTTTGGTGTTTCATTTTTGTCAGTTAATTATTTTATTGGGTGTTACTAATGTTAATGAATTATTTTCTTGGGTATTATGTTTATGTTAAATTGCATTTTCATTACTATTTCTAATTTTTTGGAGGGATGATCTTTTGGGACCTCTAAAATGTAATTGTTTTCGCAAGGTTTTTTATTACACTGGAGCTAATTATCTTGGTTACTCTGTATCTAATTATCTTGGTTTTCTTTACAGTCAGGTATTACTGATCTTAACATATATTCATGGCATCGAGAAATCTGTAATAATCTGAAGTAATTGATCCAATAGGGAACGTTTGTAGTTATCCTGAACAGAGACTTAAAGAACAGTCATAGACAATTCAGTAATGAATACAGGTACTAATTAAAGTTATCATTACATGTTGACATTTGAAAGATAAATTTTGGTTTATCATTGATTCTTATTTGGTGTGTACAGGCATGGTTATACAGAATAGTTTTCATTTTGTTGGTCCTTTGACAATGACCTTGTTTGGCCCAACCAGGCCCCAAAAACGTATTGTGCCTTGTCTCGAAGTGAGCTACAGGACCTATGTCTTCATCATTGTTCTTACTGTTTGAACTGCAATATGTATCACTAACTTATCACTACGGTGCTGAGACTGGAGAACAATTGTCTGATAGAGATATGTAATTTGTAAGTTTTTTACTGACAACATCTATGTGTGTGTTTCATAGGATTGTTCTATCATCTCTGATTTCTTAGGCTTGTGGTCTTTTTTGACTTTACATGTAACCATAACATTTTTCTCACTCAATCTAATAGCAACCCAAATTCTTGTTATATTCTTAGGTCTTAAAGTATTGGTATATATAAATATTTACGTACATTGATAAATTTGAAAAAGATAATTGATATTGCATGAACAAGTTGCATAAATATAATTGAGATTTCAATTAAAAGAGTAACTGTTTAATATGGTTAGACTGCAACCTTGTGTGATTTAGAAGTCTTTTCTTCATGTTATTTATTTCCAGCACACAAAATATTTTCACACAATATTTATTTTGTAGGGCACCTATATTACTGCAAGTGAACTTATGTATTTTCACTCTTTGTAAATCCCAGATTTACTCTCCTTATTTGCCATAATTCTGTTAGCCTTTTTATGATAATGAGTTCTCCCCTCCTAGATAGATATGTGTAGTACTGCATACAACGTCGAGCAACTATAACTGGCACTATCATAGCAATGCCACACTTGTGGGAATCAGTAACACTCATGTCAAGTAACTAAGAGCAATACATATAATTTGTTATATATGAATTAGTTGGTTCTTGAATGTCACTAAATAGTTATGAATGTACAACCTGTCTCCATACATGCATTATACAATAATAAAGATAGTGCCAGTTACAGTGAAGAAATATTGTCTTTGTCACAGTGGTCAGCCCTGATATCCTGCTTAAGATAAATTTATAAAGGAAAGAATTTGAAAACCTAGCATTGTAGGTGTACTGTCATTAGTCTTGCATTTTGCAGGAGATAAATGCTTATGTGATTTTTGGACGTGTTTTGGCAATCTGTTTTGATCCTTTGGTGAATGATTTGTAAATGTCCAGAACTATGGACCAATATGAAACATAGATTACCATGTTTGACCACTGTTACAGAATCAATAATTTCTTTCAAATAATATATTCACTCACTTTTTCAAATTTTGGCAAATCCACGTTTGAAATTGCTATGTGGTTGAGGCCCCTGTTTCATAAAGCGATCTTAGCTCTATGATTATCGTAAGCCTATGTTAAGGTATGGGAGTTACGATCACCTTAGTGCTAAGGTCACATTATGGAATGGGGCCCTTTGCTATATACAAGTGTACTAATTCTGTTTTTTGTTTTAAACTCCAATTTCAGTTGCATTCAAGATATACGACATGGACAAGGATGGGTACATCTCGAATGGAGAGTTGTTCCAAGTCCTTAAAATGATGGTGGGCAACAACTTGAAGGACACACAGCTCCAGCAGATAGTGGACAAGACGATTATCCATGCAGATACTGATGGCGATGGCAAAATCTCATTTGAAGAATTCTGTGCTGTAAGTGGTGTCTTTTACTACCCACCTGCAAAGTATGATGATAGATATACATATACTCTTGAACTTTGGCCTGTTTATGTAAGAGGTGAAAAGATGGGATCAGATGGATCAGACTTGGTGATTGACAGCGTTGAATACCTGTCATGAACAAGGCTCTAGAGCTTGCTTACGTATAAGGTGACAAGATTGGATCAGATGGATAGACTAGGTCACTGTATTGTTTGCCTGTCACTAACAAGTGTGCAGAACTCTATGGCTTATATGACCGCCTCCGTGGTGTAGTGGTTAGAGCGTCCGCCCGGAGAGCGGAAGGTCGCTGGTTCGATCTCCGACCGCGTCATACCAAAAAGACGTTAAAATATGGTAGTTGTTGGTCCCTGCCTGGCGCTCGGCATTAATGGGTACAACAAGGACTGGTTGGCTCAGAGTCAGTATAATGTGTCTGAGTGGGGTATTCATGCTTCACTGCGGCATGGTATCTCAGTGGGCTAGCACTATAAAACCAGCTTAAGTCTGGGCTAGTACAAGCAGCCGCACATACACATACACATGCATGCACGTCGTCATATGAGCGAAATATTCTCAAGCACGACGTAAAACCAAATTTCACCTCACCTCACCTCTATGGCTTATATAAAAGGTGACAAGATTGGATCAGATGGACAGATTAGGTCACCCTTTCATTGCCTGTCACTAACAAGTATGCAGAACCCTATGACTTATGTAAAAGGTGACAAGATTGGATCAGATGGATAGATTAGATCACTGTGTTTATTGCCCGTCATGATCAGGTGTGCAGAGCTTTGTTGCTTATGTAAGACTGGGCAAGATTGGAACAGGTTGATAGAATGGGTGACCATATTGATAGTACTGAAAGTGTGACATTTTCCATGCATACAATTATTCGTCAACAACATTAAAAAAATAACACGAGAGTCCTAAGCATAATGTTTGAGGTATGAAAACTAGTAGATTGCCGTATATTCTTCATCATAGACTAGTTTCTGAAATTAATAATTTTCTTCTGCGAATCTGCAGTGTATGTATGAGGCAACATATAGAATAGAAAAGACTAAACTTTCTTCTGGAGTCACATTTCTACTTTTCACTTATGTATATTTTGTCTCTTTCTCTTTCCAGGTTGTAGGAACTATGGATGTTCATAAGAAAATGGTGGTTGACGTATAGAAGAAATCCTCACATCACTACAAAAAGACTTTACTTTACTTTTTTAAATGATGATCTTTTTCCATGACAGCTTGCTGGTGTCCACCCTACAGGTGTTATGGTACTTTGATGTTTAGCTGTGTACCACATGGAAGTGCTTCTCGCCAATGGGGCTGATGCTGCACAACAACCAACAACCCATTCATGGAGGGCAGAATTTCCCTTGTGCCTGCGTCTCTCGGTGTCCAAAATATTCAAACCAATCATAGGAATTTTGTGCTCTTTAGAAACTCTTGGTATTGAAAGCATGACTTCAGCTGGAGCTTTGTTCAGTGGTTCAGTATAGGAACTTGTTTAGTTACCCATTTATTCTTGACTGACAAAATCAATTGTGTTGTACTATTTTAATGAAAGGTACCTGTAACTCAGGGTTGTCTGTATTTGTGTGGTATTCAGTGTAATCTTGTTTCTCAGTGGTTGTGAGACTAGACCAACGTCTAGTCTGGGACTACATTCAGCTCATTCACACATCCTGAAAATCTTGCATGAAAGGTCATTATTTCAAACGTTTATCCCATTTTGTAGATTGATATTATAACAAATCTTCTAGTCTGAAGTCTTGCTACCAACCTATCTACCCTTCTCTTGTAACAGTGCAGAGAAGGTCGGTATTCTTAGGTTACAAATGTGTCGTTGACAAAAATACTTATCATATGCTTAGTAGTAGGGTGTGTTTGTCATCATAAATATGTGCAGCTAGACTGACCAGTGATCTCAGCTACTTTCAAGGGTACATCAAAGTAGAAGGACAGAATCATGTCTTGCATAACTTTCAAGATGGAAAACAGTTGTTCTTGTTGCATAATCGGGCACAGTAATGGGAATGCTTTATGTGTTGTTGATATTGTTTGTTGACCCAAAGTAGTGTTCTTTTGTTGATTGTGTTGGTGGGTAGTTTTTACACATCCCTGCTCTAAAAAGGTTTATTTCATGTTTGATTTTTTTTTTTAACACAAGTCACTTATGGGATTATGAAAAATGTGTAGAAGTTCTATGATATTCACATTAGACAGTACACCATACACATATATATTTTTGGTGTCACTGGTTTAAAAGTTTGGTTGTTATTGATTTCGGGGGTTTGGTTTCTAACTGTATTGAAAATACTTTCAGTATTGCTGTGTACAGGAGTTAGCTCCTCTTCTAATTCAGTTTGTAACTGGGGATGCTCTGGGGAGTTAATGAATCCTGTAAATAATTTTCGGAGATTGAAATGAATTAATTTAAGGTCAACATTCAGTGTTGAGATACCAAAGACTCATTGAAAGTTCCCAGATTTCTTTCACAGGTTTGATGTTTACCGTCTAGTCTTACAGAAAACACAGAACCTCATTCTAATTTTGCCTGTGGTGGATATATATCCTATCAAGAACAAATAAGTATATATATGCAATTTAAACCAAGCATAAAATGTTAACACTGCATAATAATATTTTTGAATCGTCATCGACTAACATTTATGACCTCCTTTGTAATGTTACATAAACATAAGAATGTTTTGTGCAAAAGCAAGAAAGCAGAACATGGTTATACATACGGTTTGAAAGCCCTGCTAACAAATTGCTATGAGCCCAAATCAGTAGATTTTACTCCTTGCAAATGGGCTGTAAGAAGCAAAGCTTACTGGACTGACTGAAAGTATTAGACTTGGACTGAAAGCTGAAGTCAACGACTGATGTTACTGACTTGCTGTTAAGAAATAGTGCTATTTGAAGACGTTTCCCTCCTTTTATCTACACGAGAGATCCAGTGCACTGTCTCCACATCTCAGCATCTGCCTATCACTGTACGACTAGTGTCACTCACTCTTCATTCATCATACATCACATGTGGACGGAGTCCTATGCCAAACCCAGGGGTGTTCCTGTCTTTTGTAACCCGTTCTAACTGATCATATGAAACAACTGAAGGGCTTGAAGCTACTTATTAGTGTGTAAATCACTGCCTCTCCATTGCATGTTGTTGAACCTCCACCAAATCTGCTGACGACCCATTGTTAACTGCCTTGCCGCTCAACGTCGGTCGAACCCTGACAGGTGAATATGGGTTATACATGCCTGTTGAACTCTGACAGAAGGTTGGAGTAAACAAGCACTGGCTCACCGGTGAAGGTCAAATGGAGAAATATATACCTTGGGGTGAAGGTCGATTTGAATACAGACCAACTTCAGGTATTGGACACACATTTCTCAGGTTATTTAAACATAATGTCTCAAGATGTAAAATCTAAATTGAAAGGGTTTGGTTACGCAAGCTGTAACAACACTAATAATATCTTACTAACTAATGACATAATGATGTTGGTTTGTTTGCAGTAAACAATGATGACATTCCTGTATTTTGATAAAGTTCTTCCAATACTACAAATATGATTTTGGACAAAGCTGATTATAGTCGGAGAGCCTCTGTGATTATAGGAGACGTAGGGTATAAAAGTTATCTCATTGCTGCACACTGTGTGGAGTCAAGCATTTAGTCAATCTTGTAACCCTGGTGTTTTTTGCCATTTCAATCCCTTCAAGG
Organism: Haliotis rubra; assembly: GCF_003918875.1. Lineage (NCBI taxonomy): Eukaryota > Metazoa > Mollusca > Gastropoda > Lepetellida > Haliotidae > Haliotis > Haliotis rubra. Next base: position 800,564 of record NW_025766981.1, on the reverse strand, counting down.
ACCTATTTTAATTTATAGTCCAAATTTATCCACCATTTTTTGTTAAGTCAAATTTTTACCTTCAGTTTCAGATCTTATCATTTTCCCCGTACATGTGATACCTGTTTGTCCCTTTTGTGTCGTTTTGTGTGGAATGAATCATTTGCATGTAATTTGGTGTGTAAATTAAATTAATTATAATTATACTATCATCAGCTTGTGTATATTGAATCCCTGTATATTTTTGCAATAATTTGAATATGGTCTATCACCTGACCGTTTTTTATTATTGTAAGATGTTCCAACTTTTTTCTGTAAATTTGAACCATTTATATGTTGTGAAATGTCAAATCACCTTCAGGTGTTTTTATCCTTCCTGTTAACACCCTCACATTGAGCTTATCTAACCTTGTTCATTTTATCTTTTCACACAATTGCTAAGATTTCTCTTAAATAAATTTTGCAAATATCCAACATGTTTTTGTTGCTTTTTAATAAATATTTTCTCCAAAGCCAAACTGGCGCTGTCTAGCACTGGCAGTAATTTCTGGTATTCCTTATTAGGGTGGTTTCACAGAGTCATTGTAGTGCTAAAACAGCTTGAAGCACCAATGGACATCAACAAACATAAGGTAAGCCTATAAAGTTAACACTATGGATTGTGGGACACATTGTGGATATTTATGCATGACATATTTCATGGATATATTTCTTTTTGCCATCATGGCCATGATAATGATGCATGAGGGAGGGACTGAATTTAGTTTTAAACTGCTTTTAGCAATATTACGGTGCAGAAATGGACTTGACTCATTGTACCCATGTTGAAAATCGAACCCGGGTCTTTGTGTGATGAGCAAACGCTTTAACCACTAGGCTACCCCACCGTTAATAATAGTATTGTATTCCTGGTATTGATCCATTACTGAAATATCAAAACGGCGTTCAAATATTCTTTTATTTAAACAGAAATAAACAAGATGTACTCAGGCCATGCTCTGAAATACAAATCACATTTCATTGTTACGATCAGAACTTGAGATTCCGGTGCAATGAATTCACTGTCACCTGGCAATCTTATTCAGATCAGATTGTTATCTTTGCATTAAGATCTAACAAGCTATCCTATGATGTCGCATTGGGTGAACTTTCTTTTCCCCAAAATATTGTGACCTCCAAATTCTTAGTACTTCCTAGGACTTAACTGAGCTTTCTGAGCTAACTTTAGTACACTGCTTAATTGTACTTATACCAGAGGTGCCCAACCTTTTTTGGGTTGAGAATCAGAGATCTTGAGTATTTTGATGGACGGAAGTGTTATTGATGACGTTACAATGACTGACTGACTGACTGAGTTTAGTTTTACGCGCTTTTAGCAATATTCCAGCAATATCACGGCGGGGACACCAGAAATGGGCTTAACACATTGTGCCCATGTGGGGAATCGAACCCGGGTCTTCGGCGTGACGAGCCAACGCTTTAACCACTAGGCTACCCCACTGCCCTGACGTTACAATGAGATGAGAATCACAAATGTAGATCTTTTCATGGACAATTATAAAATATGAAATATTAATGTTCAAAACGTAACTAAATTTATGCAATAATGCTCCGAAAATAGGTATCATGTTACGTATCAAATCGTGACATGGGTATCGTGATACGTATCGATTCATGAAACTTATGTGTCGTGACATCCATATAAATTCATACTTTCACCGAGATGTCTGTACTGTAGTAATTTCTGGTGTAAAGTCAATATGAATGTGAAAATTATTGAATGGGTTGGTACCTCTGCTTATTTATACCTTTCAAGCAGTTCAGAATCAAATGTTAGAACACTTTTCACTGTGACCAATAGTTAAGGAGAAAGACTTACAGATATGTTGAAATAACCCAACCATGTGATAAGACCTTCACGCTAGATTTGCAAATGTTATCACTAAGTCTATCCTTACTGCATTATCTTACCCTTAGTAATTCACAACACTGAAAACATCAAGGTTCCAGTGGGACAAAAATAATTATACACATTATCACAGTTTGAAATGAAAATGTCTTAATGAAAGAGTAGTGAGGAACAGAGAGAGAATGAGACAGATCAAGGATCATAATTGGCATTCAGTCCAGACTAGCAGATCCTGGCAACTGAGGGAGACAACTTAGCACCCTGGTCTCATTTTCTGCCTTCATCTTCAGAGCTTCAGAACAACATCCACACATAGCTACATGGAATGATGAATTTACGGAGATCTGTAACCATGGTAATCCTTGAAGACATGTCCATAGTTTTAAAGAGAAGCCCAGGAATATCGCTGCAGATCATCAACTGTCAAGGTTCCTGCTGTTGCCACGGTTACTCACTGCAGAGTAACCTCCATTTCTTCTTTGCAGACACGAGGCTGTATTGAACATGAGTGAGTGAGTGACTAGCTTTACGCCGCTTTTAGCAATATTCCAGCAATATCATGGTGGGGGACACCAGAAATGGGCTTCACACATTATACCCATGTGGGGAGTCAAACCCGGGTCTTCGACATGACGAGCGAACACCTTAACCATGAGGCTACCCCACCGCCCCCTATAGAACACTGTGACATAACCAACAAACAACAGCTCTGTGGAACTCAGGTCCTTCCAAGGTTATCTGGATTAGAGAACCTCACCGTTAACACATAGAAAATGGCAGGGAATGGCACCAAGGCTATGAGAGGGGCTTGGAATCGGGTTGTTTCAGCAATGTGAGAGATATGATTCCATATGCATGGAGAAGCCAGTGTCCAATCAGAATAGTTGCATTTCTTTCATTTGTGAAACTGTCGACTATAAGATCCCTCATTTTCTGAAAGTAAAGTAATACAATTTCAAGAATCAGAAAAAAAACCTCCTCCAAAGTAAACATCTTGTAAAACATTTCAGGAATCACTGACAAAACAACTCCTCTAAACCTTACAACTTGTAAAAAAAAAAACTAAAAATATCTCCAGCATACTATGGTTATAAAGACTGACTGACTGAGTTTGGTTTTACGCCACTTTGAGCAATATTCCAGCAACATCACGGCGGGGGACACCAGAAATGGGCTTCACACATTGTACCCATGTGGGGATTTGAACCCGGGTCTTTGGCGTGACGAGCCAACGCTTTAACCACTAGGCTACCCGACCGCCCCTGGTTATAAAGAACTCAAAAGAACCACTATATTCAGTTTGACACAACTGAAGATCATTATGCATTTCGACCATAGCATACACAGCAAATGGCCGGGATCCCCTAAACTAGATTGTTATACCTGTTAGTTCATTTTAAGCTTGTTTTTTTGTTAAAGTTTACTACACTATGACATTCCTATTCTTCAGTAGGTTCTATGAGATACTGTTGATATTATCCCCACTGGTAATTAGAACCCAGATCATTGGTTGCAACAAGCCAATGCTTTAACCACAATGCTACAAGCTCAGGAGACTATTTTTACATCAAAAACATCATTTCAAAACCAAATGGGCTTCGCATAGTTTACCAGAGGGGATTTGAACATGAGTCAATGGTGTGACAAGCCAGTGCCTTAACCACCATACTACTTGTATCATGTTCTATTGTAAATTAATACTGTTATGAGACTATAAATGGGCTTCACACAGCGTACCAGAGCAGATTTGAACCCGGATCATTGGTGTGACAAGCTTACCATGTCCCACACCATGCTACACCTGTCCCCTATCCTGCTACACCTGTCCCCATCCTGCTACACCTATCCTCTGTACTGCTACACCTGTCTGCTATCCTGCTACACCTGTCTCCTATACTGCTACACCTGTCCCCTACACTGCTACACCTGTCCCCTACACTGCTACACCTGTCCCCTACACTGCTACACCTGTCCCCTATACTGCTACACCTGTCCCCTATACTGCTACACCTGTCCCCTATACTGCTACACCTGTCCCCTATACTGCTACACCTGTCCCCTATACTGCTACACCTGTCCCCTATACTGCTACACCTGTCCCTATCCTGCTACACACCCCTATACTGCTACACCTGTCCCCTATCCTGCTACACCTGTCCCTATACTGCTACACCTGTCCCCTATACTGCTACACCTGTCCCCTGTCCCCTATACTGCTACACCTGTCCCCTACCTGCTACCTGTCCCCTAAACTGCTACTGTCCCTACACACTGTCCCCTATCACTGCTACACCTGTCTCCCTGCTACACCCCTATACTGCTACACCTGTCCCCCTCTATATTGCTACACCTGTCCCCTCCTATGCTACACCTGTCACATGCTACACCATCTATACTGCTACACCTGTCCCCTATACTGCTACACCTGTCCCCTATACTGCTACACCTGTCCCCTATACTGCTACACCTGTCCCCTATACTGCTACACATGTCCCCTATACTGCTACACATGTCCCCTATAATGCTACACCTGTCCCCTATACTGCTACACCTGTCCCCTATACTGCTACACCTGTCCCCTATACTGCTACACCTGTCCCTACCCTATACTGCTACACCCCTATAACTGCTACACCTGTCCCCTATCCTGCTACACCTGTCCCCTACACTGCTACACCTGTCCCCATATACTGTTACACTGTCCCCTATCCTGCTACACCTGTCCCCTATATTGCTACACCTGTCCCCTATCACTGCTACACCTGTCCCCTATCCTACACCTACACTGCCCCTGTCCCCTGCTACACCTGTCCCCTGTCTACTATACTGCTACACCTGTCCCCTATGCTGCTACACCTGCTATCCCTATGCTACACCTGTCCCCCTATACTGTCCACTATACAAGTTACACCTGTCCCCTGCTACACCTGTCCCCCTATACTGCTACACCTGTCCCTATACTGCTACACACTATGCTACACCTGTCCCCTACACTGCTACACCTGTCCCCTACACTGCTACACCTGTCCCCATCACTGCTACACCTGTCCCCTACACTCCTACTGCTTCACCTGTCCCCTATACTGCTACACCTGTCCCCTATCCTGCTACACATGTCCCCTATAAAGCTAGACCTGTCCCCTATACTGCTACAGCTAGTGGAAACACATACCTGATCCTTCATGGAAGCTAGATGAACTGCGCTGGTCACGACTGACACAACCAGGACGATGAAGGGGAAGGCATAATCTGAAACAAACAATCCCATTCAATCTTCTTGCCGTAGTCATCAACCTAGGACCATCATTTCTACAGAACCTCAATGAACATAAAACAACTCATGATATCATTTGACAGGAACTTTCAGCTGTTATTGATTCAGGGTTTAACCTTGACCTTCAAAACTAGGGGTCAATTGGGCCAAGTACAATTAAGTTCAAGGGTTCCGTAAAGTAATGAAAAATGTGTTGTCAGGGGCGTACCTACCATTATACAAAGCCCGGGCTTACACATGATTGTTGCTATAAAGGTTGGACAAGCCCTCAATTCTATCTAAATGTAAAGCTGTGCAACCTATCGGGCTTACATGAAAATATTGGCTTGCTACGCGCCTGGTTGTGTACTTTACCGTGAGATCAAATAATTAATTAGAAGGCCCTGTATATTTGATACAGTGAATAATATTGTACATCACTAGGAGGTGAAGGTGAGGTGAAATTTGGTTTAACGTCGTGCTTGAGAATATTTCGCTCATATGAAGACATGCAAGCGTGTGTATGTGTATGTGCGGCTGCTTGTACTAGCCCAGACTGAAGCTGGTTTTATAGTGCTAGCCCACTGAGATACCATGCCGCAGTGAAGCATGAATACCCCACTCAGACACATTATACTGACTCCGAGCCGACCAGTCCTTGTTGTGCCCATTAATGCCGAGCGCCAGGCAGAGACCAACAAGTACCATATTTTAACGTCTTTTGGTATAACGCGGTTGGGGATCGAACCCGCGACCTTCCGCTCTCCGGGCGGACGCTCTAACCACTACACCACAGAGGCGGTACATCACTAGGAATGCAATGTATCTTTTGTGTGTTCATTTACAAAATTGGTCCGTACTGGATTTCTGCATTGTGTAAAACTCTGTATGGACTGTCATTGTGAACATTAGGTCTGGCTATCAATGTAGATCATAGAGATTGATAATCGTTAACTGAATATTAATTGATTAGACCAGACCAATTTTATTTCTTGTTTTACGGATACGGTGGTCGTATTTTTACAAGAATTAGAAAAAAAATAAAAATTAATTTTCCCCGCTCAAAAACTAAAATTTTAATGTTTTTATTGGCCAAAAACGTAAATGTGCAAGAAAATGCATTTAGATGTTTTTTTGCCCCATATACACTTCATAAATTGCCAAAAGTAAAATACTTTTAGTATTTAAAAGGAATATTACTTTGACTGGTGATTTTTATTTTAATATTGGATTAGTAACATAACAATGTCTGGTATTTGAACCCACACTCTCCGAGTCAGGCACCAGGGCCCACTTGCACAGAACGATCTTAGCACTTTGCCTACAATCGCCATCCACTTGCACAAAGCGATTGTAGGCTAAGATCATTTGGCCTGGACCAATTGTAAGGAGCTAAGATCATTGTAGTCTCTGACAAAATGGTGTTCAGGTAAGTGTCAGTTTCACGCAAATAATCAGCTTTACATTTGGAGATTGCCTTTATATTGCATAAAGCTGTATGATTCGCCTCGACACTTCAACAACACGGAGAATGCACCACTGATTTAATGTCAGAAACAAGATGGCAGTGTTTTCCCTTGACATATTATGCCGTTGCCATAGAGTCTGCCATGCCCAATGTATTAAATATTGTGATATTGCAGAGCTTCAAATTCGTGACATTGATTTTGTTTTAGTTTATCATTAAAATAATCTACAATTAAATAACGTGCAAAAACAAGTTTCTTTCTCATTCTTAAATCTGAAATTGAGTCGGAACAGAGACGAGGGATTTTAATCTATGCATTTTAGATATAATACAAGTATTCATCAAACAGGAAAATACACTTGCTGAGGCATTTGAAATTTGAGTAAAAATGGATTTCACAATAAGACAGTTATCAACAAAATAGGGTTAAATAATTAACATACTGTGAATAATTATTTAACAACACATTCTACACACACGAACTATTATTTGCATTACTCATATTTCCCTGTCATGCATTTTCCACAACACTCCCGTAGTCGTGTCACCTTTTCATACCTTTACAAAACTAATACTTGTGGGATATATTTAGGATTTTACTCCAAACCCCCCGAACAGCTGCTTATTAAACAATGTCTCATTGGCCACCATTCGCAAATCATATATTTAGGTGCTATATCATATGATCACAACACACCTGTAAGAAACTAAAATATTACACAAAAACACATATTGACAGTATATACCTTTGATGCCATATTTGTGTTTTGACAATTAAGTAAACTGTCACTAATCCCTGATGTCTTGTTTTCTTTGATCTTCAGTGAATACTGTCAGAATATTTTAAAGTATTGTTTCCATTGTTAATAAACCTAACAGTTGACATACATGTCTCAATTGACTTGACTCAGTGTCAATATGTGACTAAAATCATGGACAGACTTGTTTTTGATATCACTTCCCTCTACTGTGTAAGGTGTGTGGTTTCCTATGCAGTGACATCACAGTGATGGAAGAGCGCCACCTTCTATTTGCCACAGAGAGGCAGCTCTTCCAACTTTCACATGCACAGCATTGGTTTATAGATGGGGCATTTAAGATTGTTAAGGATCCATTTTATCAATTTAATGTTTGTGCTCAAGGCTAACAGGACCAGCCGAAGTGATGTGAAGATTGAATGTGATCTTATGAAGACATAGTGTGCACCCCTCCCTTCATGGGTGCTGTTGTTCTACCCTGCTTCCTAATGTTGTCATTTGCTGATATAGACAGACAGATTGTTTAGTTCTCAGACAAAGTATTCGTCATAATCATAAATGATAAGTGTTTGTTACTTAGACAAAACAAATAACCATCACATACATCTATTCTTTCAAATATTGAAAAAATATCTTCTAAAAACAGAACTAGTATGTACATTGTATAGATGTATAACCTTTTACTATAATACACTTTTTAAAAAAGATGTTAATATTATTTTTTGATATGGGGCCCTTTTGACTAGGGGGCTGAGGCCTTTTTGACTTTTGGATGCGGCCCTTTTGACTTTTTGATGCGGCCCTTTTGACTTTCTTGCGGCCCTTTTGTCATGCGGCCCTTTTGACTAGGACCCGAAAAATAGATGTTATCTTCCACGGAATCGTTTCCCTCAAAGATTTGTGGGATTTTTTTTCCAATGAAAATTCTGCAAGGTGCGATTGAGGGAGGTATGTGTTGTGTGCAGTAACCAGTTCCACTTTTTATTTGCGCAGCATGCGCACTTGCAGACAAGTGTAGACAGGAGTCGAGTTTAAGAAATTTGTACCTCCACCGTTGAAGAGTTCGATCTTAAATCCATGTCGTCTTACAATCGCGCTAAGATCGGCTTTGTGCAAGTGGATTAGGCAAATTGTATGGTGATTGTAAAGTTGATTGTAAGGCCCTAAGATTGATTGTTACTAAGATTGCTCTGTGCAAGCGGCTTCCAGGGTTAAAAGCATTTGTTGTCTGAAATATGTGACTTACATAGAAGACCTCCAAACACAGCCTGCAGCACGATGAGGATTGGGAGGAAGTATAGGGCAGCATATATTGACTTGGTGCCGCGGCTTTCCACAAACTTGTACGAGATGATTGGTCGGATTAGCATGAGTAGTACCAGAGATATGGCGTAATACACCATTACCATTGTGTACCTGTCAAAACAAACAATGATACAGCATAATACACCATTACCATTGTGTACTTGTCAAAACAAACAATGATACAGCATAATACACCATTACCATTGTGTACTTGTCAAAACAAACAGTGATAGAGAGTAATACACCATCACCATTGTGTACCTGTCAAAACAAACAGGTCTCACCTTAGGCAAGTGAGTTTATTCAAAATTGCCTCTCCACCCAGCAGAAAATGGGTACCTGGTGGGATTTGTCATGTGGCTATTAACCTTTTAGCGCTTCACAGGCAGCTTGGGTTATAATGGTTATAATGTCCATCAAGGAGTATGTGCTTAGAGCATGTCCCCCGGGCATGGAGTTCAGCGCTATATAAGTGGCCAATTATTATCATATGTAAATACAGGAGCAATGAGCCTCATTTTGATAATGGTTATAATGTGTGTTAGGCCAAAAATAATTGATTATGAAATTATCATGTGTGTCTATCAGCCTCAGGATTAAATATCTCACCTCACATCATGTCACCAAGTTCCTACATCTATGGAAAGTGTGTGTGTTACTGATAATATACATTACATACAAGGTCCAACCAAACACGCCAGCTTAAGTGAATCTCATCTACAGAACACAGTACACAGAACGTGTTGAACAGTTTTTTTCCAAAGTAAATTGAAAATGTCACTGTACATTTTTCCTTAAAAAGAGGATCTAAATGTAAAACTTTATTGTGACCTCAAATATGATACACACAATATGAATTAATTTATTGAACACCACTAAACCTGAAATATGAAATAAAGCACTTTCACTCCAATGACATGCAACATGTCAGCTCACAGGGGCATAATAATTTCCTGATAGTGTCTACATGATACGTGAGTGAGTGAGTTTAGTTTTACGACGCTTTTAGCAATATTCCAGCAATATCACGGCTGGGGACACCAGAAATGGGCTTCACACATTGTACCCATGTGGGGAATCGACCTCGGATCTTCAGCATGATGAGCGAACACTTTAACCACTAGGCTACCCCACCGGCCCCTACATGATACGTTATGTAACTATACTACTTTTTTAATTCACTCTACTGTGGGCAACTCAGACATAGCAATGAACAGGATTCCCCACTATGAGTGAGTGAGTGAGTGAGTTTTACACTGCTTTTAGCAATATTTCAGCACCACAAAGTAAGGAGACATGATCCAGTGGATAATTGTGGACTATGTTACTACTGAGTGTGCGTGGGGAATACTTACAGTGGGTGCACCAACTCCTGTGTACAATGTAGAGTGAATGTGTAGTTGGGGATGGGGTTGTACAGCATGTTACAATTGAGGTGAGGTGAAATTGGGTTTAACGTCGTGCTTGAGAATATTTCGCTCATATGACGATATGCATGCGTGTGTATGTGTATGTGCGGCTGCTTGTACTAGCCCAGACTTAAGCTGGTTTTATAGTGCTAGCCCACTGAGATACCATGCCGCAGTGAAGCATGAATACCCCACTCAGACACATTATACTGACTCCGAGCCGACCAGTCCTTGTTGTACCCATTAATGCCGAGCGCCAGGCAGGGACCAACAAGTACCATATTTTAACGTCTTTTGGTATGACGCGGTCGGGGATCGAACCCGCAACCTTCCGCTCTTCGGGCGGACGCTCTAACCACTACACCACGGAGGCGGCTGTTACAATTGAGTGTGTGGGGAATACTTACAGTGGGTACACCAACTCCTGTGTACAATGTAGGGTGAATGTGTAGTTGGGGCTTGGGTTGTACAGCATGGTGTACCAATCGGACAACTTGTTCACATTACAGGATCGTATGTGCATGGATCCCACTGGGTCGGCCACCAACAACGTGAGGACTACAGCAATGGCGCGCTCTCCACCAAGGCCGACAGGTGCAGCACCAACACAGACCTGGAAACACAAAGAAAAATGTCAAGAGAGGTTCGCAAATAACTCCATGTTGTAGCACTGGTTATCGATCACAATATGCAGATCGTTTATCACAGCTCAGTTACGGTCTGTAATCAATTGTTATCGGAAACTCCACCACAAAACTCACATGGGTTATAACGTGACACAATCATAACATTGGGCAAAACGAAACAGGCATAGATTAATACCTCGATCAAGACGACTGAGGATCCTTCCTGTTGAGACAGTCATGTGAGTATGGTGTTTACCTTGCAGTTTAATGAGTCAGGAAAAGGCATCGGTTGTTTATGTCTTGACTTAACAAACATAACCATAAGAAACATACTTTCCAAAGTTTAAATTGTTGTTTCACTTTTCATGAATATTGATTAGTCTCCTGAACCAATCGTTGACAGAAGCGAGATTGATTGATTGACTGATATTATTTGATCAATCACAACAGTATTATAGTGTTGTCTGTATCTTACATTCAGGTGAAAATTGCTTGTGTTTCATGGCACCTGACTAAGCCAATATGGTTTTAGTCACAGGTGGAAACAGCCGTCAAGAATCCCATGTTCTGTGTTGCAAAGATATGGTGTGTTTCTGTGTGTCATTGTTTTCACAGCTATTTTAAGCAACAATTTTAAGAAAATAATAAGTTTTAAATAAGCCATCTTTGTTACACAAGATTAAAAACAGCAACAATACTCCATTTCTTGTCGTTTAAGCCAAGTACAGACCCATATCTATTTATGTTTCATTTTCATTTTGATGGCATCAACACAATGAAATAATAAACCAATTTCTGGATCAAAGGAACAGGGACATGTATCTATGTTAGTTTAGCAATATATACAGATATGTTCTTTACTGATTTTGTCCACAATGTAGGGATTCCAGACTGATAAGGTGCAGACTAATGTTGTCCTGTCTCACAAACGTTTACTGTACAGCAAACTTTGGTGATAGCTAACTCAAATGGACCACTAATGTTTGTTCGGAAAGAGTTCCTTCCGTTCCCCTACATTTTTTTTGTAACATTACCCCTTATCATATCCCGGTGTCAGGGGTTTTCAACGATGTAAGACAAAAACATATTTTTTATCTGTAATATCATTTAAAGTTGGTATTTTACTAACCTTGAGTGATAAAGGATATATTCATCTATTTCACACAAAAATATCAAGTGTTCCCTACAAAAATAGCATTGATGAAATCGTATCAGCGAAACTGTTGCCGCTCGTAACATCCGGGTATTTTGTATGGGTTTTTGACGATGAGCCATACTTTTTGCTCCGCACTGCGAGGGAGTGTTGTGATCACGTGGCTTCCTATTTATATATTGCCTGTCACCAGCAGAGGACTGATCTAACTGAATTTCCGCTTGCTATTTTTTGTTATAAAGGGAACTGATTTTGCATCGTAAGTGGTATTAACGATTTCGGGTAAATAATTTTGATGTTTGTTTGCTTTGTATATAACTTTACTTCCCCAAGTCCATAGTCAATAAAACTTCTCACGACATCGACTAGGCACCCGCCCTACCAGTGAAACTGTTTGTGCACTCCGATCGCACACACGTACTCCCCCGATATAGCGCGTGCAATGCAATCGTCTAAATCAGAAAGTCGAATTCACTGCCTTTAGTTATTTTTGGGAGTTCTCTAGTAATTGTTGTGGTAAGTTTTGTTAATAATTTTAGTATATATTTATTTATAAATATTATTTGGGATGGGGGAACGGGATGAACTCTTACCTTCTGTTTATTATGAGTGAAGGTGTAATAAAGGGGTATACCACAAATTCACTCGCACAATGAAATGGTTACACAATAATCTGACCAATTAGGGACAATTTATTAGCACTATTCCAAAAGGAGGTTGGTACAACATACTGGTTTACATGCAGAATAAATGTAGAGGGCATTATAATTCAGTATTCACGCTAGCTTGTAAGTTTTGGTCACCTCATTTCCAACTCTTTTCAAGTCTGTGGACATCATGATTTCACAGTTTATGATTTTCTGTATTTGTCCCAGTCATGCAGACGTGGGTACAACATTTGCACATAACTTCTGAACATCCACATCATGGATAAAAAACTGGCAAAAGTCAAGTCTACAAGAAACTTCCGTACAGGACCAGAGTAACACTGAGCTTCTGTCTATCATTCGAGTTTTTAATGCTTTGTCTATAAGCTGGCGACTTACAAAAGCTGAATCCATCAAGTGCCAAGCTGTAGATTCAGATCCATAACAATTCGTTTCACTCAAGTGAATGCCACTCACCTCAAGCTAAGTCTAATTGCACCAAGTATTCTCATCAATATATAAAAGAGTATCATCACCCATAACATTTTTTATATGCATTTCTACTAAAATATACCACAAGTGGATGGGACAAAAAACAAAAAAAATTTTTTTTATATATTTGTCAGTCCATTATAAGCATGTTTGTTACAAAAGGGGTTAACTGTATTATATGTTTTGCCTTAATAATTAAAGGTTCTTCCTTGTTTTGTATGTGAGCCAGAATAAGGTTTGCAATTTGTTAATAAATGTTGCTTAGTTCTCCAAGACAGTGACCTCCATTAAACCAGTTCTACTTTTGATTTTAAAAATACTGCATCTAACCATCTCACCTGAGTGAAACATATGTTATATTTGGGATTACCCTTTCTCACTAAAGTACAGATTCTAGTATGGTTGTTGTGATGAGACCCCCAGAGTCAGGCACCTAATTCCACATAGCACCAATCGCTGGTTGAGGTAGCTTCGTTCTCAAACCAAAATGGAGGCTGTGGGAAATTTGAGTTTGACAGCTGAGCAAGAAATGTTTGAATGGATTAGCTAGGAAATGGCTAAAACAGCTGACTTCCCAGCATCATCAGTTTGTTCAACATCTTCAATGATGTCACAAATTGTAATCAATTCATCAACTCGTCATCGAGACTCTTCTAATTCGTTCTTCATTAGAGCAGCTCGAGCAAACAAGCAATCACTCTGCCATTTTGGAAGAGTGGGCTTGCTGTTGGGACATGCGATTAATTTGCTCACTCTAAGCGATTCACGGCTTGCAACGCACCCATAGATTGGACCTGTGTTATCTGTTGGAACGCAATTGTTGCCATATGCGAAATTAAATTCTTTTTAATAGTAAATGTTTGCAGTTCTAAGACATATTCGTGACAGAATACACAACGCCTCTGAGGAAAGTGGTGAAATGCAACTCATGTTATATTTGGGTTTATCATAGGCAGATCCAGAGGGGGTGCAGGGTGCGCACCCCTTTTTGTGCTGAAAGTTTTGTTAAATGACCATTGAAACTTCGGTGAAAATGAAATGTGCACCCCTCCTTTTCTCAGGAGTGTGCACCCCACCTTTCTCAAAAGCTGTATCCGCCCTGTTGATACTTTCTCATTTAAGTACAGATTTTAGTACTTTTGTTGTGATGAGTCTACCCTCAGAGTCAGGCACTTAATTCCACATAGTGCAAGCAGTGATGGCTGAATGGGTTAGATAATTTGTGTGCTTGTGTGCTGACAATTAGGTGCCCAGGATGGGACTCAACCCAACAAAAGTACATGTGAGAATCTGTACCGGGTCTTTTTACTGAGAACATGTAATACCAAATATAACATGTGTTACATTTGACCACATTCTAAATGACATTGTGTATTCATTTTCACCTGACTGAGTTGGCTTTGAGCAATAATCCATCAAAAACACTGATGATGATTCCAGAAACAACCCTCTCTTACCGTGACAAGTGAACCAGACAACCTCCACCACAAACATCTCACCTGAATCTTTTGCCCCGAGTTTTGAAATCGATAAAGAACCAGTGCAGGACTAGAGACAACAGCGCCATGAAGCCGAGATAGAGCCAGTCATGTAGGGCCAGACTCCCATTACATTCAATACACTCGGACCAGGTAGACTCGCTGCTGGGCTGGTACCCCCGTGGACAGGCCTGAAAAACAACAACCGTATTTCAACATTGAGGCTTGCTGCCATAGTTGCCATGTTGCCTAAGAAACACCAAAAATACGATGTTTTTATCTGGTCTGTCACCAAGACTTTAGAGAATAAATTAAAAGGGAAAACCACAAAAAATATGACGTTTTTATCTTGTCTGTCACCAAGACTTTAGAGAATATATAAAATGGGAGTCCAGCTCAAGTCTAGAGTGATTGGGTAAGTCTGGATTTATTCAGCTTTAGTTTCCATATAACGGTAGCAAAAAGAACTCACTAACTTTCATGCTTAATTTCAACAGTTTGTGCGGTGTAACCATTGTTAATCAAACTATGAACCTGACATACTTTGAAAAACAAGTCGATCCAAAAATGATTTGGTTTACTTAATTGTTATTTTGAATAGTTCAGATTCAGTGTTTTGAGTCTAGGACTTAGATCTATAAAACATTCTCACAGTCTGCACAAGGCATGCTACTGCTAGTCTTAGGTAGCTGCTTTCATAAAATGTCCCTGTTTACATAGTGTACGGATAAGAGATGGACATGTCAGCACTTAGCAGACTAGCAGTTTAAGGTAAAGTTGTCTTTAATAAGTTAGTGATGTTTTTATAATTGTTCACGCCATAATTGAGAAAACATGTATGTTCTAAGTGTCTGAAAACACATAAAATGAGCATATATGGCTTTATATATCGGAACCCATGCCCCAACAAATCAGGGTCAGGGGTGGAAATAACCCCTTGCCCGACGTCCAAGTCCAGTGTTTTTTTCTGTGGGGAAGCAAATTTGTATATCACACTGTACCGGTGTCCAGTTGACTTTCCAATGTTAATTATGTTGTTTATTTTAAAAAATCAACAAGAAATGGCCGGTATAGTGGAAAAATTATCAGGGCAAGTGATTTTACATGTGCCAATGTACCGGAGTACACTAGCAATTTTAAAGTTATTTCCACCCCTGAGGGTAAGGGTTAGGTTCAGTATATTTGACTCCATATATTACCCCACAATCTGCATCTATGGCCTCTCTTCCACAGTACTCCCCTGGACAGGTTTTCACTGAAAATATACAGAATTGTGACAGTAAGTAAACACATCAGGTAGATCAATATCATTTTTGAAGTGAGTGAGTGAGTGAGTTAAGATTTAAAGTCACATCGGCAATATTTCAGCCATATCGTGACTAAAACTAGTTCTAAATTTATAATACATACATATAATATATAAAACCCTGTCAACGAAGGACAGTAAAATAACTAGAGTATCACAGATGGAGTCTAAAACTAGCATGAACATGTAAAACTATTTTAATTACGAAAACAATACAATATAAAAACGGGCTATAGATCGCCAACAACTGAAGGTAGAACACCATACTAAGGCCCATGGGGACTTACATTACTTTTGCTACCTGCATGGACCCTAGCTGGATTTACACCATCCCTTCAGCCATTGGCGTTGATGCTCAGATTTAGCCATACATTAAAAACACAAAAATACTACGATTAAAAACCTGGTACACTTAAATTGACTGGAAATGTTCTGGGACTTTCATTTTTGAAGAAAACATATTAACATTATAGTAATTCAGGTAAATCGATGTTACATATGTTACTCACTAATTGTAGGAAACTGAAAAGGACAACTAGAAGAGCTACCTGATGAACTGGAATTTATGTATGTACGTTATCTGCTCAAATTATTTTTTTTTTTCAATTTAAGTCTTTTATTTCCCATTTTCATGTATAACAAAGGTAGATATACAGTAATGTGCATAAATCTACATAGCATTATTTTTGGGGCATGGTGGTTCATATGAATAAACTCGTATTCCAGCCAAGGCACACCTCGGTATAGTGCAAAGTCGTCTATAGTTTGGCATGAAATGCATGTGGACCCGGTTTTTTGTAAATATCTCTTCATTCAATGACCCAATCGATCTCAAACTGTGCAAGTGGATGTTTTGTCAGACAACCTAATCACACTGTAAATCACCGATTTTATGCATTTGTATTAAAGAATCTGTCTATGTAACTGTCAACAAAATGAACAGCAGAACGCAGAATGCTTGCAGAGGGCGGGAGCCTATGACCTGTAACAGCGGCAGTGTCATCTTCCTACATCTTCATCTTGACTGCATTTCACTTTAATCGTCACTGACAATGAGTAAAGACTGTTTCGGGAGATCACTTGAAACTTTACCAGTTCGTTTGCAAGTCTTACCTATATTCATTTTCACAATAAAGTCTGACGAGGTGTCGGATAAGAGCAACATCAGAATGGGACTTTAGAACACAACATTAAAAGTGTTGGTGACAACAGGAAATAAAACGACCAGACATGCGCATCGCTGTTATAGGTGTTTGTGTCATAGAGTTTTCTCCCCTTTGCACACGATATCGTTTTCCCGATAGGCGGCGCATCGAATCTCGACACTAGCTGGCTCGATCCGTCTAGCTTTTCCGACCGATAACTGCTCAACGCTTTGCAGACACAGAGGATTTAATACAATCATTTAAGTTATAGTAATATTACGAAACGAGTGTAAAAGTGACTGTATTTCCCAAGCGATGGCAACACTCAATTTCTTAGTGCTGACACACATGCAAGTGTAAGAATTGTTTTTAAACCCATTAAAAATCCTATTCAATTCCTCTTTAGGAGAAAAAGACACCACTCAAGATCGCTGTTTTGTAAAATCCATGATTGTCTAAGGGCGTCATCAATGCAACAATGACGTAATTTCTAATATGACGTCAAACAATGACGTAATTTCTAATGTGACGTCACTCCGACCTCTCATCACCAGAAGACCGCCAGGGTAGCCTAGCATGCAGGTGCGTATCAGGCAATATGTGTCCCAGCACACGTTTTGTTTTTAATGAACTGACTTAAAAAACAAACAGAACAATAACACCCCACCCCCAAATAAAAAAGACGCCCCTCCAAACACAACATGGATAAAATAAATACCGTGTGTAGTGAGAGTTACACTGGTGAACATGCCAATTTTATGAATTCGGGTATTTCCTAGCCTATGCTATGTAGTAAGCAGCTGGGAAAAGGCAGTAAAACGCAATAATAGGTAGGGTTGGGGGAGCCGGGGAGCCGGGTTGGGTATTGCCAAAATTTTCGTATTGTGTATTGCAATATGTATTGCAATATATTGTGAAAGTGTAACACATGGTTTAAGGTAATAAAATTACTGTTTTCTTTCTTTTGAAACAATGCCACTGGCCACTGTCAGGACTCAGATGTGATTGTACAAGAGATCAATTGAAAAATGTTTCCAAATTGAAGACTTCCACGTGTTCGCTCTAAAGGTTGGAACTCGAGAAAAAGCGTCTGCAGCGGCGTCCGCCATTTTGGTTTGCCGGTACCAATCTATTTTTTATATTTATGGTTTAAAAGTCATACAAATGCAATTATATGAACAATAACATTCTCAAAACTATTAATGTATGATAATATAAAGGAAATACAAATGTTAATAGTAGTTTTGACTACATCACGAAAATTACCGATCGTATCGAGTGAACCGGTTCGCGAAAAGTGTACCACAATATATCGTATTGTGAAGTTCGAATTTTAATATACCGGCTAACCGGTATTATCGCCCACCCCTAATAATCGGATCATCGCACCCAAGATCAGAGTGGTCGAGATTTGACAACACGGACTGAAATTAAAGGTTCAGATAATCGTCGCGAGAATTGTAAAATATTAAGAAAAGACCAACTTTAACCCTCTGTTCCTAAAATGGACTTGTCTGACATTAAGGAAGGTTAACGATATATGGATGAACAACTTCCTTTTTGCAGTGAGGGCGACGTTTTGATGTAGGTTCTAACACCGTTATCAAACAAGTGATGAACAGCATGAAGACAGAGAACCATATATACAAATTAGAGGTGATGTTTGTACAGTACAATAGGGGATTAGGAAGCCAGCCACAATAACAACACATGGCCTTTGATAAAAGCGTTAACACGCGAAGTCTGCAGTATACACAAAGGGATAGTGAAGCCTGTAGTATACTAGTACATCAATAGGGAATTATCGATGATTAGGATCTTTAATGAGTTGGTAGTATGCAGGAGGTATGTAGTAACCTTGGTCACGGTTGATTGATGCCTGGAGTCTTTCGATGTAGATAGCTTCTTGGAGCTTCCTGTGTTTAAAGTCTTTGAGGTTGGTTATTAGGGATTTGACTCTGTCCCACTGGGTACTGTGGTCGGGATGGTATTGGATGTGATCTGATAGGGCTGATTTTGAGTCACCCTCAGCAATATTCCAGCTGTGTGGCTGCGGTCTGTACATAAATATTCGAGTCTGGACCAGACAATTCAGTGAGCGAGTTTAGTTTTACGCCGCACTCGGCAATATTCCAGCTATATGGCGGCGGTCTGTAAATAATCGAATCTGGACCAGACAATACAGTGATCAACAGCATGAGAATATCTACGCAAGTGGGATTATTTGTAATTAGCTTTGATTTTCTATGGCATTTCTTATTGTATCATTTGACAAGGTTAACAACAAGTGACTTCCCAGCAGTGACACCATTTGTAACTGCAATGGAATCAAGACATCAAAACTTAAATATTTTAGAGTGAGTGAGTATGCTTTTACGCCGTGTTTAGCAATGTCCCAGCAATATCATGGCGGCGGACACCAGAAATAGGCTTCATATATTGTAATCAGTAATATTTCAGAAGTAACTCGATCGGCCCTATGTGGTGTCACAGGTTTCTTCCCAAATTGAAACTAAAAGAACTAGGTGCGCTATACACTTTGAGAAAAGTGTCCATTATTATTTCAGCCTGAACAAGCAGACAAAAGAACGGTCGATGTCCATCGGATTCTGGCATTTGCTTAAATCACTAGGCTACTCCACCGCCCTCTTAGTGATATAAACACTCCTGGACAAACCTAGAAGGGCCGAAAGACGGATATAAATAGCACACATAGTGTTACCTTTAGATTTGGGATCATAGGATATCCCCTAAAGTCAGGTCATAACAGTTGTTAGTTTAGCTGTAATGAGTGAGTGAGTTTGTTTTACGCCGCTTTTAGCACTATTCTAGCAACATCACGACGGTGGACACCAGAAATGGGCTTCAAATATTGGAAATCGAACCCGGGTCTTCGGCGTAATGAGCGAACGCTTTAACTACTTGCCTACCACACCGCCCCCTGACTATTTGCAAGGAATAAGGAATACAGAAGGAAGTTTTGTACTTGTTTTAGTGGAATTTACAATCTTTTTAGTAAATGACTATATCGTAATGTGCAAGGGAAAACGAGTTTTAGTAAATGACTATATCGTAATGTGCAATGGAAAACGAGTTAGGTTGTTTTAGTTTCTGTTATTTAATATTTCCTGCTATTACCCGTTTCCCTCTGTTACACAGAATAATAGTTTGTTATAGTATTCCCAGAAATTATCGAGAAAGTTGTTTCGGCAAATATCTAACATATATGTATATAAACTATAGACGCTTTACTTTAATGAATATGTTGATTTTCTTACAGTCTAAGTGTCTTTTCAGTACCTTGTGAGACCTCCATGCCCTGCAATACACGACTGAGTGCGCCAAGGTACACTACCGATCTAAGTTTGTTGGAAATCGTGTGACAGCATATCCCAATATTCAACCACTTCCTTCTTCATATCCTCAATATTTCTAAGTCCTTTTTGGTTTATTCTGTCCTTCATTAGTCCCTACACATTCTCAATAGGGTTAAGATCTGGGTTGTAGCTGGGCCAGTCTAAAACTTGAACATTTTCGTCCGACAACCACTGTTTTGTGTAGACCGAAGTGTGTTTTGGGTCGTTATCATGTTGGAGAATCCAATTATCTTCA
Source organism: Haliotis rubra (assembly GCF_003918875.1). Lineage (NCBI taxonomy): Eukaryota > Metazoa > Mollusca > Gastropoda > Lepetellida > Haliotidae > Haliotis > Haliotis rubra. Next base: position 780,024 of record NW_025766981.1, on the reverse strand, counting down.
TTCCGCGGCTTTTCACCCAGTTAAGTCTTTGTAATTCTTGTCTAAGGGTTTCATTATATACCTGAGGACGTCCTCTGTTAATCATCTCATTTCTGATATTCTCAAAGCTTTTTCCCCTGCTCACAATCTGACCAAGTCGTCGGCGATCCGTACTGTAGTACTGAACTTCCTTGGCTTGCCTGCCCCTGTCTTGTGCTAAATCCCAACTCATGACTGAATATTCTTCAAGGTTCTGTATACTGTACACAGAGGAATGTCATGTCTACCAGCAAACTCTTTTGCATTAGTCACACCCTTTCATCATCTAGAACGAGCTTTCATTTCTCTTCTGCTGTCAAATCTGCCATGTCAACAAAAGAAGCCGCCTGCTACACCAGGGGGGATAACTCCTGATGTAGTAAGGTTCATTCTTAAGCCTACAAGAGTTGCCTCCCATATTGAACACCTATTTTAAAATTCTATTTTAGAAAACAAAGATTTTCTGAATAATTTCTGGGAAAACTCTATAAGCACAACCTGCTTGCCCTTATCTGTGTCCTTGTGCATCTGTGAAGATCGGGGTTAACTTAAGTTGTTTTGACACCGAGTTTGACAATCTAATCCAGAGTGATCTTCTCTTACGACCTGTTTCGAAATTTCGAAAAGCTATTTCAAATCAACAGTATCAGCGTATATGTCATATTTATAATTTGATTTCCCTTCTACACCCGACGTGAGCTTATATGCGTGACCTGAATACAGCGCGGGGCGGTGGGGTAGCCTTGTGGTTAAAGCGTTCGCTCGTCACGCCGAAGACCTGGGTTCGATTCCCCACATGGATACAATGTGTGAAGCCCATTTCTGGTGTCCCCTGCCGTGATGCATCCTCGAACGTATACCCTGGAGATTATCGAGGATGGCCGTGATGTAGCTGCAACATTGCTAAAAGCGGCGTAAAACTAGACTCACACTCACTGATCACAGTGCTCGGGTGTTTTATATTACTCAGCAGCAAAAAACACGTCAGTACGAATTCAAAATTAGATAGGCACTGTAATCAAATCATGACAGAAATGGACATAATAAGCGGATCAAAAACATTTTTTGTGTACAATATTTTGACACATCAATGAATAACTCAGCACAATTTCAAGACATTACGTGAACGTTTGCAGTCCATTCAGACTCTTGACTTCAGTATCTAGTGTGACCACCAAGAGCGGCAATAACTGCAGCACAGCGTCTATGCATGGAGTGCACCAATCGATTGATAAAAGCCATTGGCACCTCGAACCTCACTCTGAAAATGGCCTGGCGCAATAAATCAGCTGTGTTCGGCCTTGGTATGACATTATTCAGTCTCCTCTGAATTTCTTCCCAAAGATGTTCATTTGGGTTTAAATCAGGACTAAGGGCTGGCCACTGCATACGGCTGTAGGAAGTCCCGTGTAGCTCTGGCAGTATGGGCCTGGGCGTTATCATGCTGGAAAATTTTGTTCCGGTGACGTGCGAAATGTGGTATGACGTGGGGTCTGAGAGCTTGGTCGATGTAGCGCACCGCTGTGATGCCGCCTCCTCTCCCTGGACCAAGGTTCTGGGACACCACAGGTCCCACTCTCTGGTTCAGGCCTACTCCACCCCATACCATGATGCTTGCACCTCCCCACGAGTCTCTTTCCATAACACATTCGTCTGAGTAACGCTGGCAACGACGTCGCCATATTCTTGTTCTGCCATCTGCAGTTGATACGCAGTACCGACTCTCATCTGTCAACTGAACAGTTCTCCATTGTCTGGAGGTTCTATGTTCATGCAGGTAACCTTTGGATTGATCATGAGTGAACTGCTCCGAGATCCCGTGATTTAGCAGTAATGTCGCTGACCTCCAAGTCGACAACACACAATCACTAGTTACTGCCTTGACCTTTGCAGCTCTACTGATGACACCATACCACCCACGGGTATCTTCATTCGGGACTTTCGACACCGACCTTCGATTTATTTCGACACCACCTGAATGATCCATACGGAAATAGAGCTGATTTTCACACTTCATGGTCTGAGGATTACGTGCAAAATCGATGGCTTGTATTTGTCAAATTTCTAAAAAAATGTTTTGACAAGCAAAAGACAAACGTAGGTGTAGTTAGTCTTTGGTCCGACGCAGAACATTATTATCTACTGGTGCATACATAGATTTAAAGAATTGAAATGGATTGTTAAGAGGTTATTTATTCAACGTGGGGTAGCTTAGTGGTTAAAGCGTTCGCACTGAACACCTTGGTTCGATTCCCCACAGGGGTACAATGCGTGAATCCCATTTCTGGTGTCCCCGCCGTGATATTGCTGGAATATTGCTAAAAGCGGCGTAAAACTAAACTCATTCATTATTCAACGTGGCACTCCCTCTCCATGACAGTACACGCAGTAGCTATAAATCATATGCAACGAAACCTGAAAAGAAGACAAGTGTATCTAAAGATAATATGTGCAAGACAAACACTAGCATCTACTTTATTTACACAAATTTCTTCATGTGACTCATAAACATTTTCACCGCCTTAAAGATGCATTGTTTATACACAGTGACAAGAGTTTATTACCTTTAAACATCAAATTTAAATCTGATATAAAATTGTTGTTCACGGCTTTCTGTAAATTGTCTTGAATTATTATTAACATATTATTTAAAAGGTAATGTTTCAAACAACACGTGTGATCGAACAAACACAATCACAGAAGGTATTTACGTCTCTGTGCCTCCACTGTACATCAATTGTCTGGTCATACTGCCCTCTTTGTGAAAGACATGCATGTTATCAAGGAAACAATTATCAAATTATTTTGTGTACTATTATCCCCAAACCCAATATTTCGCAAGTCATTAAATACGATCTATAATCTAAATGAATTAGAATAAGGGCGACAAACATTTCATTCGTTTTTCAACATTCAAGTTTTATTGGTCATCTTAAATATACTGTCCATAATTAATATACAGTAACAAAATATTTTATCAATCATATTAATAGTGATACACCGCTACAATCTTGCATCATCATTGCTCTCGTGTGTAATGGTGTGATCAGCTATAGTGATATCTGCGTGTCAACACCAGTCGCCGACAGCTCTGTCGCCCACATACCCAGCACAGTCTGTCCTTTATCTCTAGTCCAACAAGTAGATGACCTCAGTCTCTACGTTTCTTTCATTTACTAGACAAGCATTAAAGCACCTGTTCCGGATGAATTATTCCAAATCGTTTCCATTCCCCTAAAGTAGTTTATGTTGCTTTTTTCTGGAAATGATCTTCGTTCCGATCCCACCTGAATAAGAAATGCACATACCCAATCGCCACATCCGTTATGTCAACAAAACTGATGGATGAACAGATTGAAACATTGATATCAACCCTTCTTTCTGTTTATTTAGGGTATTTCAGTTTCATCGTTTCATGTTATTGTGAATGTAAGACATTATACTTGAAACCTTTAAAATGATAAAATCGGGATTACTCTTGGATTAAAACTGCGAACATATCGGACCCGTGCACGACAAATACAATGAACGGTTTGCAACCCTCTTTAAAGTCTGTCATACAGACCCTGAAACAAAAAACGAAGAAAGCCCATGCAAGTCTAGAATATGTGGCAGTTTCAGGAAAACGAAAATGAACAAAGTCTCTGGGTTCCTTTTCGTTATATTTTATAATTTTATGAACAGATTTGTTTCTGTAAAATATGTGCATTTCAGAGACTAGATTGTAGTCTAGCGACCCCTCGTGTCCCTGTGTAATGCAAAAGCCTGAAAGGAAGCAAATCTAATTTTTCCTCAGGTTGAGGATCTGAATCTCCAATCTCACTGGGATTTCCAATTTAAATGATGTTATTTGTTTTCGATCAAATTTTAAATGAAATTATTTGTTTTCGATAAAATATTTTATTTTCAGAGACTAATCAGACAGAGTTATGTTTTTAACCCAAGGATGGCTGATTGACTTTTACGATGTCGCTGCACGCTGATTGCACACTGATTGCGCGCCCACTGCACGTACACAAGTTCACAAGTACACACAATCTTGTGAATCAACATGTGCTCTGGGGTAATAACCTTTAGAACAACAGATAGGCAGTGCAGTCAACTGAATGCTGTTTGTCAAACCTAGCCCAGATCTGAACTTAATAAGCGTCTTCTTCATATGTTTTATGTTCTCTCTCTCAAATGCGTAGATCGATGCTCATGCTGTTGATCACTGGATTGTCTGGTCCATTCGATTATTTACAGACCGCCGCCATATAGCTGGAATATTGCTGAGTGCGGCGTAAAACTAAACTCACTCACTCACTCATTGAATAGAGTAAATATCGTTGACCTTTGATTTTGGTATGATTCTGAGAAGCAGTTTTCTTGTCACGACATTTTTCGGCAGGTGTATGGCACGTGTGGATTTTAGAAATTATTCAGTTAATTTCGAAAAACGCCATGAGTGAGTTGAGTTTAAAAAAATATTCTGGCAAATATCACGGCGGAGGATCACCAGAAATGAGCTTTACACATTGTAACCATGTGAGGAATCGAACCCGGGTGTTCGGTATGACGAACGAACAGTTTAACCACTCGGCTATTTCCACCCCTTCCATACAAACACACCCTGATGCGAAAGGTTATTGGTAGACCTCAAGCTGATGAATCGCAAACCTGAATACCTTGACGGTTTAACGTTGACAAAGCCTAACTACCCTGACTTTGAGTTCGGTAATGTGGCACCAGGAGTGACCGACCAGGATCAGGCTCACCAAGTATTGTCACAGTAGCCCAGGGTCGTTACATCTAGGTGCTTCCCCTTCGAAACTGGATACGTAAAAACGCAAATTCAATTTCTGTACAGATAGACCGTAACCGTTAACTAGCATGAAAGGCCCCAGACATAAACCGGATCGAACACATCTGAGATGAGCTGGGCAGATGAGTGCAACAGAAAATGACTCATCATTCCACCTTAGGTAAACCCATGTTGACAAATGGCGGCGACTTCCGGTTAGAATGTTCCCATTTGTTCTCCTCTCCATGAGGAAACGTTGTTTCACCACCACCATACGAGGTCACAATCGTTATGGATTTTCTCTGTTCCACCAGTTTTATCAGTGTAAAAGCGCGCGTTGTGAATAGGAGGTCATGAACGTCATGCATTATTTCTCCAATACAATACACTCAGTTCATCGTCTGTATTGTAACTTGAATGATAGCAGTATGATACACAACTATTTTCATAAAAATGCACACACTTATTCCATTGTGGGATTCAGTTTAACAAGTTTCTAGTAACTTATTTGGTTTATTCTATAACACATGTTACATTAATTAGACAGTATTCATTGCATTGGTTCAGACTGAGGCATTTACGAGCTTCCACGATGCTGCCCTAGCGTAACGGAACAATGACTCACTCAACCAGGTGCTCTTGTGAAACTTACATTGCTCAATTTAATATAATGTATCATATTCAGGAACAATGTGCTTACATTATCTACGGGTCAGATGATCTTGCATGTGACCTGGGTGACGTAGAAACGAGGGAGCCTTTTTCAGGCTGGTGATAAGACTGATAGGAGTCGCGAAAGATAATTCTGACATTTAGCATGAATGACTCATGAAGAATGCCCGGGGGCTCGCTGCAGAAGCTACATCACAAGTTCTATTTACAATCATGATTCTACCTTGAGAGCATCACACATATCCATGCGTTGAATTCAATTGCTTTCATTACAATGGATGAAAGAACACCACTTCTCGATGGATCCGTGAACAGGCCTGATGTAAGGGGCATCCTGCAAGATTGGGAAGAAGATCCCCTTTCTGTCAGGACGCCCGTTGATGCTGCATTCAAAGAACATACCAAAGCCGATCTTTATGTGAATGTGAAGGTGAATGTAAGACCAAAGTCTGCTCCTCCTCTGAGACGAACTCTCATCGTGAACGACGATGAAGACCCAATGCCTGCACAGAGACAGAGGCCTAAGACAAGCCTAGGCGACGAAGAGGTGATGGATGATGATGATGATGTTTTGGTCCGCCGGGCCCTCAATTGGCAGAGGAGTGGGAACAATGAAGATGAGGAGTTCCTCAACAAAGACACCAATAAAAAGGAGGATTCTTCCAAGGCGAAGGTTGTCAACATGATTCTCATGAACATCATTCTTATTATCTGGCATATGGCCACTCACCTCCATGGCACGGCGTGGACTCAGTATTTCTTCAAAAGACTGGAAGAAGAAGTGTTTGGAAATACGACACGTTCTCCAGGCAGAAACAATTCGGGCTACGACCCATCCTACTGTGCCAATCCATCACAAAACGCATCTGGTGCCAACGAGACAAACGCATTGCAAGAAGAAGCCGAACAACTCCAGAGTACGTGGAGCATGAGGTTTTCATTAACGGGGTGTCCTATTGCTCTCATCAGCACAGTTATCTTCAGTGCCTATTCGGATTACATTGGTCGAAAAATATTGTTTTTGATTCCAATGATTGGTACGCTGTTCGGCTTTGCCTTGTCAACCGCCGTTATGCATTGGTCACTAAGCTTTTATATTTTATTTGTGAGCACTGTAATAGGATCGATTTGTACCACTGAAATCTTCTCCATTGCATGTTACGCGTTCATTGCAGACAACACGCCTCCTAAAGACTCACGGACCATGGGTCTGGTTGCTATGGGAATAACCCAGACTTTGACCAATGCAGCACTGTCTTCTGGTGTTGGTTACTACATACAAACTGAAGGGTATTTGCTGCCATGTATAACGGCTTTCGCTATTCTCCTGCTAGCAATATTGGCTGTTGTGGTTATCTTGCCAGAAACTAAAAAGACGCCATTGTCTTCAGCGTTGAGGAAACAGAAACAGAAGGAGAGGAAGATACTTACTCCTCTAGGAGCAATTAAAAACGTTTTCGGCTTTTACTTCACCCGAGGTACAGTGAGAACAAGAATAATGTTCTCGATACTTTTGCTGGCGATGGCTTTCCACAAGCTTGCATTGAAAACAGGAAGCATCGGTACTATGTGGGAGATGACCTGGCCGTTGTGTTGGAGCCCAGAGATGATGGGCTTCTATGGGACCGGAGCCTCCGTCATTTCTCAAATAATAAAAATCCCTCTTCTGAAGCTGTATCAGTGCTGCTTCAACGACGCGTTCATCGCCATCTTGAGCAACCTCGCCGTGGTTGGAGCAAATATACTGAAGGCATTTGCGTACGACAACGTCTTGATGTATGGGGGTAAGCATGACAATTCTTTGTGTATGTATGTATGTATGTATGTATGTATGTATGTATGTATGTATGTATGTATGTATGTATGTATGTATGTATGTATGTATGTATGTATGTATGTATGTATGTATGTATGTATGTATGTATGTATGTATGTATGTATGTATGTACGTACGTACGTACGGACGGACGGACGGACGGACGCACGCACGCACGCACGCACGCTCGCACGCATGTACCTAGGTCTATATATACGTACATACGTAGGTATGGAAGGATGATGCATCCATGCATTCAATAGTGTGTGTGTACGTGCATGTGCGTAGGGAAAGTAAAATCATAGCGCAGCTAAAGTTAAGATATATGTTGCATTGATTCGTTAATGCAACTGCTGTTGGTTTGTCCATTTATGACTTGTCCATTCCTGGCTAAGGTCCCACCCTTTATAGGCCACCTTGCGCAAACGGTAGATGTCGACCACCCGTCCACGTGACTGTTCGGAACTCTATATTGATAACATGATCAGATACGAATTTCATGCCTCGTGCAAGTCACGTGAGACGATCTTGTCCAGGCACCGTCTTGGGGCCTTGGACGTCCGGGTCTCGTTAAGACAACACACGTTTTATTTTATTCCGCGACACAGCTAATTCTTTGCCAGTCAGCGAGAAAATGATGTTGCATAAATTGTAATTAATGCAATTTTCTACACATCCTTTGTTTACCAACCCGTGAAGATCCGGGTTAGAACTGCTTGTCGTAAGAGGCGACCAATGGGATCGGATGGTGTGGTTCGCTGACTTGATTGACACATGTCATCGTATCCCCCAATTGCGGAGATCGATGCTCATGATGTCAATCATTATATGGACTATAGTCCGTTTGGCTCAAAAGCGGACCGATGAATTGCAATCTAAATAAAAAACTAATAAACATATAATACTCAATGAAACGCTGATCATAATGAAAATATCAGACCAACTCTGTGATTTGTTTGCAGAATTTATGTCCTAAAATTAAAATATCGACACAGTACACTATTTGTTACGAGTGATGAGTGCAGAGGAAGGGACAGCCAGGTGTTAGAGAAGACGACAAAGTTATTGATTCATTAACCTGTGCTGTGCCGTGTCCATCCTTTCTCGCACACTCGGCTGTCCCTTTCTCTGCACTCCTCCCTCGTAACAAATAGTGAACTGTGTCGATATTTTAATGATAGTTTGTTAAACAACTTTTTTTATTTTTAGGACATAAATTCTGCAAAAACCTCTCAGAGTTGGTCTGATATTTTCATTATGATGAGCGTTTCATTGAGTATTATATGTTTATTAGTTTTTGAGTTAGATTGCAATTCATCGGTCCGCTTTTGAGCCAAACGGACTATAGTTCAGACTTGTATATTTACAAACCGCCGCCATATAGCTTGAATACTATATACCGGCTTTAACAAATACACAAACAAAAGTAGAAACAAACAAAATCCTCAAGGTACCACCTAAAGAAAACTAATTATTAGAAATTATACTTTTCGTCACTTTCCTAGATTGGGAACAAAACTGTTTGAATGCATGTGACCCAAAGTGAACATAAATTTATGCATGACAATTAATATATATTTTCGAATAAACAGGTGTTACTTCAGAATGTTAACGACTCGTGAAGGTCCGGGTTAGAATATTGATCTTCAGTAACCCATGCTTGTCGTAGGAGGCGACTAACGGGATCGGGTGGTCAGGTTCGCTGGCTTGGTTGACACATGTCATCGGTTCCCAATTTCGCAGATCGATGCTCATGCTGTTGACTGTTCACTGGATTGTCTGGTCCAGACTCGATTATTTACAGTCCGCCGCCATATAGCTGTAGTATTCCTTAGTGCGGCGTAAAACTAAACTCACTCACTCACTGTGAGTGAGTATACTGAATAGATTACATTCAACATTTCAACAATAGTTTCAGATACCAGGACGTACATCACAGGCTTAAATATTATTTTTCTTCAGTTGCCATCGTCGGTGCCTTTGATGTAACAGTGGTCAGCGCAATCCAGTCTATCATGTCAGCGATGGCCGGACCGGACCGCCAAGGTAAGAGAGGAATTTTCTTTATCGCAAGCCATGATAACTTAGGTATTTCTATCACATGCCAGGGCGAGGCCACATTGGTTCAGGATAACGATAGGCAGTATTGCCACACATGTGGGTGAAGCCATAGAGGGGGGTGAGGGGCTGGGGGTAGGAAATGCAGTCGTGGTCACTGAAAGTTTGTTAAATGACCATTGAAACTCTCGTGATAACAGGTGAAGATGAAGTGTGCAACCCCAAACCCCCACCCCCTCCTCTCAAAAGCTGTATCCGCTCCTGGTAGCCAACGGGTTTTGCATCCGTAGATACAGTACAACCAGAAATTATTGAGAATTTAAAGACTGTAATTTTTTTTTTTTCACTCATTACTCACGTATTAAATGTGAATATTAGCAGAACATAACTCCAGATTCAAAGACAGGTGAACAGTTAGTATTTTGTCAAGTCACCATGGGCAGCAATGCAGGCTTCAATGCGGCGGGGCATAGTACTGATCAAAGAAGTTAGAAAGTCGTGGTCCATGCTGTCCCAATATCTGACCACCTTTTCTTTCATTTCAGCAATATTTGTCAGATTTTTCTTATTGACACTTTCCTTTATAAGTCCCCAAACATTTTCTATTGGATTTAGGTCAGGGCTATAGCTTGGCCAATCTAATAGTGTCATATTTTGGGTCCGAAACCAGGCCTGTGAATGCTTTGAACGATGTTTTGGGTCGTTGTCCTGCTGGAAAATCCAAACATTTCCATAGAACACGTCCCTCCAGAATTTCAGTGTATTAGTAGCCAAAGCCACACAGAACTTTCATCTGAGAAAATCACATTGTCCCAGTTAAAATTTCTATGCTGTAAACATCACTTCAACCTTCGCTCCTTTTGTTCAGGTTTCATGATCGGTGATGGAATTCCTCGACTTTTCTGACAACCCACTGCATGCAGCTCAGTTCTAATTGTCTCCTTACAGACAGCCACAGTTCCTCTATCAATCATATCCAGCCTTATGTTTTCTAAACTCCTTCGTTTGTTTTTAGAAACAAGAATACCAAAGCCGCCTCCTGTCACCGACAGTCAATTTTCTGGGCCTATCTGCGCCTCCCTGGTGCTCAATGCCATATCCATTTGCAATATTTTTCAAAACACGATAAACAGTGGACAAAGGGATGCCTGTTGTACTTGAATCACTTTAGCTGATCTGATGTCCTTGTTATAATACTCTAAAATCAACTTCCTCTTCTCTAAATCATCCATACTGAGGATCACTGAAAATGTCGTCTGCTAGCAAGTAAACAAAGGGGGATAACTCCTCACTAACTAATGAAAAAGGATTAGCGGAGTTGTCTCTCTTGAATGAAACCAAGCACTTGAGCTGGTCAAGGTTGTTTATACTAGAAATCCAATTAAACATATTCCTAAAATTCTCAATAATTTCTGGTCATACTATATATTATGCCTAAACCACTTATTTGCTTTCTGCAGGTGCTCTGTTTGGCAGTCTATCCATTATTGACATCATCAGCAGTCTGATTGGGACGCCCGTCTTCAGTGAAATCTACCAGTATACATTAAACATATTCAAGGGCGTGTCCTATCTGGTCGTGGCGGGATGTCAGGCTGTTGCAACCATTATGATCGTGTAAGTATTATGGACTAGGACAGAGACATGTTGTAGTAGTTTTAAGTTTATTTTCCTTTTCTTCAGTGTGTTAGGTTTAATTAGCAACATTTCAGTGTTGGTACAAGGTGCGATGGAATCTGATGGTGATGCAGATGTAACACAATTGCGAGATCCATTAGCAAGGAAATCGTCAAATATTTACGACAACAGTGAGTGAGAATGGTTTTTCGACGCGTGTAGCAATTGTCCTGAAATATAATTTTTAAAAAATGAAAAATGAATCATTTAATCATTATGAATATCTCGACGGGGGACACTAGAAATGGGCCTCACTCATTGTACCCATTTGGGCAATCGAACCCGGGTCTTCAGCGTGACGAGCGGAAGCTTTAACTACTAGGCTACCCCCGCCCCTTTTACGACAACATTGTACTATACTCACTCACTCACTGAATCATCTTGTGTTACAAATATATATATTATTATGCTATAATTATATTCATCATCACAGAATATATGCCGTTCTGAGCCGGATGGGATACCACACTCAGGTGGAACACATTAGTATCCATGACAACAAGACGGAGGAGAAGAACACGGCCCCAGCAGAAGATGACGACCAGGTGTGATGTCGTGTATGTCGACGTGTCCCTGGGATCGTCATTCTACAAGTGATGACACGCCATGTAGGGGTTCATCCAATCACACATAACTTCCGGTTGGTGATTCAACACTGAACGTCACAGATTTGCAGAGACATGCTTGACATCATTCGTAACTACTCGTGTCATTACGGCAAGCCGGATGGCGACTCTTATCCCTATCGTGGCCATGTTCACGACTAGGCCTTGTCAAAGCGCAAACGGGCACGTCTAGGACTATTTCCAAGGAAAGATAACTCTGAATTTCCAAACATGGCTCCTCCTAATAACTTATAATGCAACACGAAAGTCACTTTAAGTAAGTTTCTCATGTCGTTAACAAATATCAGTTACAAGATAATATTACAATCGCGGAAATAATAATGAAAATCGATAATCGCAAAGAAACTATTTGACCTCATTTCACATTTTACTTCGCGCGATTTGATTGGTTTGCCACGATTCTTGGTATTAATGGCGTGCTATACAGGTACGAGTCTTGTTGTCGGTCCTGTCATATCACTTCCTCATCACTCTGCCGCCAGACAGAGGAATGGCCAAACAGCCATTCTTTCGACACTTGACGTAATTCCCATAGACTTACATGTTTCAGTGCAGCATAAATAATTTTCATAAAGTGAGTTTAGGATGGATCTTTGTAAAATTTGACAGGCAAATTTGAAATCATCTCTGCTCTGCACACATAATTTCAGTTCAATTTTCCGACCACTATTTAACTAATGACATCATATTTATCAACTTACGTATGGTTCCACAATGCACAATCCCATCGGCCGCCATGTTAGAGGAGTGCACGGCACCGTACATATGTTGATTAACTTGTTGCCATTCGATAAATAAGCAGCGGAAAATTAAACAGAAATTATGTGATTGTAGGTAAGATGATTCCTCACAATTGTGCAACATTTGACTTGGATCTTACAAAAATTAATTTCATAAAAATTATTTATGCTACTCTAAATTAACCTGTAAGTCTATGAAATTACGTCAAGTGTCAGAATACTTTTTGCACGACTCTTTAGCCCGTTGTTCCTCAACAATGTTTTAGGGTTTGTATTATTTTCTGGGTTTGTCAATTGCAATGTTTTAAGAAGACGCTGACACACAAATACCCGAGTAATGTATTGTTTCGTTGAAATGAAATATTTTAGCCCTTAGATGCTTCGTGTATCTTTCTTTTTCCATTTTCAATTACAATAAACAAAATGGGTAAGTTTTCATTATATGTAGCACAGCATTCCCAGCGTTAGGATAACAAATATCGAAACGCTTCACTTGCCATAAATTACAAGAACAAATCTGCGCTTGAATTGAATTTCCTTACCTTACAAGAACAAATCTGCGCTTGAATTGAATTCATCATTCATTTTGCACGTCATTTTCTATATTTTCATTTCCAACGGTTTTAAAATATTCATGTTTTTTGGGGGGTCAAATACACGGCGGATAAAAGTAAGAAATGTAACAAAAGGATCATCAGAACAACATAAATATTTCTTCCTCACAATGTACTCCACAAAATAACTATCATACAATCCTTTCGTAGTTCCATACCTGGGCAGGGACGCTTTCACCGCTCTCCACGTACTCTCAATTTTATTAATGCACGCTCCATCCTCTGCATTCACAAATTCCTTAAATGATTCACTGTCACATGCTCATATCCCATCTCATTCAGTCTAGCATACGCCTTCCAACAATCAGAATGAATTATAGATCCCAGTCGCACCACTTTCTCAGCACACTCAAAAGGTATCTGCATCACGCTTCTCAACTTCCACAACATCCTGTTACTTTCTTTCTCGATACCCCAAACACCCACACACCATCCACTCGCCTTCCTCGGTGAAACTTTCGCTCCCAAAACTTACTCTCATCAATCTCCACTTCAATCCCTGGCCCACCTATCATCTCATTCTCCTCTTCCATCACAAACAAACACACATCTCTGCAATAATTAAACCAGTCAACCAAAGTGTGATCAGACCCCAGACGCAACTGCACTCTCACAAAATTCTCTTTCACGTGATAAACCCAATAAAACGTCAATTTCATAATTTCACGCCTTGCTACAATTTTATAATTGCATTTTTTATTTGAGCAACGCCACACATAACCCTCACTCCGACTCGAATCCTTTCGCTTTCCTATACTCCCACTGTCACACTTCCCACACTTCCCACTGAAATTTCCAATTAAACCAAACGCTTCCAGCCAATCCATCACCTTTCTCTCATCTCTACACAGCTCATACAAATCATCATACACCATTCTCCTTACAGCCATAGCTAAGCAAGTCAAATAAACAAGATTAAAATCAAGCAACAAGCAAAATACTACTCACCAACCGTGCGCGTTAAAGTTGTGGCAGTCGTAGTAACCCACTACTTTATTTGGAACATTCGACACGTTCGTCCACAATTGACCAATCAGAGAAAAGGAACGTCATCGGGATTTCCCCTTGATTACTAACGATTGGATTGATGTTTTGGAGCATTACTAAAATTCGTGTTTAAAACTATCGACGAAGTTTTAAATTAAACTTTTGCCAGTAAACACGAAAATGACCTCTAATTTCGTCTAAAATGTCTCCTAATGGAGATCAGCCCGCTCTCGCGTGCTTCTCTCTATATAAGACGCGCTGCGAGCGTCATTTACTGCTCGCGTAAAGCGCGAGCTATACAGAATACATTTCTACTTCCTGGTCTGCGGACCCGTCAACGGCAGGTGTCCCAGACTTTTATGCCTGTAGATGGGATTCTGCAGGATGTAACACGTAACAAGTTCTTCTGTGAGAATGATCTAAACTATGGATACTTGTGAACTAAAGATGACAATGCACAATGTGACGTCAATTCTTTCATTGAATTCACCCGTGAAGATCCGGGTTAGAATTGATCTTCAGCAACCCATGCTTGTCGTTTGAGTCGACGAACGGGATCGGGTGGTCAGGCTCGCTGACATGGCTGACACATGTCATCGTATCCCATTTACATAAATTGATACTCATGCTGTTGATAACTGGATTGTCTGGTCCAGACTTGATTATTTACAGACCGCCGCTATATAGCTGGAATATTACTGAGTGCGGCGTAAAACTAAACTCACTCACGCATTCACTGAATTCGTTCACCATCATATGATAAAGCTTAAAATAGGCAGCGCTTGGATATAATTTTTGGATATACCATATATGTGTATATAGGCTATAAAATGGATATAATTTTTGGAAATATCATATATGTGTATATATTAATCTCATGCAATCGGCGCTTTGAGTACTGCATGTGCAACATTGGACAGAATATACACATATTTCTACACACATCTGTTGAACCATGTACTCAAGCACTATCAGCTGTACGGTTAGGCGAGTTATCTCATAGATGTCACACATATTATCTCTGTATAGTCATTTCTTGGAATGTGTTTATCTAACGGGCTTATATATAAATATTTGTTATCTACTATTCATTTGTTTGTTGTCATTAGTTAGAGGTGAGGTGAAATTGGGTTTAACGTCGTGCTTGAGAATATTTCGCTCATATGACGACGTGCATGCGTGTGTATGTGTATGTGCGGCTGCTTGTACTAGCCCAAACTGAAGCTGGTTTTATAGTGCTAGCCCACTGACATACCATGCCGCAGTGAAGCATGAATACCCCACTCAGACACATTATACTGACTCCGAGCCGACCAGTCCTTGTTGTACCCATTAATGCCGAGCGCCAGGCAGGGATCAACAAGTACCATATTTTAACGTCTTTTGGTATGACGCGGTCGGGGATCGAACCCGCGACCTTCCGCTCTCCGGGCGGACGCTCTAACCACTACATCACGGAGGCGGTCTGTCATTAGTTAGAAGGAACTTCAGTCGAATGATTTCGCGATGGGGTTAGGCTATCTCTACTTGGCAGAACAGAGTTCTGGTCTCGTAGTCAGGAATAGAGATCGAGTTTGGAATGAAGGTGGTATTGGGCTTTTAAGCGCTTCCCCTTCTTCTTGCCCAAGCAATACTTGACAATACACGTACAATAATTTGCACGCACGCACACTGTTGATATACAATTATCACCCGTGAAGATCCGGGTTAGAATTGGTCTTCAGCAACTCATGCTTGTCGTAAGAGGCGACTAACGGGATCGGGTGGTCAGGCTCGCTGACTTGGTTGCCACATGTCATCGTATCCCAATTGCGTAGATTGATGCTCATGCTGTTGATCACTGGATTGTCTATTTACAGACCGCCGCCATATAGCTGAAATATTGCTGAGAGCGGCGCTAAACACCAACCAACCAATATGTAATTATCTTCCTATTGGTTTCCATTCTTTGGGGTTAATTTTAGAACGTCGCAATGAGTGAGGGCCTGGGGTTAAGGTATTTTTTTAACAGTGTTGCAGTCACATCATGGAACAACACACGTGCCACCGGTCACACAAAGTGATCTGTTTCATGCATACCGAGCACCTTCTTCCTCGACATTACTGACGTCCGTTCTCTCTCTCAAATGCGCAGATCGATGCTCATGGTGTTGATCACTGGATTGTCTGGTCCAGACTCGATTATTTACAGACCGCCGCCATATAGCTGGAATATTGCTGAATGCGGTGTAAAACTAAACTCACTCACGTTCATTCTCTATTCCGGGTTCGATTCCCTGAATTGGTCGTACCCGCCGCCAGTTTGATGGTTTATTGCTAACAGTAGCGGAAATTAATCAATTCTAACATCGTATACCAATTGCATAGATCGATGCTCATGATGTTGATCATTGGCGTGTTTGGTCGTAGATTATTTACACACCTCCGATATATAGCTAGAATATTGCTGAGTTAAACCGCAAAGAAATAAAACAATACCTTCTAACAAGTCTCTCTTTCAGGATTTATGCCGTGGTCGATCCCTAATATTTTTTTTACGTAAAGAAAGTGATAAGTTAGGATTTATACCCTTTTCAGCAATATTCCAGTAATATGGCGGCGGTCTGTAAATAATCGAGTCTCGACCAGACAATCCAGTGATTAACAGTATGAGCATCGATCTACGCAATTGGGATACGATGACATGTTTCAACCAAGTCAGCGAGCCTGACCACCCGATCCCGTTAGTCGTCTCTTACGACAAACATGGGTTACTGAAGATCAATATTCTAACCCGGACCTTCACGGGTCTTACAAATTAATGGATTACACACATGACAAAGAAGGAATCAATTCAGGATTAAAATTTTATAAACTAAAACACTGAAAATAGATTATATCTTGATAAATTGCGGGTTAGAGATGTTTTTGTAGTGGTCGAAACCAGGATACCCCAGATTCAACCGATAAATAGCCGCCAGGGCCATACCTGAGCTTATCTGCGCAACAACTAGTGCAAACCAAACACACTCACATGACATATCATAACATTGAATCAGGGAAGAGCAATGTCATAAATGGGTCTATAACCTATATGGGTTATATGCCAGCCTGATCGTCTTATCACAAGGAAACACAGAATTTTACCTTCCTCGTGCTGTCATATGACCAAGGTAAGATTACCACCTGTCCCGTGACTGGTAGGCTTGTTTCAGGACAAATCATTCCCTTCCTTATATCCCAGGTGCATAAAAATCAATGAGTCGTGTAATTGCCAAGACAGAATATTATTTTTAATTTCATGTCTACGATAGAAGTGCACGGTTGGAGAGTTTACACCCATGGAGGACAAAAGATAACAGTCGGTTACACATCCCTGGAGATCGTTCGGCATGTGATGTACCTGACATATCATATCCGTGGTATGATATGAGATATAAACAGTACGACACATCTGTAGTAGCTGGAACACTTACCTAGATCATCAACAGCAAAGATGGGCGAGAGGACGCCCCTTCTGGGAGGAAATCTAGAACGAACTGCTGGCGGTAAAATCCAATTCTCTGAGTCAGCAGAGGATTGTGATCCGCTTAGTCGCAGACAGATATCCTGGGATGATAGCCTCACCAGTGTAGATACAAGGATCGTCCCAGTTAGGGTCAGGCCAAAGTCGGCACCACCACTCCAGCGTTCTGTAGAATCAGATGACAGTGATGATGGATGGACCAATAGCTCGAAGCGTCGAAGACCCCAAACAAGTCTTGATCAAAGAACTGACATAGATGAAGATGAGATCTGCAGGATTCTCAACCGACAGAAGAGTGGAGGAAGTGACGATGAGGTTTTCCTGAACAAAGAGACGAATAAAGACAAGGGTGTTGCCAAAGTACAGATAATGAATATAGTGTTGCTGAACATAATTCAAATCATCTGGACCATTGCTAACCACATGCATTCTCCTGTATATTCGCAATACCTTTATCGACGAATCCTGGAGGAAGTCCTCGGCAACAGCACACTGCCGTCGGGACACAATTCAACTACCTTGAATGCCACCCTATGCTTTAAACCCTCCGCGAATGAAAGCGACTCTGATGGTAACAGCGGGTACTCTCTTCAAGAAGAAGCACAAAAACTTACATCTCAGATGAACATGTACTTCTCCTTGGTGAGCTGTGCTTTTGCTCTGGTCAGCACGGTCCTGTTCGGCGCCTATTCCGATTATTTTGGAAGAAAGATGTTGTTCCTGGTGCCCTTATTTGGACATGTGATAGATTATGCCCTAGTGACAATAGTCATACAATGGTCCCTTGACATCAAATTATTTTTTGTAACAGCAACCCTTACTGGCATTTGCACATCCGAGATTTTCTCCATTGCTTGCTACGCATACGTCGCGGACAACACGCCTCCAAAAGGGACCAGAACCGTTGCCCTGCTTGCGGTTGCCATTACGGAGACATTGACAGGTGCAGCATTGTCCACCGGCGTTGGCTACTACATCCAACTGCAAGGGTTCGTCCTTCCGTCCCTCACTGCAGCGGCCATCTTGGTTCTCACGATACTTGCCGTTGTTTTCATCCTCCCGGAAAAGAAAAAGGTGGCCCTTTCATCCAAACTACGGAAGCAGAAACTCGAGGAGAAAAAAATCCTGAATCCCCTTAGAGCTGTGAGAAACGTGTTTAGCTTTTACTTTTTCGAAGGTACTGTCAAACTTCGAGTTATGTATTCGCTGGCTTTGGTTGCATATTTTCTCCACGAAATTGCAGGAAAAACAGGAAATATTGGTACCCTGTGGGAGATGAACTACCCTTTCTGTTGGAGCCCCGAGATGATGGGTTACTACAGCACTGCATCCTCCATATTCGCCGAGGTAATAAAACTCCCTCTCTTGAAGCTGTGTCAATGCTGCTTGACCGATCAGTTCATCGCTATTTGGAGCAACCTCGCCTATACGGGATCCATAATATTGAAGGCATTTGCCTATGACAACTTCATGATGTATGGAGGTAAGCTCTACAGAGGCTGGGGTCACTCTGCAATGAGAACGGGGTCATAACTGCCATAATACATATGACTGTTCTGAATTGAGCACCAGATGGTAATCCCGTGTGAGTGAGTGAGTGAGTGGTGAGTGTTTACGGGCGGGGGCGACCAGAATTGTGCTTCACACATTGTACCCAAATCCAGCTTGAAGAACTAGCTGAATGCTTTTAAGTACCCATCATTCTGTACGAGGAAGTTATTACTATTATTGGTTCAGGAAAAAGTATCACAACAAGAATATATTTTGACAATGTAATAAATTGATTTATTTCAGTGGCCTTCATGTCGGCATTTGATTTGTCTGTTTCGACCATTATTAAATCCATGGTTTCAAGCATGACCGGGACTGATCGACAAGGTATGCGTCTCCTAATGCACTTTGAAAACCATTCTGTCCATTATATATATAATTTGTGTTTACTGTTCACCCAGCAGAAAATGGGTACCCGGTGGGATAAGTCATATGACTATCTTCTAGCGCCTCACAGGCAGCTAGGGTTATTTGGGGTAATAATAATCAGATTGTGCGCTTTGAACATCCTTATGGTTGGAAATGCATTATTATTGTGATTATTATTGTATATTTTAGCTATTGTTTCAGGTGCCGTGTTCTCCAGCCTAGCCATTGCCAACATCATTACCTCTATCACGGGGACCCCGATGTTCAGCGAGATCTACAAGTATACGTTGGACATCTTTAAAGGAGTTACCTACCTTGTTTCTGCAGGACTCCAGTGTACGGCCACGATTTGTTTGGTGTACGTATAACTAGTTCCTATCCCGCACATACACTATTATACTTCAGCTCCAAAATTAAATTCCTGTATTCTAGAACCATGCGTGCATATATACTGAAGTAGCCATGCTTCATATACAACTACCCGTGAAGATCCGGGGTAGAATAGGTCTTCAGCAACCCATGCTTGCCATAAAAGGCGATTTGGCTTGTCGTAAGAGGCGACTTACGGGATCGGGTGGTCAGGCTCGCTGACTTGGTTGACACATGTCATCGGTTCCCAATTGCGCAGATCGATGCTCATGCTGTTGATCACTGGATTGTCTGGTCCAGACTCGATTATTTACAGACCGCCGCCATATAGCTGGAATATTGCTGAGTGCGGCGTAAAACTAAACTCACTCACTCATATACAACTTATCCATTTATAAGGCGCATTTTCCATACTTTAATATTATGTTAATACATTATTATCCCGGTCAACGAAGGTACCTGTGAGGCGCTAGGTCAACAGTTCTATGAGGATCTCACTATTATGTTCGTCCGTGGAGATCCGGGTTAGAACTGGTCTTCAGCAACCCGTGCTTGTCGTAAGAGGCAACTAACGAGATCGGGTGGTCAGGCTCGGATGATGCATACCATCCCATTCCAATTGCATAGTTCAATGCTCATGGTGTTAATCACTGGATGGTCTGGTGAGAATAATTTACAGAGCACCATCATATAGCCTGAATATTTCCTAGTGCGAACGACTGAACGAACAAGCAAATTATATAATGTTCAATAAATTGTGCATCTTTTTAAGACACCTCGGCTTTAAGATTGTGATTTACAGTGTGGACGTGAATTTTAATTTTGATATTTTGTTTCTTTGCTGTTAACATGATATTCATCCACGTGTGTTTTTAATGTGAGCTACAAGTGATGATTGTTTACCTGTCGAGTGCTTATAAAGACATATTTGTTTAAATAACGCTTCCGGTATTTCCAGAAGTTGCCAGAAATGGTAATGTTCATGAGAATTCAGTACATCTCTTTGGAGAATTTATCTACACGAGAGCAGCACTCATAGCTAGCCACGGGCTGGTCGTCCACGTGTCACGGCCATATTCGGTTTATGCATCCACTGAATCGATACCTAAGTGCCACATTTACACTTTGGACAATTCTTGGATTGCAACAGATTAGTGGCAGAAGCGTACACAACCGGCTGATGAGGTGCAAATTCCGACCAGGTTTTGCTTCGACGATACGTCATTCATGCTTGGTTCTGCATTTGAGGTTCTTCAGAAGACAAGGCTTGGACAGTAATCCTGTTCAGAGATGACTCCAGGTTTCACCTGAATAGCTCATGAATACCGTGCTTGGGTACACATGCGTTCAGGAGATTGGGATGGAAGTGCAATGGTATGAGGTGGCATTCGCTATTCCCTCTTTGCACATGCAAGGACGTAACCTCTTGTTGCAGTAGTATTATACTTATGTATCGTAACAAACATTTTGAGGCAACATAACCTTGCTGCACTCTCCAGACAACTCCATTAGGGCATGTCTTGGCTGAGATGCAATGACGCCTACAACAAGACCGGAACCGACCGGTAACGCTAGCTCAGTTGTACCAGTCTTTGGTTGACTTTTTAGCAACATCTCCTGGGCTGTTTTCAATCATCTGATCATCATTGCAGATCGCCTGTATCAATGAAAAGGTGTTCACACCCGTTATTGACATTGAGTCAAGCTTGTTTCAGGGCCCGTTCCCTGCTCTCAGATGTCGCTTTTGTCATATAGCTCAGACTTATGACTAATTATTATGTTGTCATTTTCGATAGCATAACATTTAAACCACTTTGTGTGAAGCACACTTACGTACAATGTATTTCACCAGTGCACGCAGGTACATTACACAAATCCAAATTTCTTAAACTGCGACCATGGGGTAACCTTGAAACTTTCACTCATCCGCGACCTGGGTTTGATTCATGACACAGACAAGTGTGAACAGACCGTCGTTTTTGGTTCCAATTGTCCGTAATTCTGGACGAATTCCTTGTAAAGGCTTTCCAAATCTTCCCGAGGCATGGGAATTTACAGACCATTAAAGTTCAGTGTCCACCTTTAACCACCACTGGCTCACCCTTCGCTGCTCCACCTATTGACCAATCCGATTCCACATCTCACATCAGTTGTATTCGCTTCAATCAAAATAGCAAAGACCACTAAAAGATGATCTGATCGGCAATGAAGATTTTCATTATAATAAAACAGATCATACTTCGCTAAATATATCAAAACACTCAAAAACCTTGATTAAAAACATGAAATGATTTGAAAATATCTCTCGACTGATGGTACTGAAACCCTGTAAATCCTGCAGTCGACAGACTTCTGCACTGAAGTGGCCATGTTGTGAAGCATGTGAACAAGTGCGACAAGAGCCGTTAGTCAAGCTCCCCACAAGCAAATCCACACGACAGGCATCGTTCTGCAAGCGTGGAAATGTTCTTTTATAGTCAACTGATCCCTTGCCAGAGAGAAGATGTGGTTTCCTCCTATTTTGTATTGGTTGTGATGGTGGTTGTTACTGGTTTCAGTGGGTTCGCCGTGCTCGGCAAGATGGGGTACATGCAGCAGACTGAGATCATCAATATACAGGATAACAAGGAGTCCGTACCAAGCACCTCCACAGCAGAAGAGGATTCGAAAGTCTAGAGGTGATCTAACCTGGTGGACTGGGAGAAAACTTTACATAACAAATACCTGTTGGTTTGGACGAAACGCCATATACAAAAATACATGTTTGTTTGCATACACAATTGTTAATAGCTATCTGTGGCATGCTAAACATAAGCTTGGACTGTATTCTCCCCGGGAAGGTGAGAATGAAATTTAGATTTACACTGATCTATGGTTATAATAGTGGATCGCTTTCAGAATAAATTTGTCTTGCGTGAATGAAATATAAATTGGAAACAAACATTTGGCATCTCTTAGCCGTCTTGTTTCTGATGTTTTTTCTCTATTCAAGGATAAATCCACTTGTTCAAGGAATGTGCTGGTGGCTGAACATTAACTGACTGTGGAAGACGGAGTTTCCGGTACAACCTTTAACCAACGGATGATGATCCAATACCGAAGCACCGACAGTCCGATCTGGGTAATGGAGTGATTGAGACTGGGTGTTGCAAGACAATGTTTAGTGTTTGATGTGTTATACGTCGAATGTCTCACTATTTTAACATACAATGAAAATGTACAATTGACAAAGAGACTCTCGTGATGCAGTGAGTGAGAAAGGTGTTTCAAGACAATGTTTAGTGTGCAGTGTGTTATGTGTCGAAAGTCGTCCAATTATTGCTTGCACTGAAAAATTACAACTGACAAACAGACTTGAGTAATGCAGTGAGTGTTGCAGGGCAATGTTTAGTGTTCAGTGTGTCATTTGTCTTCCCGTTATAATTTGCACTGAAAATTTACAACTGGGCATATGTGCCCCATCGAAAGATCAGTATGATACACTCGGGACTCTCACAGCTGGGGACATGGAGGGCGGTAAGGCGGAATGAGCTGGTTGCGGGATTGGGATAACGTTGGATTTGGTCACAGATGTTGCAGGAGACGTTTGAGGGTGATGGTGAAGAATAAAATAGGTAGGGAAAGATAGAAGGAGGTCACAATTGGGGGTAGTAGTGAGCGTGCACGGCTGATGGACGCTATAATATGGATAGGATAGCGTCAGTGGAAGACTGACGAAGGTGGGAGAGATTTAGGCTGTTGGTTGAAGATTTTGGGATTTTGGAGGCGGGGTGTGTGGTGTGTGGATAGGGGAGGATAGACACCGTTCGTAGTAGCTGGGGGGAGGAGACCATGGGTCAAAGCCCGTATGTGTTTGACTGCATTCGTATTTAAGCACCTGTATGGCGTTTCTTGCACTCTTAGTCTATTAGAAACACTACAACATACTGGCACATACATTGGCATACTGGTACCACCTGTGAAAACCAACTTTGCAAAAATTTCGAACATCACATCTGGATGCCTTTCCGTCACAAATGAGTTTTCAGTAAAACTGACAACGAAGAGATTATAAATTTACTGAACAAAGACTTAATGGGTGATGGGGGTCAAAACTGATATCAACGTTATTATGAGAAGATAATAAATGATATATTCATTTATGGGTTTACTGTTTTTCTGTCTGTCATATGATCACTTTGGAAATGCACCTACAGGAACCAGGAAATGGATACACATATTTAGTTGCATATTTCTGCTGCTGCGAAGCTCTTGTCATGGCCAGGATCTAGACCAGATCCGGGTTGGAACTGGTCAACTCATGCTTGTCGTAAGAGGCAACTAACGGGATCGGGTGGTCGACACGTGATCGTGTCCCAATCGATGCTCATGATACTGATCACTGGATTGTCTGTTCCAAACTCGATTATTTACAGACCGCCGCCATATAGGTGTAATATTGCTGAGTGCGACGTAAAACAAAAACAACCTGGAAAAAAGCTTCAACAATATACAAACCTTAAAATCTATCAGTGGTAAAAATAAGGTCAATATATCTTTTCAATCTGTCCTTTGTTTATGAACATATGGATTTTATTATTTTTCATGGTTGCAATACCCGTGAAGATCCGGGTTAGAATTGATCTTCAGTAACCCTTGCTTGTCGTAAGAGGCGGCTAACGGGATCGGGTGGTCAGGCTCGCTGACTTGGTTGAGACATGTTATCGTATCTCAATTGCGTAGATCGATGTTCATGCTGTTGATCCCTGGATTGTCTGGTACAGATCCGATTATTTACAGACCGCCGCCGTATAGCTGTAATATTGCTGAGAGCGGCGTAAAACTAAAGTCGCTCGCTCACTAATTTTCATGGTTTGAATGTGCGAATCCAACGTCATGATGATGTAAACACTGTTTGTGGCTTCAGTATATTTACAAGCATTGTTGTCACTATCACCTGTAACTGTACGTGACAGGCGCGACACTTCATCACAACTGGTAAAACCAAACTCAGTCAGTCAGTCATCACAACTGACATGACACAATTGGCGCACTAGCCAATCGGGGAGGACCAAAGTGCAGATTAGAGACTCTCTGACACATATTTGTATTATCACTAGCAGTGAAATGTACATCGTAATACATGTAAACAACTCGGCACACACCGTCAAAACACGTGTCATTGAACTAACGGCACTATGTTTCTGACTTGATAAAACGTTTTCTATGATATACGTATCCTGATTTACAAACGATGTTTCAATGAGAGCCGTTGGATGACGTGACGTCATCAGCCTATTTAACAAATATAACAAATGTGAAATCCAAATGCATTAGAACCCAACGTGTTTGTATTGAATGTACAGTTTCCACCTATTACACATTGTGAGTGAGTGAGTGAGTGAGTACGGTTTTACGCCGCTTTTAGATATATTCCAGCAATATCGGGGGACACCGGAAATGGGCTTCACACATTGTACGCATGTGGGGAATCGAACCCTGGTCAATGACGAGCGGACGCTTTAACCATTAGGCTACCCCACTACCACTTTACACCTCGTGTGTTTGTGTCTTGCTTTATGGTGTTGTCTAGGATTTACCGTTGACGCAAGCACACGGATAAACCCTGAAACAAATTAACAATCAGCCACGTCCGTGCAAAAGAAAGTTGTTCTAACTGATTTACACTGACTGACTGACTGAGTTTGGTTTTACGCCGCTTTTAGCAATATTCCAGCAACATCACGGCGGGGGACACCAGAAATGGGCTTCACACATTGTGCCCATGTGGGGATTCGAACCCGGGTCTTCGGCGTGACGAGCCAACGCTTTAACCATTAGGCTACCCCACCGCCCCTAACTAACTGATTTACAGATTGCTGTGAATACCTAATATTAGCAAACAGAGGAAACAAAATCTTTCCTCATGACAAGGGTTCGGCCTAGTGGTTAAAGCGGTCGCTCGTCACGCCGAGGACCTGGGTTTGATTCCCCACATGGGTACAATTGGTGAAACCCATTTCTGATGTCTCCAACCATGATGTTGCTTGAATATTGCTGAAAGCGGCCTAAAAACATATTCACTTACTCACTCCTCATAAGACAGGTCTAGGCAGGTCGGAAATTTCTACATAAAATGGGCTGGGTAATAATTATTACTAATAATTTAATTAAATGATTTAATTCCTTCTATGTTGAATGTATTCATTAACGCCTAGTTTTCATGCTGTTGAGTCAGTTGGTTACCGCCAGCCTGGGAAGAATTGCAAGGATGTCACATCGTTCTAGTGAGTGAGTGAGTTCAATTTTACGCCGCTTTTAGTAATATTCCAGCAATATCACGGCGGGGGGACATCAGAAATGGGCTTCACACATTGTACCCATGTGGGGAATCGAACCCGGGGTTTCGGCGTGACGAGTGAACGCTTTAACCATTAGGTTATCCCCCACCCTCCCACATCGTTCTTAACTGATGTGGCAGAAAAGCGCAGTGTTGAAGTTCTAAAACATCCGTGATCAGAGTATATTCCTGACAAATCAGGGCGGTGTGGTAGCCAAGTGGTTACAGTGGTCGCTCGTCACGCTAAAGGCCCTGGTTCGATTCCCCAGTGTCTAGTGTCCCCTTGCTCACTCCTGACAAATCAAACTCCCACACAAAACCCAATAAGAAATCCCCCCCAAACAATAAAAAACACCTCTTTGTCCACGGAATGAGCCCACACATATTTATAGCTCCTATTTCATGTTGATAGTGGATGTATATAATAAGAATTCTGCAGAACACTCGTGAATACACGTCAGACTCGGTCTAAAAATTTCCCTGCGATGATATTATGGTGTGGTGGAGGTGTCTGAGAAGAAACGGGTACTGCTGGATAACAAATTACGTTACTCTAAGTTACATATTACCATCAGACACATTATACATCTTCAATAGGACATAGTTACCTCAATAAGTGAGTGAGTGGCTTGAACGCTGCTCTTCGGACGCGTCATGCACACCACCAGAGTAAGTTTCTTTGTTTGTTGTTTAACGCCTCACTCAGCAATAGTCCAGCTATATGGCGGCGGTTTGTAAATAATCGAGTCTGGACTAGACAATCCAGTGATCAACAGCATGAGCATCGATCTGCGCAATTGGGATGCGATGACGTGTATCAACCAAGTCAGCGAGCCTGACCACCCGATCCCGTTAATCGCCTATTTCATGGGTTGCTGAAGATCAGTTCTAACCCGGATCTTCGCAGGGTTCTACCAGTGTGGAGCCATCAGCACGAGAATGACACCAGTCGAGCAGGGCCCGAGCATATGGCCCACAATTACAACAAATAATTCTGTAAGGAAGGCAACTATGTATGGTGAGATTTCAAGGCGATTCATTCAATCTCTCGCAAGGTGTCTGTACCAGTTTTATGTAGTTTTAAAAAAAATTATTTAGGAAGAACTTGGATTTATTCAAATATCAGCTTTTACAGAACATTCAAACATTTATGACAAGACGACACCACATTTGCCGGTATTTACAAAGAAGAGATCTGGTTAACATTTAATCGCAGTAGCAAGATGAAGAGTTACCCCCCTTTAATGTTAAAACGTCACCAGTCGCATTTCAAATTCAACCTTTTGAGGGATTGTTTTTTTTTCACAATTCTTTAAAAGTTTAAAACATTTTGTTTGCATAAACTATTCATATTTGTAACTTTGAATGCAACGAATGTTTTGATAGGTCGTGTGAAAAGTTTCAAAACATTAGCCTTGAAAAATGACAGTCACAGCTGGAGCACACGCACGCACGCACACGAACACACACACACACACACACACACACACACACACACACAAACACACACACGAACACACACACGCACACACACACACGAACACGAAAAAACACACACACACACACACACACGCACGCACACGAATACACACACACACCAAAACACACACACACACACACTCACGCACGCACGCACACACACACACGCACGCACGCACGCACGCACACACACACACACACAACAAAACAGACACACACACACACACACACACACACACACACTCGCTGTGACTTTTTGCAAATAAGCTGGTTTTGGTAAGCAGTGCTTGGAATAACAGCGATATATGGGAGTTGTAAATTAACCATCTATTTACTTACTCCAACCAAATGATACTTGATATATTATGGCTGATGGTGACAAAGAGAGGTATTGTAACCAGGATTCCAACATAGACCCTAATCACACTGATGTGTCCAACCGACCGATGTCGTGATACTGTTGAATTTTAAAAAATTGAGCAACATGCCTATTTTCGTTTTGTTTTGCTCAAAACAAATTTGTGTTTAATCTATTTAATTAAATGGAAGATCCAATCATTTAATTCATCAGGGTGATCGAGTACAATGCCTACAATACTATACAAAAACTATGCAAAAAAAAACATAAACTATGGTCTATGCAAGAACTAAGGGGCGCTACCCTTGTACACGGGTCGATTCAAATAACGTGACATAATCCGAACATGGCGTTGTTCAGTGTACTACTGAGGCGGTGGGGTAGCCTAGTGGTTAAATCGTTCGCTTGTCACGCCGAAGACCCGGGTTCGATTCCCCACATGGGTACAATGTGTGAAGCCCATTTCTGGTGTCCCCCGCCATGATATTGCTGAAATATTGCTAAAAGCGACGTAAAAATCCAACTCACTCACTCACTCTCTCAATGTACCAGTAACACTTTTGAATCTTCTATAGTCAGATCATCAGCTATTCCAAAAAGCTAGAATTTATAGCTAAAGTATAGTCTTATGTCAACAAGGAAAATACCCTAATACGAAAGATTTGCACATAGTCCCAGATCTAACATTACACTTCAGAATCCAGAACTGGCTTCTTGGGCGATTTGGCGATGTGTGCCCTCTCGTCCTGGTCGTTGATAATGATCGTCTCGGTTTTGATCTGGCGTAGTATCCCCGGCGCCACGCAGTAAAACACCCTGTAACAGTTTTGTTATGCGTTAATAAAACACCTTGTAATAGTATTCCTTTACGTGAATAAAACACCATGTAACAGTTTTGTTATACGTTAACAAAAGACCATCTAACAGTTGCTTTACGTAAATAAAACACCCTGTAACGGGTTTGTTATATACTACCCATCAAAAGTTTAGACTCACTTAAAGCACTTACTATATGTTATGGATATATGTGTGGTTACATCGAAGATGAATTTCTCCACTAACTCTGGGGAACGAACTGCAAAACTTTATGCAGATGAATTGAGGATCATGCATTAAATTGCTAAAAAGCATGTGCAAATATCGTGCATGTGAACAGCTGTGCTGTGGTGTAAAAGTTTGTTAACAATTCGGCTATTTTCTCTCAGTTTCATCATTTTTTTTAACCCATGACAATAATCTTTTCAACGTCTCGAATTTGTTTTACAATACATCAGTTCATGTGTAAACAGTACCTTTAAACAGTATGATAAATGTTGCAAAATCTAGTTTAGAAGTGTTGACTTAAGTAGGTGGCTACATTTACACTAGTGAGTCTAAACTTTTGATGGCGAGTATACGTAAAAAACACACCATGGAACAGTTTTGTTCTACGTTACTAAACACCATGTAACAGTTTTGTTACGCGTCAATAAAACACCATGTAACAGTTTTGTTATTCGTCAATAAAACATCCTGTAATAGCATTGCTTAACGTCGATAGAACACTCTATAGCAATATTGTTTTACGTTAATATAACACCCTGCAACAGTCCTGTTTTACGTTAATAAAACACATGTAACAGTACTGTTTTACGTTAATAAAATACCCTGTAACGGGTTTGTTTTACGTAAAAAAATCCCCTGTAACACCATTGCTTTACGTCAATAATACACCATGTATTAACACAGTTTTGTTACGCGTCAATAAAACACCCTGTAACAGTTTTGTGATGCGTCAATAAAACACTCCGTAAAAGCATTTTACGTCAATAAGGTACCCAATAACGGGTTAGCTATGCGTCAATACACCATGTAACAGTATTGCTTTACGTCAATAAAACACCCTATAACACTATTGCTATACATCAACACTTGTCAAACTTCACAGCAATAAAATCTCATTATGCATTAACCCTTGTGAACATGATTGCTATGAAACAGAATCTACACAGAATCTCCTCTATGGATACACGTTACGAAGTATAATGGCTTTTCCTACTTACACAAGTATGGCGGCTGTCAGGGCGCGTGTTCCACCGCACGTGTAGTAGACGAATCCGCGCATCGTCTCCACGGTTGCATCGTACACGGCCCCGTATATCGTCATCCCCATCATAGACGCCACAGCCCCCGCCACGGTCAGTCCCGCAAACAAAGAGCCTGAACGAGTGAAACTAATATCAGTGTATGACGTAACACCAACATCAACCGATAGTCATCTCAGTGAGTGAGTGGGTGAGTGAGTGAGTGAGTGTGATTTTACGCCGCTTTAAGGAATATTCCAGGAATATCACGCCGAGAGACACCAGAAATGGGCTTCACACATTCTACCCATGTGGAGGATCAAACCCGGGTCTGCGGCGTGACGAACGCTTTAACCACTTGGCTACCCCATTACCCATCCGGCGTCTCAAATAAAATAAAAAAATCAGAAATGGTAATAATTAAGTGAAATAATTAGTCATTAACTGACGGTTGACACCCATGTGATCAGTGAGCTTGATCAGCTGATGCCATTAGTCGCCTCTTACGAAAGAAAAGATAACTCAGGAAGCAGTCAACGACGTACCTCTTGGATGACGTATTAGCTCTTTGAAGTGTGAGTAAGCTGGAATGGCTTTACGTTACAAATAGCAATACTCAAGCCTTCTTATTCACGCCATTCATATTCACATTTACTGAGCGTGTGAATTGGGTTTTACGCCGCTTTTAGCAATATTCCATCAATATCACGACGTGGGACTCCAGAAATGGGTTTCACATATTGTACCCATTTGGGGAATTGAACCCGGGCCTTTGGCGTGACGAGCGAACGCTTTAACCACTGGGCTACCCACCGCCCCCATATTTTATGACACTTTATGAGAAGAATGATGAGTGTTACCCTGAACGTCTCCTGGAGCCATCCTTGACACGATCCCTCTGATTACAGGCATCATTGGAGCAGCCAGTGCTGACAGAACGGTCTCTGTAGGACAAAATAACAGCCGCATTCAGCAAAACCGAGAGAAGATCTTCACAGAGCAACTGCTGTCTCCAAAAGGATGGGTTTTTATGAAGATACCACTCAAAACTCCTTTCACTTTGAAAGAAATGTCATTTTTTGAAACCTATAATATTTGTTGTTGTTTAAAGCCGCAATCAGCAATGTTCAATGTATATGAGTGACCTCAAGGTCATAAACATACTCAGTTTTGGATACGGTGACATGCATCAAGCAAGTCTGTGAACCCCTTACGAGAAGCATGGTTACTGAAGATTCTGACCCGGATCTTCACGGGTGTTGTAAGTAGCACGGGAATATGAACGAACTATGCCGCGATGGTACAAAATATATTTGGAAAAAGTAAATTATTTTACGCCATCATTTCTATATTAACGTAATCGAAAACGGGATATATTGTATTTGGGATTACACTTATTATATATCTTACATTTGACCACTTTCTAAAAGGCATTGTGCAATTACGAAATGAAGAATGTTGCTTTCATATGATGAAATTAACCTAACCATTAATTCTAAACATTGCATCATTTAAAATTGTAAACATTTTCCCCTGTCATATGACTGAGTGTCAGCTGAGTGATGACGGTACTAATGAAATCAACCATCCCCCCAAACACAAAACACAAACCACTTACGAACATATATCATATAATCAGTGTAGGCCAGACCATGAAGAACATCAGAGCCGCCTTTGACCAGTGCCGTCACAATGGCGATCATCTCGTCAGTTGAACACATGTGAAACAGCTTGACCACACCAACACTCAGGAACTGGTTTAGCAGCATGGCCGCCATGTTGACGTAGCCAATCATCTCCGGTCCCCAGCAAAATGGTTGATTAAGAACCAGCATGTAATCTATATATCCCGTGCCAGAATTGCCCACACTTGTGACGAAGAGCGCTATGAAAGCTATCCAAAACAATGACCTCTTTCTGCCAAAGTCTTTGGAGAAATAGAATCCAAAAACGTTCTTAATAGCTTTAGTTGGCGCAACGCAAGGCGATTGTTTCTTTTCAAGAGGAACTGTTTCTGGAAGAAGCACAACAACGAAGAATACTGAGAGGAATACGAGAGCGGCTGTGACAAAGGTAGGCCAAACAAAACCCATATATGTGATAAAGTATCCAGTCCCTGCTTGAGATAGAGCTGCAGCGAAGTAGGTTGTGAAGTCCAGAACAGCCATTCCAACCGTCCTGGATGCTTTAGGTGGTGTATTGTCAGCGGTGTACACATAGCTGGCTAGACTTACACCATTGTATCCAGCCGTAATCCCTGTGATGGCTTCCCCGATGTACATATATCTCAAGTCCATGTCCCAGTACATGATCACTGTACACAGTCCATTACGAAGACCTTCGCCCATCAATGGAACCACAAACAGAATCCGTCGACCGATAAAGTCAGAGTACGAACCAAGCAGCGTGGAGGTTATAATGCATAACGGTACGCTAATGTAGCTGAACATAATCGTCAAGTTGTTGCTCATTTCTTCTGCCTGAACGTGAGTTTGGTATGCTGGATCTGATTTGTTCACGAAACATTTTGATGATGCGTTGGTGGAGAAACTGTCTGTTCCATTGTCCACCAGCTCGCTTAAGTAACGCTGGTACAGGTACTGAGAGAGAACTGGACTCCGCATATTGACAGATAAATGGAAGATCAGCAACACGATGTTGGCTTTGAGGAGATTGCCCAGCTTGGATCTGTCTTCTGAATCTTTGTGAACTTGAAGCAGAGGCGTGGACTCCATGGTGGCTGCAGGCGAGGTTATTCACACCGCTGTCCACCTCTCTGTAGAGGTTATATCCATGGGATAACGTCTTGTCTGTAATCTGGGTTTCATAAGCTATTTACGTCAGGTATGTGTAGGACCGATACAGTTATCGAGGTGACAAGGGCTGGATGAGCAATGGACCAACTATTTACCTTTCACGCCAATCATCTAATTCAACTATACACAGTAGATACGGGAAATAGGTGTAATTTGTCTAACTGCGGCATGCAACTTTCACGCAGTCAGTCACTAAAGTACAGTTTTAGAGACATTGTCTCTGTCATACAGACAACCCTTGAAGATCCGGGTTAGAATTGGTCTTCAGTACCCCATGCTTGTCGTGAGAGGCGACTAACGGGATCGGGTGGTCAGGTTCGCTCATCGTAGATGGATTCTCATGCTATGCATCACTGGATTGTCTGGTCCAGACTCGATTATTTACAGACTGTTTCTTGTCTAACTGTCACCAATTTTCGTACGAAGAAGCAAGCTCCAAGAACCAGAACTTTGACAAAGACTGAAGATCTGTGGCCAAAGTTTCTTGACGA
This sequence comes from Haliotis rubra, assembly GCF_003918875.1. NCBI lineage: Eukaryota > Metazoa > Mollusca > Gastropoda > Lepetellida > Haliotidae > Haliotis > Haliotis rubra. The sequence goes on along the minus strand of NW_025766981.1, from coordinate 746,713 downwards.
AGTGACAAATATTTTTGTTTGCGCCGGCAACACAAAGAGTGAATAAAAGCTGTTAAAAGAACAACATCCTCTTGTAATTAAGGTAACAATCTTAAATAGCTTGGACACAATATTACAAGAAGTTGTCCATAAAGTCGTATGATCAGTTTTGACTCACTGCCTTCCAGCATGCCTATCAAACAAGGGATATATATGGTTTTGCGCCGTTGTATGGTATTCCAGAAATATCACGGCCTCAGACACCAGATATGGGCTTCCCACACTGTATCATGTATCTTCGGCGTGACTAGCGAACGCTTTAACTACTCAGCTTCCCTGGCTGACTGTGGAGGCGTAATCTCATCATGTTCAGTGACAACACACTCGGTTACCGAATTTCTTATCACATTAGTGATAACACTGACAGCCACAAATCTATGTATATGGACAGTCTACGTTTAGCATACTACGGTTATCACAAACTCACAGGGTCACGGTTTTTACTTCATCATAACTGTTTTCGTCAGTTTATTATAAACACACTTTACCGTGTGTTGTATTCTTGAGCTATCGTATGAAGCCCATTTCTGGTGTCCCCCGCCGTGAGGTTGCTGGAATATTGCTAAAAGCGGCGTAAAACCAAACTCAGTCAGACAGTCAGTCTTGAACTATCCTGGCTGACTTATCTATTGCACTCATTGCTGAACATACCACTGGTCACGAGCCACAGCGTTTTTAAAACACTGACCATCGTATACATTTAACAATATACATAGATTCTGCTTCTGATGGATGTTTCCGTCAAAGTCAGGAAATATAATGAAACACGTCTTACAAGTTAAGAGAGAAGAGAGAAAATAATGTTTATTATAGTGTCACATGTTATATGCACTTCATGGTAGAATACGTACACAGACAATGAAAACATCCAGCCTGGAACGGCAATGTGTATATAATCATACATCAGAGTAAGATAGATAAACACATATACATATACCTACAAATGGTCAGTGTTAAGTTACGACAATATGTTCACACACACACACACACACACACACACACACACACACACACACACACACACACACACACACACACACACACACACACACACACACACACACACACACACACACACAAACACACACACACACACACACACACACACACACTAACACTAACACACACAAACACACACACTATAATACACAAACACACTAACTAACACACACAAACACACTAACACACACACACACACACACACACACACACACACACACACTAACACATACACTAAATACTATATACAATCACGTACAGAATCACGACATACCTTTCAACAACGCCCCTCCTCCCCTTTCCATGCACGCAGTCTATTCGTGCCACAAACGAATTATATAAATTATTCCCAAGCAGAATTACCACATACAAGTGCAAAGATTAAATGAGTGTCAACATTTGATCAGTTAATTTACAAAGATTATAATAGCTTACTTCACATCTGAGTAATGTGATAAATATATCAGGTGAAGGTAAGTTTAAGAAACCTGACGTACATTATAAGTTGTTCACTGGTCACGAGGGGGGCATACCCTCGATGTTTGTTTATGTTCCTTGAGCCCGAAGGGCGGGGGGAACATAAACAAACATCGAGGGTATAAATATTTGTGTAGCCATCGCTAGATTTTGCTGACAAGAAAATTTGCATTCGAAAAACATCGGTAATTTCCGTACATCATACGTGATTCAATGTTATTCGAGATAAAGAATTACTACCACGAAGTACCAAATGAGTTGCCATTGACAGCGGGGTACATTGAAATGTTACTCGCTTGTAAGAAGGGTACATTGAAAATAATAGAAGAGCGCTCAGCCACTCAGAAAGCAACATTTATGTGTGAGGTAAGATAATCTCTCATAGCGCTCATAACATTATAACGTAAGTCATCATACACATTACAGTGAGTGAGTATGGCAATATCACTGTAGGGGACTTCATACCTTGTACCCATGTGGAAAATCGAACCCGGGTTTTCAGAGGACGTTTAACCATTAGGCTATCCCGCCGTCCCCATACACATTAAAATATATACTCATGGAAACAAATAATGGAACACATCAAAGGACAGGTGTTCCTTTATTCTTTTCCAGGTTTGTTCACAAGGTATGTATTGCACCGTGGGTGAAATTCTGGAAATAAATAAATAAACACATGCACTTTCATGTGTTCCCTTATTTTTATTCCATGAGTATATTTATATATATATATATATATATATATATATATATATATATATATATATACGCACAAAATGTCCAAAGTAGTACAGGTGTTCAGTCATAAATATTGCATAGATAAATAAAAACAGAATGCCTTTTTTTCTCCAACATGTTTCGTTCTTTACTCTTCAGGGAGATTCACAATCTCCTGAAGAGTAAAAGAACGAAACATGTTGGAGAAAAAGGCATTCTGTTTTTATTTATCTATGCAATATATATATATATATTGCATAATATTTATATATTATATATAAATAATTAAAACGTTTGATTTCTTACATGGATACAATGTGTGAAGCCCATTTCTGGTATTCCCGCCGTGATATTGCTAAATTATTGCTAAAAGTGACGTAAAACCATACTCCCTCACTCAGTGTAATAGTAACACTTTTGAGTCTTCTATAGTCAGATCATCAGCTATTCCAAAAGCTAGAATTCATAGGTTAAGTATAGCCATATGTCCACAAGGATTAGACCCTAACACGAATGATTTCCACATAGTCCCAGATCCATTTGCAATATTACACCTAAGAGTCAAGAACTGGCTTTTCGGACGGTCTGGCGATGTGTGCCCTCTCGTCCTGGTCGTTGATAATGATCGTCTCGGTTTTGATCTGGCGTAGTATCCCCGGCGCCACGCAGTAAAACACCCTGTAACAGTTTTGTTATGCGTCCATAAAACACCATGTAATAACATTCCTTTACCTTAAAAACACACCGTGTAACAGTTTTGTTATGTGTCAATAAAACACCCTGTAATAGCATTCCTTTACCTGAAAAAACACCATGTAAAAGTTTTGTTATGCGTCCAAAAACACCTTGTAATAGCATTCCTTTACGTTAATAAAACACCATGTAACAGTTTTGTTATGTGTCAGTAAAACAACCTGTAACAACATTCCTTTACCCTAAAAAAGCCGACTATGCAACAGTTTTGTTATGCGTCCAAAAACGCCCTGTAATATCATTCCTTTACGGTAATAAAACACCATGTAACAGTTTTGTTATGTGTCAATAAAACACCATGTAGTAGCATTCCTTTACCTTAAAACAATCACCATGTAACAGTTTTGTTATGTGTCAATAAAACACCCTGTAACAACATTCCTTTACGTTAATAAAACACCATGTAACAGTTTTGTTATACGTTAATACACATGTAAATAAAATGCCCTGTAACGCATTTGTTAAACGTCAATAACACCCTGTATCAGGTTTGTTTTACGTTACTAAACACCATGTAACTGTTTTGTTATGCGTCAATAAAACACCCTGTAATAGCATTCTTACGTCAATAGAACACCCTATAACAGTATTGCTTTACGTCAATAAAACACCCTATAACACTATTGCTATACATCAACACTTGTCACACTTCACAGCAATAAAATCTCATTATGCATTAACCCTTGTGAACATGATTGCTATGAAACAGAATCTACACATATCCTCTATGGATACACGTTACGAAGTATAATGGCTTTTCCTACTTACACAAGTATGGCGGCTGTCAGGGCGCGTGTTCCACCGCTGGTGTAGTAGACAAATCCGCGCATCGTCTCCACGGTTGCGTCGTACACGGCCCCGTATATCGTCATCCCCAACATAGTCGCCACAGCCCCCGCCACGGTCAGTCCCGCAAACAAAGAGCCTGAGCGAATGAAACTAACATCAGTGTATGACGTAACACAACCATCAACAGATAGTCATCACGTGGTTCAGTGAGTGTGTATGATTTTACGCCGCTTTTAGCAATATTTCAGCAATATCCGACTGAGACCAGAAATAGGCTTTGCATTTTGTACCCATGTGGAGAATCGAACCCAGGTCTTTGGCGTGACGAGCGAACGCTTTAACCACTAGGCTACCCACGGGCCCCCATATTTTATGAGATTTTATGAGAAGAATGATGAGTGTTACCCTGAATGTGAGCTGGAGCCAGCCTTGACACGATCCCTCTGATTACAGGCATCATTGGAGCAGCCAGTGCTGACAGAACGGTCTCTGTAGGACAAAAGAACAACCGCATTCAGCAAAACTGAGACATGGTCTTCAGAGAGCAACCGCTGTCTCCAAAAGAATGAATATTATTGAAGATACCACTCAAAACTTATTTCACTTTGAGAGAAATGTCATTTTATGAAACCTAAATTTATGTTTTATAATATTTATTGCTTCCACCTATATGATTATTTACAGACCGCCGCCGTATAGCAGGACTATTGTCGAGTGCGACGTTAAACAACAACATCAACAACAACAACAACAATAATACACGGGCCTTCACGCGTAAATAGCATGAAGAATATGAACCGCGATGACATTAATGATATTTGTAGAAAAATGTTTTTAATGTTTTTAAAGTTTGATTTCTATTTTAACGGAATTAAAAAGGATTACACTGAAGGTATACCTTAAAAGTCACATGCAACCAAAAAATCAAACATAATAATTAAAACACAATTATCACTTCTTCATGACATATAATATGCATTGCTGAATATGAAAAAACAAATAAACAAAATTATAAGCGTATAATCGCAAATCAAAAGTGCAATATTTTGTACTTGGGTTTACCTCCCTCGAAACGAAGCAGCCGGGATACCGAACCCAGTCAGAGCGGGTGGGTGTGCACTCAAGTGTAACGGCTGGTTCATTTGCAGATGCCTTCACGGCTCATTGTGTGTGTATATATAGAGATGTTGGGTTTTGTAAATACAGGCTCATTTTTTGTGTATAACATTTTGCAATCAACAGACATCATAACATGTCATGTGTTCAAGTATCACACCTGCCTGTCTGTGTAATTACATAATGTGACAGAGACCGAACTCGGGCCATAAATCAATGCGTTTTGTTTATGGTGTATAGCCTGATTGGTGTTAAGTTCAAATTGCATGTGGTCAGTGATCGCAGTTGTGTATTGAATATTGTCATTAGCAGAAGGCAGGCAGACACACAGGTGTCAATAAAACAAGACATTGAGTTTTGTCTGTGACAACGACATATCTATATCACAGTTAGAAATGCTGTCAACGCTAAATAATGACATTGCTTTTAAGTATCGAACTGAGAAAGTGACTCGGTAAGAAGAACGTGTGGTGAAATAGACAAATGAAATTATATAAACAGTTTATTTACTGTCATAACATATAAAAAAGCTCGCGCCTGTGAGATATCAACAAAACATTAGAAAAATATCTCACACCAAAGCCTTCACCGAGTATTCACCAGACAGCCCGCTTCCAAGTTGCGCGAACCTATTTCACTGCGCACGTGCTATGAGCGCAGCCCAGTTGTTGAAACCAGTTTTTCCCCGAAATTTTCGGGGGAAAATTAGTGAATCGTTTGAACTCCGATTTCGCGCGGTTTTTTCATCGCGTTATTTTTCAACTTTATAAGGTATACCGAAAGGTATCAGAATCTGCAAAGTTGTGTTTTACGTTGCATGTGACCTTTAACTTTAACCAATTTCTAAAGGCATCGTGTATTTACGAAATTAGGAATGTTGATTTCATATGATGAAATTAACCTTACCATTAAATCTAAACATTGCACCATTTAAAATTGTAAACATTTTCCCCTGTCATATGACTGAGTGTCAGCTGAGTGATGACGGTACTAATGAAATCAACCATCCCCCCAAACACAAAACACAAACCACTTACGAACATATATCATATAATCAGTGTAGGCCAGACCATGAAGAACATCAGAGCCGCCTCTGACCAGTGCCGTCAAAATGGCGATCATCTCGTCAGTTGAACACATGTGAAACAGCTTGACCACACCAACACTCAGGAACTGGTTTAGCAGCATGGCCGCCATGTTGACGTAGCCAATCATCTCCGGTCCCCAGCAAAATGGTTGATTAAGAACCAACATGTAATCTATGTATCCCGTGCCAGAATTGCCTACACTTGTGACGAAGAGCGCTATGAAAGCTATCCAAAACAATGACCTCTTTCTGCCAAAATCTTTGGAGAAATAGAATCCAAAAACGTTCTTAATAGCTTTAGTTGGCGCAACGCAAGGCGATTGTTTCTTTTCAAGAGGAACTGTTTCTGGAAGTAAAACAACAACGAAGAATACTGAGAGGAATACGAGAGCGGCTGTGACGAAAGTAGGCCAAACGAAACCCATATATGTGATAAAGTATCCAGTCCCTGCTTGAGATAGAGCTGCAGCGAAGTAGGTTGTGAAGTCCAGAACAGCCATTCCAACCGTCCTGGATGCTTTAGGTGGTGTATTGTCAGCGGTGTATACATAGCTGGCAAGATTTACACCATAGGCTCCTGCCGTAATCCCTGTGATTGCTTCCCCGATGTACATATATCTCAAGTCCATGTCCCAGTACATGATCGCTGTACACAGGGCATTGCGAAGACCTTCGCCCATTAGTGGGACTACGAACAGAATCCGCCTACCGATGAAGTCAGAGTACGAACCAAGCAGCGTGGAGGTTATAATGCATAACGGTACGCTAATGTAGCTGAACATGACCGTTAAGTTGTTGCTCATTTCTTCTGCCTGAGCGTGCGTTTGGTATGCTGGATCTGATTTGTTCACGAAACATTTTGATGATGCGTTTGTGGAGAAAGTGGCTGTTCCATTGTCCACCAGCTCGCTTGAGTAACGCTGGTAAAGGTACTGAGAGAGAACTGGACTCCGCATATAGGAAGCTAAATGGAAGATCAGCAACACGATGTTGGCCTTTACGAGATTGCCCAGCTTGGATCTGTCTTCTGAATCTTTGTGAACTTGAAGCAGAGGCGTGGACTCCATGGTGACTGCAGGCGAGGTTATTCACACCGGCTGTAATCTGGGCGTCATGAGGTAGTTACGTCATCTATCTGTAGGAGCGATACAGTTATCGAGGTGACAAGGGCGGGATGAGCAATGGACCAACTATTTACCTTTCAGGTCACTCATCTAATCAGTTGAATGGCGTTCAACACTACACAGTAGATACGGGATTTAGATGCAATTTGTCTAACTGCGGCCAAGAACAACTTTCACGCAGTCAGTCACTCCAGTACGGTTTTAGAGACAACTTCTTTCTCTTACACAGGCGCCCCGTGAAGATCCGGGTTAGAACTGGTCTTCAGTAAACCATGCTTGTCGTCAGAAGCAAATAACAGGATCAGGTGGTCAGGATAGCTGACTTGGTTGACATATGTCATCGTATCTCAACTGCGTAGATCGATGCTCATGATGTTGATCACTGGATTGTCTGGCCCAGACTCGATTATTTAGAGGCCTCCGTCATATAGCTGGAATATTGCTGAATGCAGCGTTAGACAACAAACAAACATGGTGTAAGTCACATCACAGTTACGAACATGAACGAACACAGTTAGTATCATAAAGTTTGCAAAAGCACATCTGGTTATTTTACAAAAGTTTACTGACAAATGATAGATAACTAATATTGGTATATAGAGCATCTGACTCAAGTGTCTTTTGATATCAATTATATCAACAGGAGTTCATAAAGTTACAAATCTTAACTTTTATCAACGAGTATTGATATATTTGATATCAGAAGACACGAGGGTGAGATTCTATTTATCATCCAAAATCGCCCTTCATTAGTTTTCAATGAAAAATGTACATCTCTGAACACGGTACTGCCATTAGACTTGCAGTGCAGCGATGTCATAGCATTGTGACGTCATCAAGTTCATGACGTCATAGCATTGTCAGGGCATTGTACAAAATCTACTGTCAAAAATACTTAAGAAATACAGTTCGCTCTACCACCATGTAGTGTCCGAGTGCTTTAACGTTATAATAGTTCAGGGCGAAAGTGTGCTTATTACACTTTCTAAGATGCCTGGCGGGTAGAACAATCGAAAAAAAGAATACATTATCAGACAATAAAGGTATAGTTTTTGGATGACGTAACAATTGAATGACGTTATCTCGTCACTGCGCCATTCTAGTGTGCCCCCCTCGTAATCGAATCATTTTACATAACGTCACAATGTAAGTGACGTCACGATGCATGTCAGTTGTCATCGCCTCGTACGGCCTCCTACAGTAAACTACTCCGTTGCATCCCGTTTCTTGGTTTGCAGTTGCTTCACGCAGCTACCATCACTGGTGGAAACATTACGTTTATGTTTTACGACGGTTAAATTGTGTCAATTCGACTCACAAGTTTTCAGCGACACGGTAACGTTCGCAATGTTTACATTCCCACAATGCAATCGTGGAATGTCGCTTGACTACTCAGCTTCATCTGGATGTACTGATCTAAACTTACGTTGGTAGTAGAAATGCGACGTTCATATTGCCCCATATGGTTTACGTTAATGGCAGATGTAATTAAAATAATTCAGAGAAGATATTTAATCCGAACGTAAACCGTCATCAAACTGTTATCATTTGTTTTTTTCTGGTAACGTTCGTCTTAACGTAGGGGGGCAGACACATCAATAGAACAGCGCACCAGTTAGCCCTGTGCGAGGATTCTTAATTTTGGTCACCGACACCGTCATTTGTTTTCTGCCTTAGATTAATCGTAATTATCCTTAGAAAGTATTAAATTTAGCATCTTAGAAAGAGTAAAGTTTCGCTCTACCCCAATGTGTTTTGAGTATAGTTTGCCCTGAACTATTATAACATCAAAGCACTCGGACTACCGTCCTCGTGCTTTTAATTATAATAGTTCAGGGCAAAACTATACTTTATTACAAAACACATTGGGGTAGAGCGAACTTTATTTCCTAAATACATGGTGGTAGAGCGAACTGTATTTCTTTTCTAAGATGCCAAATTTAATGCTTTCTAAGGATAATTACGATTAATTTAAGGCAGAAAACAAACGACAGTGTCGGTGACCTAAATTAAGAATCCTCGCACAGGGCTAACTGGCGCGCTGTTCTATTGATGTGTCTGCCCCTACGTTAAGACGAACGTTACCAGAGAAACCATAGGAAGGTCACGAGTTTCGTATAATTCGTATGTAATGAGACCGAGTGTGGTATTTTATTTATTACCCACGTCTTACATGCATTGAATTGACAAAATAGCGTATTTTTGTTATTGTTATGGTTTCAAACCGAAACCGGTTTCATAAAGAGGTTGCGGAAGAATTTTGTTCTGAAGTACACTTTTGCATGACGTCACACTGTATTGACGTCACTACGCCATTCTCGTCTGTCCCCTTGGTAACCGACGTCACGATGCATGTCAGTTGTCATCGCCTCTCGTACAGCCTCCTACAGTAAACTACTCCGTAGCACCCCGTTTCTTGGTTTGCAACTGCTTCACTCGGTTAACATCACTGGTGGAAACATTGCGTTTATGTTTTTCGACGGATATAATGTCTCAGTTCGACTCACAATTAAACAGCGACACGGCAACGTTCGCAATGTTTACATTCCCACAATGCATCTAAGTTGTAGAATGAATGAATTCACGTGTTTGTTATGAATGAACAAGTAGTTCCGTCACAACGTGACCTAACTGAGAGGTCATCGGTTATCCAATCAAATCGTTAGAATCTCAGGTCAAGTCGTTACGACACAGGTCAACGCGATACGACACTCGTGTGACGTACGAGATTAGTATGCAACTACCCATACGTTGACCACGTGGGTAATAATTATACATATCTCCTAAGAGATATCGTTTGATCTCACACAAGCAATATCTTCAGTGGAACACATTTTTGGATGATAAATGATCTTGCGTGTTCAGAACGAACACTATATACTGACATTATAATATTTGATCTTGATTAATTAGGATTGTTAAGTCTGTTGCAGTTCTTTTGCCCAATGGTATTGCGGCCCCTCCGGTACTGCTGACACTGTACCTAATTTTCTTTGACCAATGTACAGACGGAACACTCCACCACTCACTCCTTACACAGGCAGTTGTAGAGAGCATTGTGATGAAATGAAATCTCTGTTTAATCTGTTAAGTGAGTGAGTGAGTTTAGTTTTACGCCTCACTCGACAATAGTCCAGCTATATGGCGACCATCTGTAAATAATCGAGTCTGTACCAGACAATCCAGTGATCAACAGCATGAGCATCGATCTACGCAGTTGAGATACGATGCCATGTGTCAACCAAGTCAGCGAACCTGACCACCCGATCCCGTTAGTCACCTTTTACTCTGTACATTAGTGATAACACTGACAGTCATATCTGTATATCTCCGTTCAGTATACTACGGTTATCACAAACTCACAGGGTCGTGGTTTTTACTTCATCGTGACTATTTTCGTCAGTTTGTTATAAAAGGTACTTTAAAGTGTGTTGTATTCGTGAACCGACCTGGCTCACTTAGCTATTGCACTCAGTGCTGGACATAGCACCTCTCATGAATCACAGCGTTTTTCAAACACTGACCATCGTATATTTAATAATACTTATACATGGATTCTGTATATGAAAGACGTTTCTGCCATAGTCAAGAAATAGAAAGACACGCGTCTTACAAGTTAACAGAGACAGAAGAGGGAGAATAAAGTTTATTATAGTGTCACATGTTATATGCAGTTTATAGTAAAGTACGTACACAGACAATAAAACATAACATCCGACCAGGTACATGCATGGCAAGCGAAAAACATATGTTTACAACCATACATCAGAGTAAGGTAGATAAACACATATACCTACAAATTGGTTAGTGTTAAGTTACGAAAATATGTCAAACATACCTACGATGCGCCCGCACACACAGCCACAGCCACACACGCACACACGCAGACACACACACACACACACACACACACACACACACACACACACACACACACACACACACACACAAAATAATAATAAAAAATACAAACAAACTATAATACAATTATCCACAAAAACACAACTAACCTTTCGACAACGCCCCCTTCCCCTTTCCCGCATGCACGCACACACGCACGCACGCAGACTATTCGTGCCACAAACACATTATAAGAAGATATAAAAATATTCCCAAGCGGAATTGCAACATACAAGTACAAAGATTAAATGAATGTCAACATTTGATCAATTAATTTACGAAGATTGTAATAGCTTACTTCACATCTGAGTAATGTGATAAATATATCAGGTGAAGGTAGGTTTAAGAAATCTTACGTACATTCTCTCATAGCGCTCATAACATTATAACGTAAACCATCATACACATTACAGTGAGTGAGTAATGGCAATATCACAGTAGGGGACACCAGAAATGGGCTTCATACCTTGTACCCATGTGGGGAATCGAACCCGGGTATTCAATTTGACGAGAGGACGTTTAACCATTAGGCTACCCCGCCGTCCCCATACATATTACAATAGACTGAATCCACTGTCTCTACTGCCCTATCCTAGAGGGTCGACTGCACCTCACTTCTGAAATGTTAAAGGGGAGGCTGCCACTGCCTAAAAAGTGAAAGAATATATTCCAGTGTTTCCATGGATGTAAGACACAGGTCCATCGTAAGAAATCTATAGGTCCTTAACTTATTACCATTAGAATTATTTGTAACATTCCAAAGGAGTGTGAACTGACCGCGGTGTCATTGTCTGGGCTCGATCAAGCTGAGGTTTTCGTTTCTAGCAAGCTTGTACACTTCCTTTTCCAATGAGCACACCCTTTCACCTGACCATAAGCATGAATAATACGGGGCAATCTTGTAATTTCCATATTGCTACGGTAGAAAGATAAACGAATTCTAAGCTTTGTTTAGTGACGCATCATTTCCAAGCAAGATCTTCCTGGCAGCAACGCGTTACATAAGGGCCAAGAAAATTAAATGTTTTTTCAGTGTGCTTATCTATTTTTGTTCATAGAACACTCAGTTCATGAAATGTTTATTACATGTATAAGTAGCAAAATGCCTTTTCACAATATATAAAAGATCTCTGCTGAAAGTGATTCGATTTTCAGTTCCGACTATATCATACGCCTGTGTTTATAGTGACGATACCAGGTTTTCGCGGAATGGTGAACGTATCCTACCCCATAGCTGGCACCCGTCATAAACATCTGTAAAGGCTATTTAATTGTTCATCTGAAGTAGAAATCGGGAAACAGTCGGAATATTTCTCGACATTTTGGTTAAGTTGACTACTGGAATGTTTTGACAGTGATTTTACTTGCTACACGTCGTCAACAGTCACCAACGTCAACCAAGGACGCTACGTCGTCGGTTCGGAGATGGGTTTGTCCTGGGAGAGGATGGGAACAGGTTTCCTGTCTTCTTCGTTGATGACAACAACAGTGGAGGTCTCAGTGTCATCCACGCGGCGAGATACACACAGGAACACCCTGTAACACGTGGATATGTATTATATATCTTCACCATTTTCAAAATATTTTTCAAACCTACAAAGTATACAACAGCAACATATGGCAGTGCAACATTTGTACAATCTGTTAGACAAAGAAGTGTTTGTTGTTAAACGTCGCACTCAGCAATATTCTAGCAATATCACAAGAATGTCTGTATATAATCGAGTCTGGACCAAACAATCCAGCGACTAACATCACGAGCATTGTTCTACTCAGTAGGGATACGATGACGTGTGTCCCTTTAGTCGCTGATAGTCGCTCTTACCCGGTCAGTTAGTAAAGTTAAAAAACCAAGAAAATACAGATAATAAATAGGGAGACCTCATTTCACGTCAGAAGTTCCGGTTGGCTATGGGCCTCCTGGACCCCATACAGACACCATACGTCTGATGTTCCGGTTGGCTATGGACCACCTGGACCCCATACAGACACCATACGTCTGATGTTCCGGTTGGCTATGGACCGCCTGGACCCCATACAGACACCATACGTCTGATGTTCCGGTTGGCTATGGACCGCCTGGACCCCATACAGACACCATACGTCTGATGTTCCGGTTGGCTATGGACCGCCTGGACCCCATACAGACACCATACGTCTGATGTTCCGGTTGGCTATGGGCCGCCTGGACCCCATACAGACACCATACGTCTGATGTTCCGGTTGGCTATGAGCCTCCTGGGCCCCATACAGACACCATACGTCTGATGTTCCGGTTGGCTATGGGCCTCCTGGGCCCCATACAGACACCATACGTCTGATGTTCCGGTTGGCTATGGGCCTCCTGGGCCCCATACAGACCCCCATACGTCTGATGTTCCGGTTGGCTATGAGCCTCCTGGGCCCCATACAGACCCCCATACGTCTGATGTTCCGGTTGGCTATGGGCCTCCTGGGCCCCATACAGACCATCATACGTCTGATGTTCCGGTTGGCTATGGGCCTCCTGGGCCCCATACAGACCCCCATACGTCTGATGTTCCGGTTGGCTATGGGCCTCCTGGGCCCCATACAAACCCCCATACGTCTGATGTTCCGGTTGGCTATGAGCCTCCTGGGCCCCATACAGACCCCCATACGTCTGATGTTCCGGTTGGCTATGGACCTCCTGGGCCCCATACAGACCATCATACGTCTGATGTTCCGGTTGGCTATGGGCCTCCTGGGCCCCATGCAGACATGCACATCATCATACGTCTGAAGTTACGGTTGGCTATGGATCGTCTAGACTCATACAGACCCGTGAAGATCCGGGGTAGAATAGGTCTTCAGCAACCCACGCTTGCCACAAAAGGCGACTATGCTTGTCGTAAGAGGCGACTAACGGGATCGGGTGGTCAGGCTCGCTGACTTGGTTGACACATGTCATCGGTTCCCAATTGCGCAGATCGATATTCATGCTGTTGGTCACTGGATTGTCTGGTCCATACTCGATTATTTACAGACCGCCGCCATATAGCTGGAATATTGCTGAGTGCGGCGTAAAACTAAACTCACTCACTCACTCACTGGTCTCATACAGACCCCTATACGTCTGAAGTTCCGGATGGCTATGGATCTCCTGGACCCCATACAGACCCCTATACGTCTGAAGCTCCGGATGGCTATGAGCCTCCTTGACCCCATACAGACCCCTATACGTCTGAAGCTGCAGATGGCTATGGATCTCCTGGACCCCATACAGACCCCAATAGGTCTGAATTTCCGGTTGGCTATGGACCTCCTGGACCCACATCTGGATATATACTCACACTATGATAACTCCAGCCAACAGTTGGCATCCCGCACAGACGAAGAAGACAAAACCACGGAGCATCTTCACAGTGCCATCATACATCTCGTTGAAAACTGTTACCCCTGTACCTTCCGATATGATGTTCACAAGTCCGATACCGGCAAATAGAGATCCTGAAATCAATATTCTAACTTTTAATACACAACATCTAGTTGGGAAGAACAACCACAAGACGAAAAACAGATCTAACTTGAGATCAGTATTTGGAATGTTTCACCTCAATGTCGAAATGTTTTTCTTTTCTTTGAACGGAGCACATGGTGAAACATCAAACCGTTTTCATTACAAGAAAGATAAAAAAGAAATTCTCCGATTCTCATACATGGTTCCGTTACCATCAGGGCGGAGGGGAAGCCTAGTGGTTAAAAGGTTCGCTCGTGAAGATTCGGTTTCGATTCCCCACAAGGTACAATGTGTGAAACCCATTTCTGGTGATCGTCCGCAGTGATTCTGCTGGAATATTGCTATAAGCGGCGTAAAACTAAACTCGCTCACTCACTCTACGCAAATATATTTCTGGTAAAGCGTGGTTTGTACACAGGGAATAGAATGACTTTTTCAGATTTGACATTCAAACACTGAGAAAGGATGCCCTCACCGTATCGCGACCATCTGGTATCATTACCATTTGATGCTGATTGATAATAAGATGCTTACGATGAAGCTGAACTCGTCGATTCTATCCTAATGAGTGTAGAATACACCTGGGAATAACGTCATAAACAATACTGCGAATGGAGGAAGATGAAAGATGACGTCAACGATTATAGCTACTTACCCTGCATTTCAGCAGGAGCTGTCCGCGACATGATAGCTCGCAGTGCTGGCATCAGAGGGGCGGCAATACCATTTGGTACAAGAACTGCAACAGGAATAGGAATAATCATTATACAGGATCAAATATTAAAATATCAGTATATAGCGTTTGTTCTAAATACGTAAAATGATATACCAATACTAATTATCCATAACTTAAGTAAACTCTTGTAAAATAACCAGAAGTGCTTTTGCAAACGTTATGATATTTACTGTGTTCATTCATTTTCGTTACTGCGAAGTCAGAGGTGACCTAGCGGCTCAGCAATATTTCAGCTATATGGCGACCTCCGGAAATAATTGAGTCTGGACCACGCTATTCATATTCACAGACTTTATGAGTGAGTGAGTTTAGTTTTACGCCGCACTCAGCAATATTCAAGTTGTATGGAGGCGGTCTTTAAATAATCGAGTCTGGACCAGACAATCCAGTGATCATCTTGATGAGCATCGATCTGCGCAACTGGGATACGATGACATGTGTCAGCCAAGTCAGCGAACCTGACCACCCGGTCCCGTTATTCACCTTTTACTCCGTACATCAAACTAAGTAGATGAGGCTAAACACCCACTCCCAGACGCCTCTTAAGACAAATATAAGTTGCTGAAGACCAATTCTAACCCGGATCTTCACGGGTCGACTTACACATGAAGAGCATGAGGTCAGTGTTGGCGAATCCGTGAAGGACATAGGCTCCTGCCTGAATAACAGATGTAATGATGCATATTCCTGGGTCTGAGGTGCACAGATAGAGAAGTTTGATGACTGGAATTCCAAGTAATTGTCGAGAGAGGGAAAACGCCATATTGAAATAGCCAATGAGTTCTGGCCCCCAACAGAAAGGCAAGTTCAGTTGGAAAAGGTATTCAATATAATTTACACCACGCTGACTGAAATATAATATGAAATACGACGCCAGTGAGAGCCAGAAAAGCCTTCTCTTTGGTCCAAAACCTTTCGAAAAGTAGAATCCGAAGACATTTTTTACTGCCTTCCCCGGAGATGGGTATTGGGATCTTCTATCTGAGTCGATAGTTTCAGGGAGAAGAACAACGACAAGGATTAGTGCTAGAAGCATGAGTGAAGCCGTAGTTATGGACGGGTAGAGGTAACCTAGGTCTTTGATGAAGAATCCGGTAACGACCGAAGAAACCGCAGCCGCCAAGTAGGCAGAGAAATCTATCACAGCGATGCCAAGTGTCCGGGAATTCTTAGGTGGTGTGTTGTCAGCCGTGTAGGCATAGCTAGCCAGAATCACACCATTGTATCCCCCTGTAATTCCTTCAAACACCTCACCAATGTAAAGGTACCTCAGATCTAGATTCCAGTAAATAACAACTGTCAGCAACCAAAACTTCAGAACCTCTCCGATTAATGGTACCACAAAGAGGAACCGTCGACCAAGGAAATCAGAATATGCTCCCAGAAACATACAGCTGATTACTGCTCCGGAGTATCCAATGGCAGTCAGTATTGTCTGACAGTTGGAAGTAAGATCCTGAACCTTTTCCTGTAACAGGTATCCTGGATCCGACTTATTGACGTAACACTTGGATGTTTGGTTCCGAGTCTTGGAAAATACGGTGCTGTTATCGAACTCCTCATCGTAGTACCTCTTGTAAAGGTATTGCGTTAACAGAGGATTACGAATGTTGATTGCCAAATGGAAAACAATAAACACAAGGTTGGCTTTGAGTAGATTTCCAAGTTTTGACTTGTCTTCTTTATCCTTGTTTTCAAGAAGAGGAGTAGACTCCATGTTTGCCCAGTATCATGCAACCAAGATATTGTGGTCCACCTTGCTTCACCTGCTACGAGTAAATGCTCTGTAGCCTGTTGCCAGTGTCCAGGATATGACCCTGACTTGGTATGTGTGACATGCGGACCAAAAGGTCAGAGTTTATGATAATACTTAAGATAATCAATTGTATGATGATCGCGTGATCCGACTTCCTTCACGATTTGGCTGTGTGAACAAAAGATGTTCATTGTGGTATTGTTAGTTTGTTTCTATCATTATTTTGATTGGAACGGTATTTTAATGAAAATCTTTAGTTGCTAAGAATCATTCCTTTTTGACAATCTATGTGGATATGTCAACTCATTGTGGATCAAGAACAACCTCTTGTGACCTTCAGATAAATATAGCGATAATCACGCGAGGATCACACATTCATGGCAGTTATCATCAGCTAATCTGTACAATGAATCACACAGATGATATTTCTATATTGGAATGAACGAAAATTTCGAATATTTACTTTGCATACTCTGTTGTTGAATTTCAGACAAAAACGTAGACGACATTTGCATCGTTATGATCTAATGAACGTTAAGTAACAAATATGGATATATAACATATTTATATACTCATGCCAATAATGGTTGTCACCCCCTTCAATTTGTTTAATTGGAGAGGGGGTGTGGGGTGGGATGTGAGGTGTGTGTGGGGTTGGGGTCGGGGGGGGTGACAACCATTATTGGAATGAGTATATATTACACGTAGTTAAATTTGTTGTGTAAACAGACAAACGGAAATCGATGAAAACCGCATTACTCCTGTGAATGGAACACTGCCTGGATGGAATTTAAGATTATCATTTTATATGCAAATGAGTCATGTTGCAGGAGGGATTCATACAGTAAGTAGCGAGTTAGTTACTAGCGAATCTATCCATATTCTGCACAGGTGAAGGGTTGACACTGCCGCATCGTTGGGATTATTAAACGTTGAGGAAAGTCGCGTGGATTGCTTCCATATAGGAGGAAAGATACGCCAAAGTAGGACACCGTTTTCGCAAACGACGTTCATTATATTCCCGACATGATCGTCTCCAAGACTCGTGGTTCACACAGATGTGCATTGCGTAAAGCTACTGTGTACATGGTAGAAGCACCACATATTGATAGCAATATTTCTCACTTCATATCTCGAAGAAATTGTACTGAAATGATACTTTAGACGTTTGATACAAGTTTGAGTGTGGCTAAATTTGATTTGTCATTATCTATTCTTACGGAGTAGCCCATTATTAGATTTATTTTGACAGGTATATTCAAATTTAAGAGAAATAACTTCACTCTAAGCTGCTCCCACATGTAGCCCAAAGGAAATACTATATATATTTTTTGGAACCCATGTTTCCATGATTGTTGCATTTTCTCACAAATGTAAAATGTGGCACAGTAGTAAGTGTACTTAACAATGACTACATTGGGTACTTTCCGCACTCACATCTGACTACATGGTTAGAGGTTGATTACTTTACACACAAAAAACCCCGTATACATATGAACAGTTTCAATTTCTTCATGGTTTTCAACACCCCAGATAATATTGGTATAACATATGTTAAATTTTGGATTTGTTTAGTAAAGTACAGATTCTTGTATCTTTTGTTGGGTTGAGTCCCATCCGGGATTCGAACCCACACCCTCAGAGTCAGGCACATAATCGCCAGTCAGGCGCCTAACCCGCTCGGCCACCGCGGCTTCCACAAAAATGGAAGTCGGAAATCTGGTAGTCTAGACTACGGACTTTGTGTGAGCTGAGGCTGAGCAGGTTAGGTAATCCCCAATATAACATATGTTACACGTGACCACTTTCTAAATGGCATTGTGTATTCATAATTCTAAGTATCAAATATTTTAATTATTTTAACTCATATGGATAATATTTGAACATGTTTAAAGATTTAAGAACACCTTAAAGTATTTTCTTCATTCGTCCCACGAGCAGTTCATGATAGTGATCTTGCAAATAACACACCTAGATATTTATAGAAAGTAACACATTCAAGTTGATCACATTCCATGGTAATTGGAATACCATATCTCATGCTTATATAACATGCCACCATTTTTAATACAACAGTTTTAGTTTTGTCTAGATTTACGATTAAATAATACGGTTGAATTAAAAGCTCCCGTGTGCTTCTGCAGGCCATAAACAGTGTAAGCAATGATTACAATATCTTAGGGAATAATAGGCTATCAGGGTGTAAATGCATACAAGTGCTCGTGTCGATTCAACTTAGTCTAAAGCTAATTCATTTATAAAAAGTAAAAATAGTAATGGGCTAGGTAGACACCCTTGCCTTACGCAAGGTGGGCAGTTGAATACGTCTGAGAGTATTTATTGTCTCTTACACCACCTTTCACACAACTATTTATTGATCTGAGTGCATTTAACATTTCTGTGGGAAATGCTCTTAAACTTAAAAATATACCATAATTTGGATAGGCGGGCAAAGTCGATGCATTTCCAAAGTCCGCTAATACTCTGTACAGTTAATCCCACTCCTTTGAGGTGAGGTGAGGTGAGGTGAGGTGAGGTGAGGTGAGGTGAAATTGGGTTGTACGTCGTGCTTGAGCCCACTCCTTTGACAGTTATCAGACTGTAATATGTACAGGTTATCTGTTGTGCTATAAACTTCCCTAAAACCAACCTTCTGGTATCATTCGGCCCAAAATGATAAAGTATATTTCAGTATGGATGTATATCACTTCCTAAAAGTGCTTAAAAGCGACATGCCTCTGTGGTTATTGGACTATTTTGCTGCCATTTTACCAATGTTGCAGCTATGCTGCTATTTCAACCATTTCATTACCCCCTAGGAATATTACCCCTCCCAGTGTGTAAGCTTCCATGATCAAAAAGTGTAAAATCTTAACACTCTTTCTCATTCACCCCAGATGTATGGGAATAAATATTTTTGAGAATGTTATCATAGTCAAAAACTAACGATTATTTCTCAGATGACTTTACTTTCGTTTTCAAATTCAAAGTGGTTCAAGATTGCACCCTAACTGTTCCCTACTTACGTTCTTATTGTAGCAATTACATGTCAATTGAAATGGATTGAACTGTGATTGAGATTGACAAAGGAGCAAAATACCTATGCTAAGGCAGATTATTCGGCGTCGGTACACTAATTACATCAGGTTCAGTGGGCTGCTAAATCAGCCCCTTGTGGTCGCGACCTGTGAAGATGTGGGTTAGAATTGGTCTTCAGCAACCCATGCTTGTCATAAGAGGCGACTAACGGGATCGCTGACTTGGTTGACACATTTCATCGTATCCCAACTGTGTAGATCGATGCTCATGCTGATCACTGGATTGTCTGACTCGGTTATTTACAGACCACCCTCATATAACTTGAATATTGCTGAATGCCGCGTTAAACAATAAACAAAATCATATGGTCGCCTTGAGGCCGAAGAGAAATATGATAAAGGGAGATAGATGTTAAGTTGACGGGAGGTAACTCTATCACGAGCTCCTCACACATGGCATATTTGAAATCTACACTGATTACATCTTGTTCAAAGAAATACCGTGACGTCTTCAACATTTTCAGTTTATTGGACCGAAGTCAGTATTTGGAATGTCACAGAGATAGTGTCGCAATTTAAAACATGTCAATATACATTGTGTGAGACACTGACAGATTCCATTTGCAGATTTCAAAATAATGTAGTTGTAGGTCCAATCTGTGGTCTGCAATTTGCTAACAAATGACGTCAGTGTTAGCTAACGCACACACAATAACTCTAACACAAATTATGGATGCCGTAATACATGTTCCAATTAAGGCCTCAAGTTAAGAACTTGATTGAGTCAATATCAACAAAGATCAGAAAATGACCTCAGTATTACTCAAATCAATATTGATCATGTCATTTTTGTCTGTTTCAAGTTTTGAAATGATGCGTTCACAACAATCTCGTCATGGCACTTAATATCAGAATCCCTCTGCTACGGTCACTACACATACCCTATGTCCAAAACGGACAAGAAGTTGTGGTGTTCGACCGTACATAAAACGTTTTGTTCAGAAACGCAGGTTTTCCGGACTAGGATATGGTCCCTGTATTGGACAGGTTCATTTCAAGAGTAATGCTTCCGTATCAGCATTATACAAAAGCTCTGAAACATCAGCCATGGACGCTACATCGTCGTGTCGGTGATAGACTTGTCCTTTGTGACGATGGGGTCTGGCTTCCAGTTGCTGTCGTTGATGACAACAGCTGATGAATCTTTGTCAGGGACGCTGCGTGATGTATACAAGAACACTCTGCAAACATGAATATCTTTTGTTCATCATCTTAGCCTTTTCTTTTCTGACACAATGAGGCAAAAGTGAATTTTAGTATTTCCGATTTATCTCTATAGGCACATGTACTGCATTCGTAACTACTCGTGTCATTCCGGCACGCCGGATGGCGACTCGTACTCCTCTCGTCACAATGTTCACGACTGGGCCTTGTCTGAGCTCAAATGGGCACGGTGATGAAAATAGTCTAGGACTATTTCCAAGGAAAGATAACTCTGAATTTCCAAACATGGCTACTCTTAGAAAACGCCAATTAATTTATGATACAACACAAAAGTCACTTTAAGTAAGTTTCTTATGTCGCTAACAAATATCAATAACACGATAATTTCATAATCACGGAAATGATAATGAGAATCGATAATCGCAAAGAAACTATTTGACTACATTTCACATTTTGCTACGCGTGATTTGATTGTTTGCCAGGATTCTTGTCAATAATGGCGTACTATACAGGTACGAGTCTTCTTGTAGGTCACGGAAAGAGGCGAGTAGTTACGAATGACATGCACTTATGCTGAACAGTTATTCTAACCATTCTTCTGGATACCTTTGGTACCCTATTTACTGCACCTGTCAACGTCAACTCAACAACACATGTCACGACCAATGAGAACTCTTACCATGCAAAAATACAGAACTTAGACAGGGAACCATCATTACGCCGGTGCTATGGATTTCTGAATGTTCAAGACCTGTACTCACACTATGATAACTCCAGCCAACAGTTGGCATCCCGCACAGACGAAGAAGACAAAACCACGGAGCATCTTCACAGTGGCATTATACATCTCGTTGAAAACTGTTACCCCTGTACCTGATGAGATGATGTTCACAAGTCCGATACCCGCAAACAGCGATCCTGAAATCAATGTTCACGAATGGATCAAGATCTTCTTATCGTTTCATGTTACAATCACTATTTGATAGCGTTTCAAAAACACATGCTAATGATGTAAGGGAAATCGAACAGTGGCGATTTCTAATGATTATGGAGACTTCGATTATATATCACCGTGATCGTCACTGTTCACTTACTTACTACACACGATTCATTACAACAAAACTACCCATCTCTTTATCTGGTTTTGCCATATGCATCTGAATGTCAAATATAGGACGTCAATGCAAAAGAATACCCAGTCTTGACTATCTTCAAAAAACATATTGCTTTGGGGAAAAAGGAAGAAATAGCTGTGAGAAGTATGTGAATGGATCAATAACATCAACCGTTCGCAAAAAGGGAAAGCATGTCATGCCCTACCGGTAGCACCCGTCATTCACACATTTTGCTTTAAAATGGAAGGATTTTTTGCCTGACGCTCATGGAATATCCGGTCTTTCGAACTTACTCTTTACAAGCCTGACACTGTCCATCTTTAGTTCTCTGCATACTCACCCTGCATTTCAGGAGGGGCCATCCTCGACATGACAGCCCGCAGAGCCGGCAACAGAGGAGCTGCAATACCATTCGGTAAAACAACTGCAACAAACAATCCTCTTTAAACAAAACCAAAGACCAACTAATATGTATATATTCTTTTTGTAGAATGATATATCAATGACAAGGTATCGGGTCATCAGCTTATTGTCACACTTTTGTCAAAAACCCTGTGAGGCCATCTCTGTGAGTTAACTTAAAGTTATTACAGTGAAGATATTTATTCGCGTTCCTTACTGAATGGTGACTTACACATGAAAAGCATGAGGTCAGTGTTGGCCAACCCATGTAGGACATAGGCTCCTGTCTGAATGACAGATGCTATGATGCCTATTCCTGGATCTGAGGTGCACAGATGGAGAAGTTTGATGACTGGAATTCCAAGAAATTGCCTGGAAAGGGCCAACGCCAAATTGAAATAGCCGATGAGTTCTGGTCCCCAACAGAAAGGCAGGTTCAGTTGAAAAAGGTATTCAACAAAATACACACCGGCCTGACTAAAATATAATATGAAATATGATGAAAGTGAGAGCCAAAAAAGACACCTCTTTGGACCAAAGTCTTTCGAAAAGTAGAATCCGAAGACATTTTTGACTGCTTTCACAGGTGTCGGGTACTGGGATCTTCTATCTTTGTTGATAGTTTCCGGGAGAAGAACAACGACAAGGATTAGTGACAGAAGCATTAGCGAAGCAGTAGTTATAGACGGGTAGAGGTAACCTAGGTCTTTGATGAAGTATCCAGTAATAACTTGGGAAGCTGCGGTTGCGAGGTAGGTGGTGAAATCTATCAAAGCGATGCCAACTGTCCTGGAGTTCTTAGGTGGTGTATTGTCAGCCGTGTAGGCATAACTGGCCAGAATGACACCATTATATCCCCCTGAAATACCTTCAAACACCTCACCAATGTACATGTAACTCAGATCTAGATTCCAGTAAATAACACCTGAAAATAGCCAAAACTTCAGAACCAGGCCGACCAAAGGTACTATGAAGAGGAATCGTCGACCAAGAAAATCAGAATATGCTCCAAGAAACATGCAGCTGACTAGTGCTCCGGAGCTTCCGATGACTGTGATTAAAGTTTGAATATCCGATGTCTTTTCCTGAACCCTTTCCTGTAACATATATCCTGGATCCGACTCATTGACATAACACTTGGATGTTTGATTTGGAGTGTTGGTAGACCCAGTGCTGTTATCGAACTCCTCATCGTAGTACCTCTTGTACAGGTATTGCGTTAACAGTGGATTACGGACATTGATGGCCAAATGGAAAGCAAGAAACACAAGGTTTGCCTTGAGTAGATTTCCCAGTTTAGACTTCTCTTCTTTGTCGTTGTTTCCCAGAAGAGGAGTAGACTCCATGTTTGTCAAGTATCATGCAACCAAGATATTGTGGTCCACCTTGCTTCACTTGCTCCAAGTCAATGACCTGTAGCCTATTGTCGTAATTCGTGTCCAATGCATGCAGTGACGCTGATAAACTTAGTATGTGTGAGATATGAGACAACTACGATACCTCAGATAATCAGTTGTGTGACGACCCGTGATTCACTGTCCCTCGTGATATGGCATTGTGGAATTATTGCTGTTAGGGTTGAAAAATGTTAAAATAATACTATTAATTATATTGTTTGGAAAACTGTCGTAATTATACCTTTTGTTACTTATGAACAACTTAGCTGTGTTGAAATATGAAATGCCACTGATTAGATAAACATGTGAGGCTAACTAAACTGTGGAGGGAATGGTCTCGTGGATGCATAGCTATATTGGAATTTAATTACAAAGTATTTGTATTATCCTATTTTCTGATTGGCTGACGTGGAATCAGAACTGAATGTTATTTTTCGATACCTACAGGGAGTGTCTCCCGGTGACCTTCACCTTGGCAAGTGAACGTTTATAGAAAGACTCTTAAACAGTGTACATTGTTCGGGAATTACACTTAAGATTTGCCTTCTCTTAATGCATGTATGTTGGCTGATATATTTCACTGGCTAATGCATAAAATAGAAATATTATGGGACAACACTTTAGTGTTTCTCCTTATTAAACAAGTTCTTAATTAATTAAATAAGACAATGCCGAAGTCCTTATGTGCAAAGTGTGGTACCGCCTGGCCATTCCTGTTGGTGCAGGGGCCTTAACTTCCTCCATCAGTTGCGTATGAATCTCTTTGAATTTTGTGCATAGGATGGCTGGAACAGAATATGCAATATTATCCTACTAAATACACCCAAACGTATGCAGGGTAGGATATGTGACTCCAAAGCTCCACACTGAATCGGGCCGCCTCCGTGGTTTAGTGGTTAGAGCGTCCGCCCGGAGAGCGGAAGTTCGCGGGTTCGATCCCCGACTGTGTCATACCAAAAGACGTTAAATGATGGTACTTGTTGGTCGCTGCATGGCGCTCGGCATTAATGGGTACAACAAGGACTGGTCGGCTCGGAGTCAGTATAATGTGTCTGAGTGGGGCTTCACTGCGGCATGGTATCTCAGTGGGCTAGCACTATTAAAATCAGCTTCATTCTGGGCTAGTGCAAGCAGCCGCATATACACATACACACGCATGCACGTCGTCATATGAGCGAAATATTCTCAAGCACGACGTTAAACCCAATTTCACCTCACCTCACCACACTGAATCGCTTCAAAATGCTGCAACATCGGCATCCTGATTCAAATGCACGTTCTTTCAGCATCCCCCCGAGAATCAGGATCTTGTTTTTATTCTCCTTTTCTGTTGTATCTGTTGGTAAATATTGGATGGCTCAATATCCTGAAATGAGTGAGTGAGTATGGTTTTACGCCGCTTTTAGCATTATTCTAGCAATAGTCCGGCGGAGGACACAAGAAGTATGGAACTGATAGGGAAAAGAGTGAGTTTAGTTTTACGCCACACTCAGCAATATTCCAGCTATATGGCGGCGGTCTGTAAATAATCGAGTCTGGACCAGACAATCCAGTGAGCAACAGTATTAACATCGATCTACGCAATTGGGATACGATGACATGTGTCAACCATAATCCCGTTAGTCGCCTCTTACGACAAGCAAAGGTTGCTGAAGATCAGTTTTATCAGACACCAGATCAGTTCACATAAATGCATTGCCCCAAATATCTCCTATTTGCTTAAATCTTTACATGTCCTCATCAAAATGTCTTTGGTCTGTTCCCCAAATATTTCGTGTTGTTTTATTTTTACTTGGTGGTTGCCACCCGTGAAGGTCCGGGTTAGAATGAGCCTTAAGTAACCCATGCTTGTCGTAAAAAGGCGACTAACGGGATCGGGTGGTCAGGCTCGCTGGCTTGGTTGACACATGTCATCGGTTCCCAGTTGCGCAGATCGATGCTCTTGCTGTTGATCAGACTCGATTATTTACAGACCGCCGCCATATACCTGGAATATTGCTGAGTGCGGCGTAAAGCTAAACTCACTTACTCACTTAGTGGTTGCTGGAATATGGTCCGCCTATACTGACCTTTGGTCCAAAAACGTCTTTGTGGTTACCTAATGCGACAAGTGAATTTGACAAGTAAAATAAGATCAAACAGCCTAAAACATTTTAGTCACTAAACATTGGTCACTTCAGCGTTGACTAAATGACTCAGTGACTTTTTAATTAGATGGATTAATGCCATATTATCAATCACTGGTATTGCTGATCCAAGATCAGTTATTTTCAGGGCAATATCATAAAGCTGGAATAGTGTAAAGCAAAACAACACATTTTTCATAAAAATCTTTCTATTTGTTCCATATTAAAGTGTCAGTCTATGATGTAACGTAAATACTAACGAAAGGATTTGAATAACATTTTCACAAACCTCTAACAATAGCATATGTAATGCATAGTGAAAATAAGAATAGTTAAAGAAAATGGTATAAGAAATGCCAGACGAACAGTTTAAAATCCTGGGTGTTTCGTTGCATGAAAGTATTTTCGATTTACAGTTTCAAATTCAAAAGATGTGCCTGTTATGCTAATTTAGCTTACTGTTCCTAATGAAAGTTGTGTCAAAAAGAGCAGTCAACCATTGTTTTAAATAATCAATGACGTCATAGTTTTGTCTTCAAAATTTGTTGATTCATTGCAACCATGTTTGTGAAAGTGAAAGTATCTCTGTTCAAGCAGACTACTCATGCCTTTCCAGAAGCCATTGTAATCCTCATGCTATTGACATTGAGTTGGTTTGGATGATTCTCTTTCTCATTTTCCTAGTGTTATGATAGATAGAGTCTCTGTGTTACCTATGTCAAAATTATCATTTTTGCCTGTTTCAAGTTTTACAAGCATCTCCGATCCACACTAGACACACTCTATAGCCAAACTACAATTAAAACTGATACTCCGGAAAGCACCGATCATCCAACAAATCTCATAATGGATTAAAACTTTAATGATAAATATATAAAACGTTTCCTGGCAGTTATGTTCATTTCAAGAGTAATAACTCAGTATCATCCTCGTTCCTTGACGACAACATCAACAACGGACGCCACTGTCATGGCGCCAACTACCGTCGAAGGGAGACTGGACGGAAAATGATCCAGAATAGTAAGCAAATACACAACCCGATTGTTGGATACAACCATTTATTAAAGCTAAGTACCTGCTCAAGTATGAATGAGCTTGCACCTCAAGCACAACAACAAGCCGTTAGAAACAACAAGCTAACTAGCTAAGTAAACTCGCCTTAATAGACTAGCTCAGGGATCAGACCATATATTGACTGGTGACACCTAATGAGTGGGAGATGATAATAAGGACCCAACAACTGCCACTTACAGGGAGAGTATTGGGTCAATAAACATTTAAAACCCCAAGTGATCCATAGGACAAACAGACCAGAACAAGATATACCATCACAAAAACCAGTCTTGAGCTCCCATGTTCGGTCCCCACGATGCGGCAATTGACAACTGGTAGTAGGCCGACATGCACACAGCAGTCTAACTTTCCCCAGGTGTGTTGGATAACTGGCCACGTCCAGCTATAACGTAACCGCGCGGACGTCGCAGAGGACATACCTCACGCGAGGGTGAAGGTTGGCACCTAGACTCTGTCCAACAAAGAAGTGTGCTAATACTTGGGTACATAAACGGCCATAAGTAACTTGTAAGCGTATGTACAGTGAAGGGGAATACATGTATAAGAAGAGCGTTAGCTCTACAACAATTAGATATAGGTGGATATTGAGACAATAGTTTGTAAAATTTTGTAGTTAACAAAACCCCTGATAAAATAAGGGGTATACATAAAGGTGGGAGCGGTATAAACGCTTATATCTCCCTTATAACATCAGAAACAGTGACGGGAGTAACATATACAAAAAACTAGTAAACTCCTCTACAAGAGGGTACAATGCATAACAAGCGAAAAGTAGCAACAGGGGACCCACGGCTCAACTAGATTAGCTGAATATACAATTGCGCAGGCACTTACGGCCATGTTGCATAACACACACGCGAGTCGCGTGACAGTCACATGGTCGTGTCGGTGACAGACTTGTGTTGGTAGATGATGAGGCCTGGCGTTTAGTCATTGATGCCAACAGTGGAGGTATCAGTTACACTCCTGCGGCGGGAGATATACAAGAACACTCTGCAACACATGAATATGTATTTACTTAATATCTCATTTTTTTTATTTGCACGATGTGACATCTAACGGTTACCTCTTGCAAACATCTCAGCTGGTACATACACTGACACTGTATGCGAGATGAAGATGGTCCTTACCATTTTTTTGTCGAAATATATCAAATATTTCAAATATACCAAATAAACATACTACACATGCCTAATGCTGCCACTAGTGTTGTTTCAGCGGAATTTCTCGTTACTTCTATCTATTTCTGGTTACTTCAAGTTTTGAATATTTTCTTGTCATTTCAAGTAACGTAAATACTGAAAATCTCGAAAAAATAAACGAAATAACGATAAAATACTAAAACATTTAAGAACACCGAGAAATATTAGAAGCAGCGAGAAAATACACGGATTTTCAGGTTGTTGAAAGAAATTTGAAATAATCGAAGCAATGAGAAACTAATCAATGAGAAAATATGTATGCTGCAAAACTAGCAACATTAGTCTTTTATACAATATAATCCTATCCATGAAATGTAAACATACAAAGATACTGAAATAGATTAGGAGACCATCAATTGGTCGGGTTATCTATGGACGTCCTGAATGTTCAATACTCGCAACAAGACATGTACTCACACTATGATAACTGCACACAACAGTTGGCATCCCGCACCGGCGAAGAAAACAAATCCACGGAGCATCTTCACAGTGGCATTATACATCTCGTTGAAAATTATCATCCCAGTACCCGATGAGATGATGTTCACAAGTCCGATACTCGCAAACAGTGATCCTGAAATCAATGTTCACTATTAGAGGAAGATAAGCTCACCTTATCGTTTACATGTTACCGTCGGGGTTGTGGGGTAGCCTAGTGGTTAAAGCGTTCGCTCGCCACGCCAAACACCCGGGTTCGAATCCCCACATGCGTACAATGTGTGAAGCCCATTTCTGGTGTCCCCCGCCGTGATATTGCTGGAAAATTGCTAAAGTGGCGTAACCTTCACTCACTCACTACATGTTATCGTCACTATTTCATAGCGTTTCAGAAACACATGGTTTCATTATTGTAATGCATGTTTTGGAAAATACAATCAGCTTCTTATGCAGCAACTAATCTAGGATTTGTGTTTTGAATAGTTTCACCTGGAATGTTAAGTTTTTTACGCTGTCTCTCCTTTACACTAATCGGTACACATATGTTAAACAAATGAGTTTAGAAAACATTTGTAATAAACAATACGTTTCTGTCTGCACTCTCATGCCATTTCCACTTCTATTTGTCATGCATTTCCAGTTTCAGTTTGCAGGATTATTATATACCCATGTAAACTTAGGATAGTAACTCCGTATTGCAGCCAAGATTCCGTATTGAACCCCTGTCGGTTTTACATTGCTACGCTATGATTTCTTTTATTAAGTAACGCAAGATAAGGGGGTATATTAATACATATGGAACGTCATACAAGTGCATTTGGATGTTTTGTATTGAACTCAAAGATGTCATGGGACATTCTATATATACTCCTGCCAATAATGGTCCTCCCCACCCCAACCCCCCACACCCAATAAAGAAAATTGAAGGGGGTGACAATCATTATTGGCATGAATATATTTATTGTTATGGAAGTGCATAATGTTTGTAATCACGGTCAATTGGAGACGTTGTGGCTTTCAGACCATGGAAATGGTTCATGGAGATAATAAAGTTATAGTCTGATGATCTGTAGATTAATTGAGTAAAGCTGCAGAATAGGAACAGTTTACTTTATTTCCTTTAACCCAGTTGAAGATTCTCGCTGTGTGCAGATCATATTGATGGTTATACCTTAGTCTGCCATACAGACCCTGAAACAATTATATGCAAGGAAGCCCATGCAAGTCTAGAATATGTGGCAAGTCTTGATTACCATGGTTTCTGATAATGGAGAAAGCCTCAGGCTCCTTTCTCTTTTATGTTATGATTATTATTTATGAACCGTTTTTCTGTAAAATATGTTCATTTCAGAGAAGGGGCGGTGGGGTAGTCTAGTGGTTGAATCGTTCGCTCGTCACGCTGAAGAACCGGGTTCAATTTCCCACATGGGAACAATGTGTGAAGCCCATTTCTGGTGTCAGAACGTTATGTTGCTGAAATATTGCTAAAAGCGGCGTAAAACCAAACTCACTCACTCATTTCAGAGACTAAAATGTTAGTTTAGTTATGCTTTTCAAAGACTAAAATATTAGTCTAGTCATGCCTCTCATACCAGCTTTGTACAAAACATGAACGTGTGGCTCTCCTTTGCATTTTGGAAAGCATGTGGTTGTCGTTGTAAAGCGTGTCACCACTGAGATAGGAAAGCTCACATCACCATGGACACGTTATCAAGTCTATTTCATCATGGCCATGAGTTGAGGATATAATTAAGATCGTAAATAAAGGTTTCTAATAATTGTGAAAATTGTGTTATGTATGTAAATTTGATTACAACGTTCTCTTAATTATTATCATAGGCATTTCGTCCGATTGTTTAAATCTGTAATATCTATTTGAATGTTGATATCATGGGACCCTCTATTGTTATCTCTCTGATTGCATTCGTGTCAATGTCCATCCATATCTATCTACGATGATCCATGTTTTCATTCTGTTTGCATGTCTGACAAGTCCATCAAAATGTTAAACGTAGACTATTTGTTATTTTATGTTTATGGCTAAGTTTCCCTTCCATCACCAGCGGCTGAGGGGATGGTGTAAATCCAGCTAGGTCCCATGCAGGAAGCAAATGTACTGTAAGTCCCCATGGTCCCTAGTATGGTGATCTACCTTCAGTTGTTGGCGATCTATAGCCCGATTTTATATTGTGTTGTTTTGAAATGATTTAACATTTTACACTGAACTCAAACTAGTTTTAATCGATTTGTGACATTCTAGTCGTTATACTGTCCTTCGCTGGCAGGTTTTTAAATAAGTATACATATGTCTATTCTTAGTACATAACGTTTTGTCGTCACAATATGGCTGAAATATTGCCGATGTGACGTTACATATTAACTCACTCACTCACTCATTCCATCAAAATATACCTGCATACTCACCCTGCATTTCAGGAGGGGCCATCCGTGACATGATAGCCCGCAGTGCTGGCAACAAAGGAGCTGCAATACCACTGGGCAAAACACCTGCAACAAAACAATCCACTTTACTCAACCGCAAAGACTAAACAGTATTAATATATACAAGTCTTCTGAAGATGTAGAATAACTTACACAGGAAGAGCATGACGTCAGTGTTGGCCACACCATTTAGGACGTAGGATACGGCCAGTATGACAGATGTTATGATACATAGTCCTGGGTCGGAGGTGCATAAATGAAGTAGTTTGATGACTGGAATCCCAAGAATTTGTCTGGAAAGGGCCAACGCCATATTGAAATAGCCGATGAGCTCTGGTCCCCAACAGAATGGCAGGTTCAGCTGGAAAAGATACTCCAGAAAAAAGACACCACTCAAACTAAAATATGTTATGAAATACGCTGTCAGCGAAAGCCAGAAAAGACTTCTTGTTTGTCCAAAATCTTTTGAAAAGTAGAATCCAAAAACATTTTTCACCGCCTTCACCGGAGATGGGTACTGGGATCTTCTATCTTTGTTGATAGTTTCAGGAAGAAGAACAACGACAAGGATTAGTGACAGAAGCATTAGCGAAGTCGTAGTTATGGACGGGTAGAGGTAACCTAGGTATTTGATGAAGTATCCAGTAATAACTTCGGAAACTGCAGAAGCTACGTAGGTGGTGAAATCTAGCACAGCGATGCCAACTGTCCGTGAGTTCTTAGGTGGTGTATTGTCAGCCGTGTAGGCATAGGTAGCCAGAATCACACCATTATATCCTCCCGAAACACCTTCAATCACCTCGCTAACGTACAGGTATTTCAGATCTAGATTCCAGTAAATAACAAATATCGTCAATACATTCTTCAGAATCTGGCCGACTAAAGGTAATATGAAGAGAAATCGTCGACCAAGAAAATCAGAATACGCCCCCAAGAAGATACAGCTAATTAACGCTGTAGAGTTTCCGATAGCTGTGAGTATTGTCTGACAGTTGGAAGTAAGATCCTGAACCCTTTCCTGTAACAGGTATCCTGGATCCGACTCATTGACGTAACACTTGGATGTTTGATTAGCAGTACTGGCTGACTTTGTGCTGTTGCCGAACACCTCCTCGGAGTACCTCTGGTAAAGGTATTGTGTTAACACTGGATCATGGACATTGACAGACAGCTGGTAAACAAGAAACACAATGTTGGCCTTGAGTAGATTTCCTAGCTTAGACTTTTCTTCTTTAGCCTTGTTTTCAAGAAGCGGTGTGGACTCCATGTTTGTCTCGTGTTCAGCCAGGAGATTGTGGCCTACCTTGCGTCACCTGTCCCAGAAAACTGCCCTGATACATGCGCAGTGCATTTAATGGCGTAATCCTGATTGACGTAACATATATGATATGATGGCCATGTGATATACTGATACAGTGTACATGATAAACACGTAAGGGTAACGTGTTGCTGGCATATGCAATAAACAAATCTTATCTTGAGTATTAATTGTATAATGCCTTGTAATTTTGGTTTGTAACCTGAATATATTTCTAAGATATTCAGTATAATTGTGGTTTGCTGCTCATAATTAGCTAGAAATTATGTTTTGCTTTGTTTATCAACTAGGATTGTCTATCTGCTGATGGTCAGAGGGGTATCAATCTAGATGTAGTTGAGCTGTTCATCCTACTGTTTGCTGATGATATTGCGCTTTTTGACTTTACAGTTATAGATCTGCAAAAGAGGCTAGACAAGCTAGTTTCGTATTGTAACAAGTGGAAATTGAAAATAAATATTGATAAAAGTCAAGTTATTATATTTATGAAGGCTGGTCGACTAAGACATTAGGAAAATAGAAATATTATGGGACAACACTTTAGTGTTTCTCCTTACATTTCCCATTTATAAAACAAGTTCTTAATTAATTAAATAAGACAATGCCGAAGTCCTTATGTGCAAAGTGTGGTACCGCCTGGCCATTCCTGTTGGTGCAGGGGCCTTAACTTCCTCCATCAGTTGCGTATGAATCTCTTTGAATGTTGTGCATAGGATGGCTGGAACAGAATATGCAATATTAGCCTACTAAATACACCAAAACGTATACTGACTGACTGACTGACTGACTGAATGACTGCAATATTCCAGGACGGCGGGGAACAGAAATGGGCTGCAACATTTTACAATACGAGCCAACCTTAAACGCTAGGCTATACAGGGTAGGGTATGTGGCTCCAAAGCTCCACATCAAATCGCTTAAAAAGGCTGCAACATCGGCATCCTGATTCAAATGTACGTTCTTTCAGCATCCCCCCGAGAATCAGATCTTGTTTTATTCTCCTTTTCTGTTGTATATGTTGGTTAATATCGGATGGCTCACTATCCTGAAATGAGTAAGTGAGTATGGTTTTACGCCGCTTTTAGCATTATTCTAGCAATAGTCCGGCGGAGGACACCAAAGGGGTTTCACACATTGTACCCATGTGGGGAATCGAACCCAGGTCTTCGGCGTGACGAGCGATCGCTTTAACTACTAAGTTACCCCACCGCCCCTAGCCTGAAATAACTTGTGTGTGTCATCCGGTGGAGTTACACATTTCGTACACGTGAGATATTCCTAACAGAATAGGTAATACACAGGAAGAGCATGACGTCATAGTTTTGTCTTCAAAATTTGTTGATTT
This sequence comes from Haliotis rubra, assembly GCF_003918875.1. Lineage (NCBI taxonomy): Eukaryota > Metazoa > Mollusca > Gastropoda > Lepetellida > Haliotidae > Haliotis > Haliotis rubra. The sequence continues at coordinate 712,621 of NW_025766981.1, read as the reverse complement.
ATTGCCACCATGTTTGTGAAAGTGAAAGTATCTCTGTTCAAGCAGACTGCTCATGCCTTTCCAGAAGCCATTGTAATCCTCATGCTATTGACATTGGGTTGGTTTGGATGATTCTCGTTCTCATTTTCCTAGTGTTATGATAGATAGAGTCTCTGTGTTACCTATGTCAAAATTATCATTTTTGCCTGTTTCAAGTTTTACAAGCATCTCCGATCCACACTAGACACACTCTATAGCCAACCTACAATTAAAACTGATACTCCCGAAAGCACCGATCATCCTTCCCTACAAATCTCATAATGGATTAAAACTTTAATGATAAATATATCAAACGTTTCCTGGCAGTTATGTTCATTTCAAGAGTAATAACTCAGTATCATCCTCGTTCCTTGACGACAACATCAACAACGGACGCCACTGTCACGGCGCCAACTACCGTCCAGGGAGACTGGACGGAAAATGATCCAGAATAGTAAGCAAATACATACACAACCCGATTGTTGGATACAACCATTTATTAAAGCTAAGTACCTGCTCAAGCATGAATGAGCTTGCACCCCAAGCACAACAACAGAGTCGCTAGAAACAAGCTAACTAGCTAAGTAAACTCGCCTTAATAGACTAGCTCAGGGATCAGACCATATATTGACTGGTGACACCTAATGAGTGGGGGATAATAAGAGGATGGCCTAAAAGTCGGGCCAAGAAAAGTCGGGTAATACTAAAAATGGATTGCAGAATATTAAAACGAAATCTGCACATTTGGGTAGATACACTTCCTGCCTTCACAAATGTATAGTTAACGATGAAAAACACACAACAACAATGACTACATACCGAGATTCCCATAGACAAGACACCGTCTTGTTGTTATGTGTTTTCCTTGATATGTCTATGTGGGAAGGTTGCTTACTTCTCTTGGCGTGTGACATCCTGGGGTCCTGGGCAGGAAGTGACAGTGTTTTGACTGCTTTTCTTTCCTTAATTAAGATATTGGGGTTCCCTAATTAACCTTTATTGTCTCATGCTGAATCAGCACAGGATGTTTATGTTAAAGAGAAGTGGATATTGGCGAGTGTCAATGGGCAAATATGACATGATTACGTATATTAAAAGAAATATTTTACATCTCAACCTTTTGTCATATTTTATGAAGGATCAAACAAGGTATGCATTCACACACACAAAATTCTTAAGTGTTTTCATTGTAAACAATACCAGCCCAAATCAGTTAGCCAGCGCGTATGCATATGCTTATAAATACTAATACACATGAAACACAAAATGTTATCATATCTACCTAAATACCGCTTCATAAAGTAAAGTAAAATTGAAGCCCCTTTCTCTCTCCATTCCCAACGATTTTAGGAAAAAAAGTCCTCGGAAAACAAAATCCTCAATCAAAAGTGTTTAGTCTCTGTTCGGCCCGACTTGGCCCGTGCTGTCAAAAACAACTTAAACCTCACACATGTATCTTGAAATGTGTTTATATCCATAGATTAGTATTATATCTACCTACATATCACTTCACAGAGTCTCAAAGTGTAGTATTTGAAGTGAAAACGTTGCTGAAAGTGAAGCTCTCTTTTCTATATATTCTCAACAAAGACACTGTATCACAAGCGTGGCCCGGGCTAAACCCCACCCATGTATTCTGATTTGTGTTTAAATCCATAGAATAGAATTATATCTACCTAAATATCAATGTGTGATGTTACAAAATGCCACATGTAAAGATAACTGGTTCGTTTAAGTGAAGCCCTTTTCTCTCTCCATTCACAACATAGCCTCAATCAAAAGTGTTAGTCTCTGTTCAGCCCGACTTGGCCCGTGCTGTCAAAAACGGTTTATGCCCGGACTGTCGACAACAAGAAATAATCCGTCCAAATTACTTGTCGACAGTCCGGGAAAAGGGAGGTGATGTTCTACATGAGTGACTTCACTCCCAGTGTCATCGAAATTAACAAACCAATTAAAACAGAGTGTGATATATATAGTAGACAACATAGTTATTCAGTCAATATAACAACATGCATGTATCATATGTCACACAATATAACATATTTGTATATATATTTCATAAAGCTCACACAATATATTTTGTGTGTGTGTTTTATATAAACAAGTGATTTCTGCAGGTGTATAAGTAATAAATATATAAAAGATGAGTCCAGTTATTTCTTCTTGCCAAAACTCCTTTATATATGGACAGGTTGCATCTGTACATCTCCAGTATGTTTTTTGAGCTCTGCGTCTGTTGACTCTGTACTTGAATCCATTGTGGTAAAGATTCTGACCTCTATGAATTTTGTCAATCAATGTAACGCGCACCATAGCGTTTGCCATTTTGACATGGGTAACAAAATATTCATGATCTATTATATATACCCAAATGCTAAATGTTTACAACAGCATTTCGATAATCCTTCTACTCCCAATATCACAAAATAATTTGTAAGCTGTTTCTTTCCGGATGTTGTTGCATGTTAAACTCCAAAATGGTAATCCTTCCACTCGCATAACGTAAAATAATAGTCTGTTTTTGCAACCTTAATTCTCTTGCAAATTGTTAAAAAGACATTCTTTTTAATCAACTTAATTCATTTACTCATGATACGAGCATAGCTGTAGCCGCCATAGCCACTTGCAAACCGCTAAGCAAACATTCTCTTTCATTAATTAACACCGTCACGGTATGTTGACCACGCGATGTCGACACTCCGGGTTTTGTTTTGTCGACGGTTAGCAAAATCCTATTTTTCATTTGTCGACAGATCGGGCTGACACCCTAAAAAACAACAACCCAGTGTTCAGTCTAGCTCTGTGCGGGCTAATGAAATTAATACACCTGTTAATTACACCTGTATCCAGCTTGCTTAATTGCCCCTTGTCTAATTGCAATCAGCTAGGTGTTGTGATTCAATTAACACACTCCATTGTTGCCCTTAATTACCTGTCAGAGGCCTTCCGTGTTATTGATTACTCCACCGTAACTACCGCCACTTACAGGGAGAGTATCGGGCCAATAAACATTTAACACCCAAAGTGATCAATAGGACAAACAGACCAGAACAAGATGTACCATCACAAAAACCAGTCTTGAGCTCCCATGTTCGGTCCCCACGATGCGGCAATTGACAACTGGTAGTAGGCCGACATGCACACAGCAGTCTAACTTTCCCCAGGTGTGTCGGATAACTGGCCAGGTCCAGCTATAACGTAACCGCGTGGACGTCGCAGAGGACATACCTCACGCGAGGGTGAAGGTTGGCACCTAGACTCTGTCCAACAAAGAAGTGTGCTAATACTTGGGTACATAAACGACCATAACTCACTTGTAAGCGTATGTACAGTGAAGGGGAATACATGTATAAGAAGAGCGTTAGCTCTACTACAATTAGATATAGGTGGATATTGAGACAATAGTTTGTACAATTTTGTAGTTAACAAAAACCCTGATCAAATAAGGGGTATACATAAAGGTGGGAGCGGTATAAAGCTTATATCTCCCTTATAAAATCAGAAACAGTGACGGGAGTCACATATACAAAATACTAGTAAACTCCTCTACAAGAGGGTACAATGCATAACAAGCGAAAAGTAGCAACAGGGGACCCACGGCTCAACTAGATTAGCTGAATATACAAATGCGCAGGCACTTACGGCCATGTTGCATAACACACACGCGAGTCGCGTGACAGTCACATGGTCGTGTCGGTGACAGACTTGTGTTGGTAGATGATGAGGCCTGGCGTTCAGTCATTGAGGCCAACAGTGGAGGTATCAGTTACACTCCTGCGGCGGGAGATACACAAGAACACTCTGCAACACATGAATATGTATTTACTTAATATCTCATTTTTTTTTCATTTGCACGATGTGACATCTAACGGTTACCTCTTGCAAAAATCTCAGTGGGTACATACACTGACACTGTATGCGAGATGAGTGAGTGAGTGAGTTTAGTTTTACGGCGCACTCAGCAATATTCCAGCTATATGGCGGCGGTGTGTAAATAATCGAGTCTGGACCAGACAATCCAGTGATCAACAGCATGAGCATCGATCTGCGCAATTGGGAACCGATGACATGTGTCAACCAAGTCAGCGAGCCTGACCACCCGATCCCGTTAGTCGCCTTTTACGACAAGCATTGTCGCCTGTTATGACAAGAATGGGTTGCTGAAGACCTATTCTACCCCGGATCTTCACAGGTCGTATGCGAGATGAAGATGGTCCTTACCATTATTTGTCGAAATATACCAAATAAACATACTACACAAGCCTAATGCTGCCACTATTGTTGTTTCAGCGGAATTTCTCGTTACTTTTATCTATTTCTGGTTACTTCAAGTTTTGAATATTTTCTTGTCATTTCAAGTAACGTAAATACTGAAAATCTCGCAAAATGAACGAAATAACGAGAAAATACTAAAACATTTAAGAACACGGAGAAAATATTAGAAGCAGCGAGAAAATACACGGATTTTCAGGTTGTTGAAAGAAATTTGAAATAATCGAAGCAATGAGAAACTAATCAATGAGAAAATATGTATGCTGCAAAACTAGCAGCATTAGTCTTTCGTATACAATACAATCCTATCCATGAAATGTAAACATACAAAGATACTGAAATAGATAGGGAGACTATCTATTGGTCGGGTTATCTATGGACGTCCTGAATGTTCAATACTCGCAACAAGACCTGTACTCACACTATGATAACTGCACACAACAGTTGGCATCCCGCACCGGCGAAGAAAACAAATCCACGGAGCATCTTCACAGTGGCATTATACATCTCGTTGAAAATTATCATCCCAGTACCCGATGAGATGATGTTCACAAGTCCGATACTCGCAAACAGTGATCCTGAAATCAATGTTCACTGTTAGAGGAAGATAAGCTCACCTTATCGTTTACATGTTACCGTCGGGGTTGTGGGGTAGCCTAGTGGTTAAAGCGTTCGCTCGCCACGCCAAACACCCGGGTTCGAATCCCCACATGCGTACAATGTGTGAAGCCCATTTCTGGTGTCCCCGCCGTGATATTGCTGGAAAATTGCTAAAGTGGCGTAACCTTCACTCACTCACCACATGTTATCGTCACTATTTCATAGCGTTTCAGAAACACATGGTTTCATTATTGTAATGCATGTTTTGGAAAATACAATCAGCTTCTTATGCAGCAACTAATCTAGGATTTGTGTTTTGAATAGTTTCACCTGGAATGTCAAGTTGTTTACACTGTCTCTCCTTTACACTAATCGGTACACACATGTTAAACAAATGAGTTTAGAAAACATTTGTAATAAACAATACGTTTCTGTCTGCACTCTCATGCCTTTTCCACTTCTATTTGTCATGTATTTCCAGTTTCAGTTTGCAGGATTATTATATACCCATGTAAACTTAGGATAGTAACTCCGTATTGCAGCCAAGATTCCGTATTGAACCCCTGTTGGTTTTACATTGCTATGCTATGATTTCTTTTATTAAGTAACGCAAGATAAGGGGATATATAATAAATATGGAACGTCATACAAGTGCATTTGGATGTTTTGTATTGAACTCAAAGATGTCATTGGACATTCTATATATTTATTTTTATGGAAGTGCATATGTTTGTAATCACGGTTAATTGGAGACGTTGTGGCTTTCAGACCATGGAAATGGTTCATGGACACCTAAATGAGATAATAAAGTTATAGTCTGATGATCTGTAGATTTATTAAGTAAAGCTCCAGAAAAGGAACAGTTTACTTTATTTCCTATAAACCAGTTGAAGATTCTCGCTGTGTGCTGATCACATTGATGGTTATACCTTAGTCTGCCATACAGACCCTGAAACAAATATATGCAAGGAATCCCATGCAAGTCTAGAATATGTGGCAAGTCTTGATTACCATGGTTTCTGATAATGGAGAAAGCTTCAGGGCTCCTTTCTCTTATATGTTATGATTATTATTTATGAACCGTTTTTCTGTAAAATATGTTCATTTCAGAGAAGGGGCGGTGGGATAGTCTAGTGGTTGAATCGTTCGCTCGTCATGCTGAAGAACCGGGTTCAATTTCCCACATGGGAACAATGTGTGAAGCCCATTTCTGGTGTCAGAACGTTATGTTGCTGGAATATTGCAAAAAGCGGTGTAAAACCAAACTCACTCACTCATTTCAGAGACTAAAATGTTAGTCTAGTTATGCTTCTCAAAGACTAAAATGTTAGTCTAGTTAAGCCTCTCATACCAGCTTTGTACAAAAGATGAACGTGTGGCTCTCCTTTGCATTTTGGAAAGCATGTCACCACTGAGATAGGAAAGCTCACATCACCATTGACACGTTATCAAGTCTGTTTCATCATGGCCATGAGTTGAGGATATAATTAAGATCGTAAATAAATGTCTTGGAAACACCATCTTTCCAAAATTGGAAATGTCTTGGAAGCATCATCTTTCCAAGACATTTCCAAGCTTGTAAATGAAGGTTTCTCATAATTGTGAAAATTGCGTTATGTATGTAAATTTGATTACAACGTTCTCTTAATTATTATCATAGGCATTTCGCCCGATTGTTTAAATCTGTAATATCTATTTGAATATTGATATCATGGGACCCTCTATTGTTATGTCTCTGATTGCACTCGTGTCAATGTCCATCCATATCTATCTACGATGATCCATGTTTTCATTCTGTTTGCATGTCTGACATGTCCATCAAAATGTTAAACGTAGACTATTTGTTATTTTATGTTTATGGCTAAGTTTCCCTTCCATCACCAGCGGCTGAGGGGATGGTGTAAATCCAGCTAGGTCCCATGCAGGAAGCAATTGTACTGTAAGTCCCCATGGTCCCTAGTATGGTGATCTACCTTCAGTTGTTGGCGATCTATAGCCCGATTTTATATTGTGTTGTTTTGAAATGATTTAACATTTTACACTGAACTCAAACTAGTTTTAATCGATTTGTGACATTCTAGTCGTTATACTGTCCTTCGCTGGCAGGTTTTTAAATAAGTATACATATGTCTATTCTTAGTACATAACGTTTTGTCGTCACAATATGGCTGAAATATTGCCGATGTGACGTTAAATATTAACTCACTCACTCACTCATTCCATCAAAATATACCTGCATACTCACCCTGCATTTCAGGAGGGGCCATCCGTGACATGATAGCCCGCAGTGCTGGCAACAAAGGAGCTGCAATACCACTGGGCAAAACACCTGCAACAAAACAATCCACTTTACTCAACCGCAAAGACTAAACAGTATTAATATATACAAGTCTTCTGAAGATGTAGAATAACTTACACAGGAAGAGCATGACGTCAGTGTTGGCCACACCATTTAGGACGTAGGATACGGCCAGTATGACAGATGTTATGATACATAGTCCTGGGTCGGAGGTGCATAAATGAAGTAGTTTGATGACTGGAATCCCAAGAATTTGTCTGGAAAGGGCCAACGCCATATTGAAATAGCCGATGAGCTCTGGTCCCCAACAGAATGGCAGGTTCAGCTGGAAAAGATACTCCAGAAAAAAGACACCACTCAAACTAAAATATGTTATGAAATACGCTGTCAGCGAAAGCCAGAAAAGACTTCTTGTTTGTCCAAAATCTTTTGAAAAGTAGAATCCAAAAACATTTTTCACCGCCTTCACCGGAGATGGGTACTGGGATCTTCTATCTTTGTTGATAGTTTCAGGAAGAAGAACAACGACAAGAATTAGTGACAGAAGCATTAGCGAAGTCGTAGTTATGGACGGGTAGAGGTAACCTAGGTATTTGATGAAGTATCCAGTAATCACTTGGGAAACTGCGGCTGCTAGGTAGGTGGTGAAATCTAGCACAGCAATGCCAACTGTCCGTGAGTTCTTAGGTGGTGTGTTGTCAGCCGTGTAGGCATAGGTAGCCAGAATCACACCATTATATCCTCCCGAAACACCTTCAATCACCTCGCTAACGTACAGGTATTTCAGATCTAGATTCCAGTAAATAACAAATATCGTCAATACATTCTTCAGAATCTGGCCGACTAAAGGTAATATGAAGAGAAATCGTCGACCAAGAAAATCAGAATACGCCCCCAAGAACATACAGCTAATTAACGCTGTAGAGTTTCCGATAGCTGTGAGTATTGTCTGACAGTTGGAAGTAAGAACCTGAACCCTTTCCTGTAACAGGTATCCTGGATCCGACTCATTGACGTAACACTTGGACGTTTGATTAGCAGTACTGGCTGACTTTGTGCTGTTGCCGAACACCTCCTCGGAGTACCTCTGGTAAAGGTATTGTGTTAACACTGGATCATGGACATTGATAGACAGCTGGTAAACAAGAAACACAATGTTGGCCTTGAGTAGATTTCCTAGCTTAGACTTCTCTTCTTTAGCCTTGTTTTCAAGAAGCGGTGTGGACTCCATGTTTGTCTCGTGTTCAGCCAGGAGATTGTGGCCTACTTTGCGTCACCTGTCCCAGTAAAATAAAATGATACATGCGCAGTGCATTTAATGGCGTAATCCTGATTGACGTAACATATATGATATGATGGCCATGTGATATACTGATACAGTGTACATGATAAACACGTAAGGGTAACGTGTTGCTGGCATATGCAATGAACAAATCTTATCTTGAGTAATAATTGTAGAATGCCTTGTAATTTTGGTTTGTAACCTGAATATATTTCTAAGATATTCAGTATAATTGTGGTTTGCTGCTCATAATTAGATAGAAATTATGTTTTGCTTTGTTTATCAACTAGGATTGTCTATCTGCTGATGGTCAGAGGGGTATCAATCTAGACTTAGTTGAGCTGTTCATCCTATTGTTTGCTGATGATATTGCTCTTTTTGACTTTACAGTTATAAGTCTGCAAAAGAGGCTAGACAAGCTAGTTTCGTATTGTAACAAGTGGAAATTGAAAATAAATATTGATAAAAGTAAAGTTGTTGTATTTATGAAGGCTGGTCGACTAAGATATTAGGAAAATAGAAATATTATGGGACAACACTTTAGTGTTTCTCCTTACATTTCCCATTTATAAAACAAGTTCTTAATTAATTAAATAAGACAATGCCGAAGTCCTTATGTGCAAAGTGTGGTACCGCCTGGCCATTCCTGTTGGTGCAGGGGCCCTGAACTTCCTCCATCAGTTGCGTATGAATCTCTTTGAATGTTGTGCATAGGATGGCTGGAACACAATATGCAATATTATCCTACTAAATACACCAAAATCCGTATTATATAACTTTTACTGACTGACTGACTGACTGAGTTTAGTTTTACGCCGCTTTTAGCAATATTCCAGCAATATCACGGCGGGGGACACCGGAAATGGGCTTAACACATTGTGCCCAATATAACTTTTAATTATTGTTATTCATAATACATGTACATGCAATTTTTAAAGAATTTTAGTCTCTCATAATTCCGTATGGAATGGCCCTTATGTAAATATATGTTTAATTAGTTTGTATATATGTATAACAGGGGTAACTTTAATAAATAATCTGTCTGTCTGTCTGTTCGTATACAGGGTAGGGTATGTGACTCCAAAGCTCCACATCGAATCGCTTATGTAATGTACAGGGTAATCGATAATAATTACCCTATATAGATATCTTTACTACTTATGACGTATTTTGGGTATACTTATTCCCGCGGTATCAGTTACACTGTCCATGTAGTGTTGTTCCGTGCCAGTGCACTGCAACATATAGTTTACCGTGATCTTTAGATTACGAGAGCTCATACCGTTGGAATTAGTATGTAAAACAGATCCAAGCCTTCTCTTCACCTCGTTCCATCAGTCTACCTGATGTGGCGTAATGTATGTAGCGACTTTGGTGTTGACTTGTGCTGCCTCAGGTAAGCTACGTCTCGACATGGGCGCCGCCATGTTGTGACGTCATAGCGAGGTGTTTTAGAAGGTTTCGTATCTAGGATTTTACGTCACAATAGAAATAACGGAGATGAGAAATTTCTTCGATTAACGGTTGAAAGAGAGAGACGAATCACTGAGAGTTGGATGGTTGCATCTCCATTGTAGGGAAGAAAACCATGAATAACCTGTAAGTTTACACCCGGCTTGCCGGAGGCACTCTACTCAATGAAGCGCATGTAAAATCTTTCTACTGTTGTAACTATATATAATTGTACTGTACCTTATAACTTGTAGAGTAACGCTTTGGGCGACGTGATTGCATATTGTCTTTACTGTTAGAAGTTTGCTATTGTATATAATAAATTTTGCTGTTGGTAACTTTTAATGACTTGTGTAATCATTTACTAGATAAAACTGTTGTGTTGCCGTGACTGGAAGAGAGTGATCACATACCCACATTGTCGTAGTACATACCTCTCCAGCCACCCCGTCGACCATTACACTTACACATGCTGCAACACCGGCATCCTGATTCAAATGCACGTTCTTTCAGCATCCCCGTGAATCAGGATCTTGTTTTATTCTCCTTTTCTGTTGTATATGTTGGTTAATATCGGATGGCTCAATGTCCTGAAATGAGTGAGTGAGTATGGTTTTACGCCGCTTTTAGCAATATTCTAGCAATAGCCCGGCGGAGGACACCAAAAATGGGTTTCGACGTGACGAGCGATCGCTTTAACCACTAGGCTACCCCATCGCCCCTAGCCTGAAATCACTTGTGTGTGTCATCCGGTGGAGTTACACATTTCGCACACGTGAGATATTCCTAACAGAATAGGTAATACACAGGAAGAGCATGACGTCATAGTTTTGTCTTCAAAATTTGTTGATTTATTGCCACCATGTTTGTGAAAGTGAAAGTATCTCTGTTCAAGCAGACTGCTCATGCCTTTCCAGAAGCCATTGTAATCCTCATGCTATTGACATTGAGTTGGTTTGGATGATTCTCTTTCTCATTTTCCTAGAGTTATGATAGATAGAGTCTCTGTGTTACCTATGTCAAAATTATCATTTTTGCCTGTTTCAAGTTTTACAAGCATCTCCGATCCACACTAGACACACTCTATAGCCAAACTACAATTAAAACTGATACTCCCGAAAGCACCGATCATCCTTCCCTACAAATCTCATAATGGATTAAAGCTTTGATGATAAATATATAAAACGTTTCCTGGCAGTTATGTTCATTTCAAGAGTAATAACTCAGTATCATCCTCGTTCCTTGACGACAACATCAACAACGGACGCCACTGTCACGGCGCCAACTACCGTCCAGGGAGACTGGACGGAAAATGATCCAGAATAGTAAGCAAATACACAACCCGATTGTTGGATACAACCATTTATTAAAGCTAAGTACCTGCTCAAGCATGAATGAGCTTGCACCTCAATCACAACAACAGAGCCGCTAGAAACAAGCTAACTAGCTAAGTAAACTCGCCTTAATAGACTAGCTCAGGGATCAGACCATATATTGACTGGTGACACCTAATGAGTGGGGGATAATAAGAGGATGGCCTAAAAGTCGGGCCAAGAAAAGTCGGGCCGGGCCCGGCCACCGGGTAATACTAAGAATGGATTGCAGAATATTAAAACGAAATCTGCACATTTGGGTAGATACACTTCCTGCCTTCACAAATGCATAGTTTGATTGAAATGTATGGTTAACGATGAAAAAACACACAACAACAATGACTACATACCGAGATTCCCATAGAAAAGACACCGTCTTGTTGTTATGTGTTTTCCTTGATATGTCTATGTGGGAAGGTTGCTTACTTCTCTTGGCGTGTGACATCCTGGGGTCCTGGGCAGGAAGTGACAGTGTTTTGACTGCTTTTCTTTCCTTAATTAAGATATTGGGGTTCCCTAATTAACCTTTATTGTCTCATGCTGAATCAGCACAGGATGTTTATGTTAAAGAGAAGTGGATATTGGCGAGTGTCAATGGGCAAATATGACATGGTTATGTATATTAAAAGAAATCTTTTACATCACAACCTTTTGTAATATGTTATAAAGGATCAAACAAGGTATGCATTCACACACAAAAAATTCTTAAGTGTTTTCATTGTAAACAATACCAGCCCAAATCAAATAGCCAGCGCGTATGCATATGCTTATATTTACTAATACACATGAAACACAAAATGGTATCATATCTACCTAAATACCACTTCATAAAGTAAAGTAAAATTGAAGCCCTTTTCTCTCTCCATTCCCAACGATTTTAGGAAAAAAAGTCCTCGGAAAACAAAATCCTCAATCAAAAGTGTTTAGTCTCTGTTCGGCCCGACTTGGCCCGTGCTGTCAAAAACAACTTAAACCTCACACATGTATCTTGAAATGTGTTTATATCCATAGATTAGTATTATATCTACCTACATATCACTTCACAGAGTCTCAAAGCGTAGTATTTGAAGCGAAAACGTTGTTGAAAGTGAAGCTCTCTTTTCTATATATTCTCAACAAAGACACTGTATCACAAGCGTTCGGTCCGCCTTGGCCCGGGCTAAACCCCACACATGTATTCTGATTTGTGTTTAAATCCATAGATTAGAATTATATCTACCTAAATATCAATGTGTGATGTTACAAAATGCCACATGTAAAGATAACTGGTTCGTTTAAGTGAAGCCCTTTTCTCTCTCCATTCACAACATAGCCTCAATAAAAGTGTTAGTCTCTGTTCGGCCCGACTTGGCCCGTGCTGTCAAAAACAACTTAAACCTCACACATGTATCTTGAAATGTGTTTATATCCATAGATTAGTATTATATCTACCTACATATCACTTCACAGAGTCTCAAAGTGTAGTATTTGAAGTGAAAACGTTGCTGAAAGTGAAGCTCTCTTTTCTATATATTCTCAACAAAGACACTGTATCACAAGCGTTCGGTCCGCCTTGGCCCGGGCTAAACCCCACACATGTATCATTATTTGTGTTTAAATCCATTGATTAGTATTATATCTACCTAAATATCACTTTGTAATGTTATCAAATGCCACTTGTAAAGACAACTGGTTCGTTAAAGTGAAGCCATTTTCTCTCTCTCTCCATTCACAACATAGCCTCAATCAAAAGTGTTAGTCTCAGTTCAGCCCGACTTGGCCCGTGCTGCCAAAAACAACAACCCAGCGTTCAGTCTAGCTTTGTGCGGGCTAATGAAATTAATACACCTGTATCCAGCTTGCTTAATTGCCCCTTGTCTAATTGCAATCAGCTAGGTGTTGTGATTCAATTAACACACTCCATTGTTGCCCTTAATTCCCTGTCAGAGGCCTTCCGTGTTATTGATTTCTCCACCGTAACTACCGCCACTTACAGGGAGAGTATCGGTCCAATAAACATTTAACACCCAAAGTGATCAAAAGGACAAACAGACGAGAACAAGATATACCATCACCAAAGCCAGTCTTGAGCTCCCATGTTCGGTCCCCACGATGCGGCAATTGACAACTGGTAGTAGGCCGACATGCACAAAGCAGTCTAACTTTCCCAAGGTGTGTCGGATAACTGGCCACGTCCAGCTATAACGAGACCGCGCGGACGTCGCAGAGGACATACCTGACGCGAGGGTATATATATATATATATATATATTATATATATTCTTTATTTATCCTCCAAGTTGGGAGAGTACAAGTACAAGTTGCAAAAAGGCAATATTTACACCACAGTCACACAACTCTACTACAATCAGATATAGGTGGATATTGAGACAATAGTTTGTACAATTTTGTAGTTAACAAAAACCCTGATAAAATAAGGGGTATACATAAAGGTGGGAGCGGTATAAACGCTTATATCTCCCTTATAAAATCAGAAACAGTGACGGGAGTAACATATACAAAAAGCTAGTAAACTCCTCTACAAGAGGGTACAATGCATAACAAGCGAAAAGTAACAACAGGGGACGGACGGCTCAACTAGATTAGCTGAATATACAATTGTGCAGGCACTTACGGCCGTGTTGCATAACACCCCCCGGCACGCGAGTCGCGTGACAGCCACATGGTCGTGTCGGTGACAGACTTGTGTTGGTAGATGATGAGGCCTGGCGTTCAGTCATTGAGGCCAAAAGTGGAGGTATCAGTTACACTCCTGCGGCGGGAGATACACAAGAACACTCTGCAATACATAAATATGTATTTACTTAATATCTCATTTTTTTTCATTTGCACGATGTGACATCTAACAGTAACCTCTTGCAAACATCTCAGCTGGTACATACACTGACACTGTATGCGAGATGAAGATGGTCCTTACCATTTTTTGTGTGGAAATATACCAAATAAACATACTACACAAGCCTAATGCTGCCACTATTGTTGTTTCAGCGGAATTTCTCGTTACTTCTATCTATTTCTGGTTACTTCAAGTTTTGAATATTTTCTTGTCATTTCAAGTAACGTAAATACTGAAAATCTCGCAAAAATGAACGAAATAACGAGAAAATACTAAAACATTTAAGAACATCGAGAAAATATTAGAAGCAGCGAGAAAATACACAGATTTTCAGGTTGTTGAAAGAAATTTGAAATAATCGAAGCAATGAGAAACTAATCAATGAGAAAATATGTATGCTGCAAAACTAGCAGTTTTAGTCTTTCGTATACAATACAATCCTATCCATGAAATGTAAACATACAAAGATACTGAAATAGATAGGGAGACTATCAATTAGTCGGGTTATCTATGGACGTCCTGAATGTTCAATACTCGCAACAAGACCTGTACTCACACTATGATAACTGCACACAACAGTTGGCATCCCGCACCGGCGAAGAAGACAAATCCACGGAGCATCTTCACAGTGGCATTATACATCTCGTTGAAAATTATCATCCCAGTACCCGATGAGATGATGTTCACAAGTCCGATACCGGCAAACAGTGATCCTGAAATGAATGTTCACTATTAGAGGAAGATAAGCTCACCTTATCGTTTACATGTTACCGTCGGGGTTGTGGGGTAGCTTAGTGGTTAAAGCGTTCGCTCGCCACGCCAAACACCCGGGTTCGATTCCCCACATGTGTACAATGTGTGAAGTCCATTTCTGGTGTCAGAACGTTATGTTGCTGAAATATTGCTAAAAGCGGCTTAAAACCAAACTCACTCACTCATTTCAGAGAATAAAATGTTAGTCTAGTTATGCTTCTCAAAGACTAAATTGTTAGTTTACTTATGCCTCTCATACCAGCTTTGTACAAAAGATGAACGTGTGGCTCTCCTTTGCATTTTGGAAAGCATGTGGTTGGCGTTGTAAAGCGTGTCACCACTGAGATAGGAAAGCTCACATCACCATGGACACGTTATCAAGTCTATTTCATCATGGCCATGAGTTGAGGATATAATTAAGATCGTAAATAAAGGTTTCTAATAATTGTGAAAATTGCGTTATGTATGTAAATTTGATTACAACGTTCTCTTAATTATTATCATAGGCATTTCGCCCGATTGTTTAAATCTGTAATATCTATTTGAATATTGATATCATGGGACCCTCTATTGTTATATCTCTGATTGCATTCGTGTCAATGTCCATCCATATCTATCTACGATCATCCATGTTTTCATTCTGTTTGCAGGCCTGACATGTCCATCAAAATGTTAAACGTAGACTATTTGTTATTTTATATTTATGGCTAAGTTTCCCTTCCATCACCAGCGGCTGAGGGGATGGTGTAAATCCAGCTAGGTCCCATGCAGGAAGCAATTGTACTGTAAGTCCCCATGGTCCCTAGTATGGTGATCTACCTTCAGTTGTTGGCGATCTATAGCCCGATTTTATATTGTGTTGTTTTGAAATGATTTAACATTTTACACTGAACTCAAACTAATTTTAATCGATTTGTGACATTCTAGTCGTTATACTGTCCTTCGCTGGCAGGTTTTTAAATAAGTATACATATGTCTATTCTTAGTACATAACTTTTTGTCATCACAATATGGCTGAAATATTGCCGATGTGACGTTAAACATTAACTCACTCACTCACTCACTCATTCCATCAAAATATACCTGCATACTCACCCTGCATTTCAGGAGGGGCCATCCGTGACATGATAGCCCGCAGTGCTGGCAACAAAGGAGCTGCAATACCACTGGGCAAAACACCTGCAACAAAACAATCCACTTTACTCAACCGCAAAGACTAAACAGTATTTATATAAACAAGTCTTCTGAAGATGTAGAATAACTTACACAGGAAGAGCATGACGTCAGTGTTGGCCACACCATTTAGGACGTAGGATACGGCCAGTATGACAGATGTTATGATACATAGTCCTGCGTCTGAGGTGCATAAATGAAGTAGTTTGATGACTGGAATCCCAAGAATTTGTCTGGAAAGGGCCAACGCCATATTGAAATAGCCGATGAGCTCTGGTCCCCAACAGAATGGCAGGTTCAGCTGGAAAAGATACTCCAGAAAAAAGACACCACTCAAACTAAAATATGTTATGAAATACGCTGTCAGCGAAAGCCAGAAAAGACTTCTTGTTTGTCCAAAATCTTTTGAAAAGTAGAATCCAAAAACATTTTTCACCGCCTTCACCGGAGATGGGTACTGGGATCTTCTGTCTTTGTTGATAGTTTCAGGAAGAAGAACAACGACAAGAATTAGTGACAGAAGCATTAGCGAAGTCGTAGTTATGGACGGGTAGAGGTAACCTAGGTATTTGATGAAGTATCCAGTAATAACTTCGGAAACTGCGGCTGCTAGGTAGGTGGTAAAATCTAGCACAGCGATGCCAACTGTCCGTGAGTTCTTAGGTGGTGTGTTGTCAGCCGTGTAGGCATAGGTAGCCAGAATCACACCATTATATCCTCCCGAAACACCTTCAATCACCTCGCTAACGTACAGGTATTTCAGATCCAGAATCCAGTAAATAACAAATATCGTCAATACATTCTTCAGAATCTGGCCGACTAAAGGTAATATGAAGAGAAATCGTCGACCAAGAAAATCAGAATACGCCCCCAAGAACATACAGCTAATTAACGCTGTAGAGTTTCCGATAGCTGTGAGTATTGTCTGACAGTTGGAAGTAAGAACCTGAACCCTTTCCTGTAACAGGTATCCTGGATCCGACTCATTGACGTAACACTTGGACGTTTGATTAGCAGTACTGGCTGACTTTGTGCTGTTGCCGAACACCTCGTCCGAGTACCTCTGGTAAAGGTATTGTGTTAACACTGGATCATGGACATTGACAGACAGCTGGTAAACAAGAAACACAATGTTGACCTTGATTAGATTTCCTAGCTTAGACTTCTCTTCTTTAGCCTTGTTTTCAAGAGGCGGTGTGGACTCCATGTTTGTCTCGTGTTCAGCCAGGAGACTGTGGCCTACTTTGCGTCACCTTATCCCAGAAAACTGCCCTGATACATGCGCAGTGCATTTAATGGCGCAATCCTGATTGACGTAACATATATGATATGATGGTCATGTGATATACTGATACAGTGTACATGATAAACACGTAAGAGTAACGTGTTGCTGGCATATGCAATGAACAAATCTTATCTTGAGTATTAATTGTATAATGCCTTGTAATTTTGGTTTATAACCTGAATATATTTCTAAGATATTCAGTATAATTGTGGTTTGCTGCTCATAATTAGCTAGAAATTATGTTTTGCTTTGTTTATCAACTAGGAACAGATTCAGCTGGATCGAAAATAAATGAATGATAATAATTTATACCTGGAGATACTGCCTTTTTATATTGCTTGAATTGCATGCTGGACATTCAAGCTACTATGAGATAATGACACCAGATAATGACATTGATTATACACAGAGGAAGTCTGCAGCATCATATGACTCATGTCAGTGCTTTATCTGCCCAGTGAATACTTGACCTTGACCATCATTATCTTTACACTCGCACTGTTTAAACAGGGGCCACTGCCGGCATGATAGTTCGCATAAACTGCGATGTCACTGAATAAACCAAGGACAGTAAAAGACATCGGACAACAAGTAGTATATGTGTGAGTTGAGTTTAACTCCACACTCAGCAATATTCCAATATTCTAACTTCTAGAATGCCAATCAAACAAGGGATGAATATGGTTTTGCGCCGTTATATGATATTTCAGAAATATCACAGCCTCAGACACCAGATATGGGCTTCCCACACTGTATCATGTATCGTCGGAGTGACTAGCGAACGCTTTAACCACTAAGCTTCCCTTACTGACTGTGGAGGTGTAATCTCATCATGTTCAGTGACACACTTGCTTACCTTACATTAGTGAGTGAGTGAGTTTAGTTTTACGCCGCACTCAGCAATATTCCAGCTATATGGCGGCGGTCTGTAAATAATCGAGTCTGGACCAGACAATCCAGTGATCAACAGCATGAGCATCGATCTATGCAATTGGGATACGATGACATGTGTCAACCAAGTCAGCGAGCCTGACCACCCGATCCCGTTAGTCGCCTCTTACGACAAGCATGTGTTGTAACCCGGATCTTTACGGGTACAACAAATAGTAAAGAATATACCTGCTCACACATCCTTAAATGTATGTACAAGAATAATCTGTCACACAAACCTTGAAACAAATCAGTCACCAGTAACTGTATGGAATGGAGCACAAGCATACTGAAGTAGCCGATATGCTCTAGAGTGTGAGATATTCAAAGGTAGTGTGTAGATCACCTCACCGAAAGTATATATGAAATATTCTCGGAGACTCTGAATCATTTACCCATAAGAAACCAAAAGCGATTTTACTACTTTCTACTATAGTCCGTTTGGCTGAAAAGCGGACCGATGAATTGCAATCTAACTCGAAAACTAATAAACATAACATACTCAATGAAACGCTGATCATAATCAAAACATCATACCAACTCTGTGAGGTTTTTGCAGAATTTTTGTCCTAAAAATAATGAAGTTGTTTAACAAACTATCATTAAAATATTGACACAGTTCAGTATTTGTTACGAGGGAGGAGTGCAGAGAAAGGGACAGCCAGGTGTTCGAGAAGCGCGTTCACAGACAAAGTTATTTATTCATTAACCTGTGCTGTGCCGTCTCCATCCGTTCTCGAACACCTGGCTGTCCCTTTCTCTGCCCTCCTCCCTCGTAACAAATAGTGAACTGTGTCAATATCTTAAAGATAGATTGTTTAACAACTTTTTTAATTTTAGGACAAAAATGTAAAAATGGGCTATAGATCGCCAACAACTGAAGGTAGATCACCATACTAGGGACCATGCTACTTTTATTGAGTATTGTTGGTACATAATGACAATGATAGGAAGTGTTTCATAAGCAACTTAGTAGATTACAGATGTTCTCCGTGATGTAATCAGCCTTGACGTCTCGATAACTTCATTTAAATTAGTGACTGTGTTACTTTAGTTTGACGCCGGTTTTAGCAATATTCCAGCAGTATCAAGGTAGGGGTACAACGGAAATGGGCTTCACACATTGTACCCATGTGGGGAATCGAACCCGTGTCTTCTGCTTAACGATCAAAGGGTAGCCCATCCGTCCCCAGGAGTAAATTGCCACACTTACCGACTTAACACTTGTGATAACATTAGTCACGTGACTCCAGACTATGATAACCCAAATATGTTTGGGGACATCTGTACTCGATTGCAGGTATCAAAACTGGTGCTACTATGATTATAGACTTGAACTGTTTAACTATTCTATCGCACGTATTCATTATACCCATTGTATAATATACATAGAATCACTATGCAGACACAAAACATATATCTTATGATTTGTAATGCATACTTTCATAATTTGAAAATGGTCAGGAAATGTGATATGTTAAAACGCTTGAGGCGAAGGTTGTTACTGCCGCTGTGACAGAAATACAATGTAGCATGCAATGAAACTGATATCTTGGTGTGTAAATAAGAACAGACCACTCAGTGACTGTTTATTGCTTGTGCTAGTTAGGACAGGAACGTTTCTTCAATAAGAAGGTTGACACTATATCATGGTTTTCGTGTACCATGGTGACACAATCGTCCTGGAAAAGTGAACCGGCTGATAATGTGTCATTGGTAAGTTATATGATATGTGGATATCATGACAACAACAACTTGACGATTGTCTGGTTCCCATAGGCAACTTACACATGCTCCTTTCCGTCCGAGCCGTAAATAGACGCAGCATGTACGATGGTGCGGTTGTGACAAACATACAAACACCTTGCAAGAAAGAAAATATATATGAGTTTGTGACAAGTGTTTGCTTCACTGGATGAGAGAAAAACAGGCATATTTCAGCTGTAAAACGTCGATACACATGTGATCGTATTTGTTATTCAGTGAAGTCTAAAACTAGTAAAAATACTAAAACTACGTAGAACAGATATACCACACAGATGACATCAGATGTTCGACGTGACTGGACACCTTTTAAAGGTAATTCGTTAACACTATGTAATGTGGGTACTGACATTGAACGACTCAGTAATAACAAACGGCAAATAATAAATCCTGCACATTTTTCCTGAATATTTACTAATGACCATTCATATACTCACACTATGATAACCATCGCCAACAAATGACAAGCAGCACAGACGAGGAAGGCGAAACCACGGAATATCTTTACAGTTGCATCATACGTTGAAAGCTGTTACTCCTAACCCTGCTGAGGAGGATGTTCATAAGCCCAACTCCGGCAAACAGTGATCCTGCAAGCAAAAGCTGACCGTATGCATTTACATAGGAATCAGAATCGGATCCTGATCTGACTGGCAAACACAAAACAAGGGACATATGCTATATATTTGGGATTACACTTTTTCAGTAAAAGTATAGATTCTAGTTCATTTTGGGTTGATTCAGAACCCACACTTTCAGAGTCAGGCAACTAAACTGCCAGTTGTCCGACTTCCGTTTTTAAAAATCATGTCGGCTGAGTGGGTTAGATGGCTGACTTGGTGTGCTGCAAACATGCTACACCTATCACTTTCCAAATGGCTTTTGTGCATTCACCCAATTCTGAAATTGGGTTTCTGGTATATGGATGATCTGATATTGCTCACTAATGGCCAAACAGCCAATCATGTACCACTCATTTATTCTTCTGAACATTCTAAGATCTCTGTATACATATTCATGAAAATCTGTGTGAAGACTTGCAAAGTCAACCTTTCCCCTGACTCTCTTGCCTGAGTGAAGCCATGCTTTAGCAGCAACATCTTTGTAACTATGTTTTCAGACCTTCTTAGGGGCTCTTGCCGGCATGCCACGCACTGTGAACTTGTTGCACTTGCTCAAACGTTTCTTTGATCCAGGTTACACCATCTAAGGCGTTAATATTGTTTTCAAAAAGTTGCATGGTAGCAATGGGAGAAAACCTCTAATTTAGACACTCGGTGACCAAAGTGATGTCTTATGCGGTTCTCTACTTTCCTTGAACAATCCCTGATATCATCACTATTTGATAGTCATTCATGAACAGCATAAGATTTTGATATCGTTGCAATCGCAGATTAATGGTGTAACTGTGGGTTGGTTTGTTGTTTAACGCCGCACTCAGCAATATTTCAGCTAAATGGCGGCGGTCTGTGAATAATCGCATCTGGACCAGACACTCCAGTGATCAGCATCATGAGCATCGACTTCGCAATTGGGATACGATGACTTGGTCAACTAAGTCAGCGCGCCTGATCGCCCGATCCCGTTAGTCGCCTCTTAAAAGCATGGGTTACTGAAGATTAATTCTATCGGGTTAGGATCTTCACGGGTAAGGGTAACTGTTTATTGTGCAATGTTTGATCTTACATAACTTGCAGTGATTTTTATAAATATGCTGCTTCAACCAGCATATATCAAGCTGGCATATAACACTGAATACCTGCATGCCTCCTTAATTAATCAAATTGAATATAAGTTGCTGACATAATGAGTCCGCAAAGTACTTCATGACCTAAAAACTAAATACTGATTGTTCTGGACTACTGGAAATATACTCTCTGAGATGTATTTGAATTTCAGACGAATTTGTACTCTCAGATACATACATACAACATGTAGACATATGGTCATGCCCATGATGAAATGATTAATGTAGCGATGCATGCATACCCACGAGGCATAAACTGTTGCATTCCTTGTTGACATGTGTCATGTTTTTGTAATTATTCAGTGCTTTGTTAAATGCATTTTTTAGATAGGACGCTGTTAACATAAACAGATATAAAATAGAACGTTATTTTTCCTTTGTACATCTTTCTTTATCTACAGGGGCGGTGAATGGTGCCGGTGTTAAAGCGTTCGCTCGTCACGCCGAGGACCGGGTTCGATTCCCCACATGGGTAGAATGTGTGAAGCCCATTTCTGGTGTCCTCCTGCCGTGATATTGCTGGAATATTGCTAAAAGCGGCGCGTAAAACCATAATCATTAACTAACTCACTTCTTTATCCACATTCTTAAAAAGAAACGCATAGGCTAAAAATTAGGAAATGTATTAACCGTATTTAAGTCGATTAAGCTTGAACATAGATGAATGAAATTCTACAAAGAGGTGAACATATGTATTGTTGTCATTGTCAGCATTAATTCAGTTTGCTCACTGCACATGGGTGAACACAAGGGAGCGTTCAGGTCAGTACTGGTGGCACCACCCCTTACAACCGTCACTGCTTGGAAGGGATTGCACAAGTCGTCGGATTTTTCCTTGGGGACTTCTTTGCCATTCCTCCTGCAACGCGTTGATAAGTTCTGCAAGTGTCTGAGGACGATGGTGACGTTTCCTGACATGTCGATCAAGTTCGTCCATAGACGATGCTCGATCGGGTTCAGATCAGGCTATTTGGAAGGCTAGGGCACCTGTTACACGAGTCGTCGTGTCACCTGTCGTCGTGTCAGGACAGGTCGTAACTTTTGGTCGATATGCTCGAAGTCCGACTTCTCTCAGACGATTTCTGATGGTTGGTCGGAAATTATTCGAAGACCAGGCACCTGTCCTGCAGTGTCCGCTGCTGTAGCAAGTCGGTGACGTAGGTGAAAATCATTAATTCCCTAAACACTTCTCGTGTTGTAAAATATTAGCTATCATATCGGTTCACATCAATGTATTGCCATTAAACATGCCCCAACGGTGTTTGCTAACGTCTTGAAATAAGGAACCAGCAACTGTAATTTAGGTACATAACTTTGGCCTATTGGCCAAAGGATTTGAATAACATTTTCAAAAAATTTAACAAGATCACATTTAATGCATGATTAAAATAAGAATAGTGAAATGAGATACGAAATGCCAGGCGGACAGCTTAAAAATCTTGGCCGTTTTGTTGCAAGAAAGTATTTTCGATTTACAGTTTCAATTCCAAAGCTGTGCCTGTCATGCTGATTATGCTTAGTGTTAGTGATACTTTGTACCCAAAATTCCGACATGAACAAAGAGCAGTCATCTATTTTCCAAAAAATAATGAATGAAGTTTTTCCCACCCCGTTTCTGAAAGGTAAAGTATCAAGCCGATTACTTATGCCTTCCTTTACTGAAGCCATTGTAATCCCTCATGCTATTGACAATTTGGAGTTGGTTTTGATGAGTCTCTCTTTTATTTTCATGGCTGTTATGGTAAATACAGTCCATGTGTTTTCTATATCAAAAGGTAATTTTGCTGTTTCAAGTTTTACAAGCCTCTCCGACCCACACCAGACACACTCTATAGCCAAACTACAATTAGTTTGATACTGATACTCCCGAAAGCACTGATCACCCTCCCCAAAGAAATCTCATGATGCATTAAAGCTTTAATTCCAAATATACAAAACGTTCCTGAGAATTAGGTTATGAACTAATAAGGTCCCTGTATTGACAGGTTCATTTTAAGAGTAATAACTCAGTGTCATCCTAGTTCCTTGACGACAACATCAACAACGGATACCACATGGTCGTGTCGGTGACACACTTGTGTTGGTAGATGATGGGGCTTGGCGTTTAGTCGTTGTCGTTGATGGCAACAGTGGAGATATCAGTTACAATCCCGCGGCGGGAGGTATACAAGAATACTCTGCAACACAGGGAATATGTTTGTGGTAAATATCTCAATATTTTCCATTTGCACGATGTGACCTCTAACTGTTACTTCTTGCAAGCATCTAAGTGGGTACAAACACTGACTCTGTATACGAGATGAAGGTGGTCCTTACCATTTTCTGTGGACATTTAGAACCAAATAAACTTTACTCACATCATGATAACTGCACACAACAGTTGACATCCTGCACTGGCGAAGAAGGCAAAACCACGGAGCATCTTCACAGTGGCATTATATATCTCGTTGAAAACTGTTACCCCCTGTACCTGATGAGATGATGTTCACAAGTCCGATACCCGCAAAAGTGATCCTGAAATTAATGTTCACTATTGGAGGAAGATATACTCACCCTATCGTTTACATGTTACAATCACTATTTGATAGCGTTTTCAGAAACACATGATTTCATCATTGTAATGCATGTGTTATAGTCTAATGATCTGTAGATTTCTTAAGTAAGGATCCAAAATAGAATCAGTTTACCTGATTTCCTTTTAAATCAGTAGAAGGTCTGCTGTGTGTAAATAAATTGATGGTTATACCTTAGTCTGTCATACAGACCTTGAAACAAATATATACAAGGAAACCCATGCAAGTCGAGAATATATGGCTAGTCTGGATTACCATAGTTTCTGATAATGGAGAAAGCCTCAGGGCTCCTTTCTCTTATATTTTATGATTATTATGTATGAACCGTCTTTCTGTAAAATATATTCATTTCAGAGAAGGGGCGGTGGGGTAGTCTAGTGGTTGAATCGTTCGCTCGTCCCGCTTAAGAACCGGGTTCAATTTCCCACATGGGAACAATGTGTGAAGCCCATTTCTGGTGTCAGAACGTTATGTTGCTGGAACAGTGTTCCTTTCCTTATATTTTATGATTATTATTTATGAACGTTTTTCTGTAAAATATGTTCATTTCAGAGACGAAAGGTTTGTCTAGTTATGCTTCTCATACCAGCACAAAAGGAAGAATTTGTGGCTCTCCTTTGCATGTTGGAAATCATGTGGTTGTCGTTGTAAAGAGTGCCACCACTGAGATAGGATCACCATAGAGACGTTATCAAGTCCTATTTAATCATGGCCCATAAGCACAGGTTGAGGGTATAATTAAGATCATTTCTAATATGGTTTCTAAAATTATGAAAATTATGTATGGAATGTTCTCTCAATTATCACCACATGCAATTCGTCTGATTGTTTATCTGTAAAATCTATGGCATATGCATTTGATTGCAAAGGGTGTCAATATCCATTCATATCTGTCTACGAGGATCCATGTTTTCATTCTGTTTGCAAGCCTGACAAGTCCATCAAAATGTACCTGCATACTCACCCTGCATTTTGTGAGGGGCCATCCGTGACATGATAGCCCGCAGTGCTGGCAACAAAGGAGCTGCAATACCATTTGGCAAAACAGCTGCAACAAACAATCCACTTTACACAACAGCAAAACTCAACGGTGTTAATATGTAATGTCTTCTGAAGATGTAGCATGACTTACACAGGAAGATCATGACTGTGCTTTGGGCTAACTTAAAGTTATCACAGTGAAGATTATTCGCGTTCGTTACTGCAATGGTGACTTACACATGAAAAGCATCAGATCAGTCTTGGCCACACCATTTAGGACGTAGGATCCGGCCAGTATGACAGATGTTATGATACATATCTCTGGGTCTGAGGTGCACAGATGGAATAGTTTGATAACTGGAATCCCAAGCATTTGTCTGGAAAGGGCCAACGCCATATTGAAATAGCCGATGAGCTCTGGTCCCCAACAGAAAGGCAGGTTCAGCTGGAAAAGATATTCCAGAAAAGAAGACACCATTCAAACTAAAATATGTTATGAAATACGCTGTCAGCGAAAGCCAGAAAAGACTTCTTGTTTGTCCAAAATCTTTTGAAAAGTAGAATCCAAAACATTTTTTACTGCCTTCACCCGGAGATGGGTACTGGGATCTTCTATCTTTGTTGATAGTTTCAGGGAGAAGAACAACGACAAGGATTAGTGACAGAAGCATTAGCGAAGTCGTAGTTATGGACGGGTAGAGGTAACCTAGGTCTTTGATGAAGAATCCGGTAATAACTTGGGAAGCTGCGGCTGCTAGGTAGGTCGTGAAATCTATCAAAGCGATGCCAATTGTCCGTGAGTTCTTAGGTGGTGTATTGTCAGCCGTGTAGGCATAGCTAGCCAAAATCGTACCATTATATCCCCGAAACACCTTCAAACACCTCGCCAATGTACAGGTATTTCAGATCCAGATTCCAGTAAATAACAAGTGTCATCAGTACATACTTCAGAACCTGGCCGACTAAAGGTAATATGAAGAGAAATCGTCGACCAAGAAAATCAGAATACGCCCCCAAGAACATACAACTAATTACCGCCCCAGAGCTTCCGATGGCTGTGAGGTATTGTTTGACAGTTGGAAGTAAGATCCTGAACCCTTTCCTGTAACAGGTATCCTGGATCCGACTCATTGACGTAAACACTTGGATGTTTGATTAGCAGTACTGGCTGACTTTGTGCTGTTGTCGAACACCTCCTCGGAGTACCTCTGGTAAAGGTATTGTGTTAACACTGGATCATGGACATTGATAGACAGATGGTAAACAAGAAACACAATGTTGGCCTTGAGTAGATTTCTAAGCTTAGACTTCTCTTCTTTAGCCTTGTTTTCAAGAAGCGGTGTGGACTCCATGTTTGTCCCGATGCTCATCCAGGAGATTGTGGCCTAGCTTGCGTCTCCTGCCCCAACAAGTTACCCTGATACATGCGCGGTGCATTTAATGGCGCAACCCATTGACCTAACATATATCGATGTAATGGCCATGTGATACATGAGATAATAAGTGATGTCACAGTGGTGCAGCATCTTTAACATTAATCGATAAGCTGTGTAGATATGTGAAATGATCACATGCTAAAGAGGCTGTGATAAAGACGTCAGGGTTGCGTGTTGCTGGCAAATACCATGAAGTAATCTTGAGTGTGAATTGTAGAATGCCTTGTCATTTTGGAATGTAACCTGAATATATTTCCAAGACATGCAGTGGTTTGCTGCTCATAATTTCAACTAGTTAGAAATGATGTTTTGTTTTGTTTATCAATTAAGCACAGATTCAACTGGATCGAAAAGAAATAAATGAAAGCTCACCCAATGAAGGACTTGTTGTTGTTGTTGTTGTTGACATCCATAACTTTTCACACTTTATGTGTATCACATTTATAGTGAGTGAATGAGTGAGTGAGTGAGTTAAAGTTTATAGTCACAGCGACAGTATTTCAGTCATATCGTGACCAAAACTAGTTATAAATTCATGATAAGTATATATATTTTAAAACCTGTCAACGAAGGACAGTAAAACTAATTAGAATATCACAGTATCAAGAATTAAAACTAGCATCTTTCTCTAAAATTAGATTTCAAATTGGGACAATACAACAATATATAAACGGGCTGAGTATCGCCAGCAACTGAAGGTAGCTCATCATACCAGGGACCACAAGGACTTACAGTACTTTTGATACGTGCATGGACCCTAGCTGGATACATGCCATTTTATATATTTTGCACACAAAATGGAGATAAGAAATGATAATGTGGGATTACACAATCGAATGACACCTGTGTCTTCTACACCACATTCACGAGATTGGAAAGAGTACTTTGACACCAATAGGAATATTTGTTCACTTATGTTGCATATGCACAAAGGCAAATAGAATAAATTAAGAGTGAGTGAGTTTGGTTTTACGCCGCTGTTATCAATATTCCAGCAATATCACGGCGGGGACACCAGACATGGGCTTCACATATTGTACCCATATGGGGAATAGAACTCGGATTTTCGGCGTGACGAGCGAACGCTTTAACCACTAGGCTACTCCACCGCCCCTTGTCTTGAGTATACATCAGAGTTAGCAATTGTGACATCAACTACTCATTTTGGGGAATTGAAGCTGTGGTGATGTTGAATAAGAATTATTGAAGGTGCAAAATATACTATCCCAAAAAGAAACGCATAGACCAGAAATCTGTTGCGAAAATGTTGTATTTTTAAACATGTATAACTCGTTCACAAATAGACTTTAGTACATGAATGTTTACATCGGTTTAGAAGAAGGAAATGTCTATACAACCAAGTGGATAATTTTAGATAACGGATCCGTTGAACGCGATGGTGACGACGTAGCACGGCCCCGACGTCGGGTCTCCTGGCTCTCAGTCCAATCTCTCTCAACCTGTTCCGTACAGTTTGACCGGATATCTTCCGAAGTTCAGGCACCCTGGCTGCTGTGCTCTCACCCGTGGCAGTACGAACACGCAAATGTAGTACCCGGATGTTCCGATCTTGGGCTGCAGTGGTGACTCGAGCTCTGCCCGTACGAGGACGGTCATTTGTTATACCTGTTTGGTTGTAACGAGCCGCAAGCCGTGATATCGTGCTCAGACTAACATTCAGACGCCTGGCAACAGAAGATTGGTAATCTCCAGCATGTATTCTTTCAATGGTGATGTTCCGTGTCGCAGATTCAAGACGTGGCGTAGTGATTTGGCATTGAAACTCCTTCAAAACGAATGCCGGTTTCCGAAAGTAATCTGGATTTTGATAGCCAGACAGTGCATGCTCTTTGCTGCACAATTTCAACTGGAAGATGTTTTTGGTTGCCTTTTTAATCCTTGTAAGAAATCTCATCAAAATCAACATTTTCAGGTGAAGTCGACTTTTTACTTGTGCAATTGTGTAAAATCATGTTATCAACACTTTTTACGCCATAGTCAGCAATATTCCAGCTATATGGCGGTGGTCTGTAAATAATCGCGTCTGGATCAGACAATTCAGTGATCAACAGCATGAGCATCGATCTGCGCAATTGGGAACCGATGACATGTGTCAACCAAGTCAGCGAACCTGACCACCCGATCCCATTAGTCGCCTCTTACGACAAGCATAGTCGCCTTTTGTGGCAAGCATGGGTTGCTGAAGACCTATTCTACCCCGGATCATCACGGGTCTTCCACGAGAAAAGCACGAGGTCAGTGTTGTTCAGGGCGTGTAGGACATTGGCTCCTGCTTGCAACTGTGTGGATGGAATCACCAGTGCCTGTGTTGAATGGAGCACAAGCATACTGGAAGTAGCCGATATGCTCACCGAAAGAATATATGAAATATTCTCTGAGACTCCAGGATAATTTACAAATAAGAAACCAAAACCTATTTTACTACTTTTATTGAGTGAGTGAGTGAGTGAGTTAAAATTTAAAGTCACATTGGCAATTTTTCAGCCATATCGTGACTAAAACTAGTTCTAAATTCATAATACATACATATAATATATAAAACCCTGTCAACGAAGGACAGTAAAATTACTAGAGTATCACAGATTGAGTTAAAACTAGCTAGCATATATCTTTAAAAGTAGAAAAGCATGTTTGGACAATACAATGTAAAATGGGCTAAAGATCGCCAACAACTGAAGGTAGATCACCATACTAGGGACCATGCTACTTTTATTGAGTATTGTTGGTACATAATGACAATGATAGGTAGTGTTTCATAATCAACTTTGTTGATGTTCTCCGTGATATAATCAGCCTTGACGTCTCGATACCTTCATTTAAATTAGTGACTGTGTTACTTTAGTTTGACGCCGGTTTTAGCAATATTCCAGCAATATCAAGGTGGGGGTACAACGAAAATGGGTTTCACACATTGTACCCATGTGGGGAATCGAACCCGTGTCTTCTGCTTAACCATCAAAGGGTAGCCCATCCGTCCCAGGAGTAAATTGCCACACTGGCCGACTAAACACTTGTGATAACATTTGTCACGTGAATCCAGACTATGATAACCCAAATATGTTTGGGGACATCTGTACTCGATTGCAGGTATCAAAACTGGTGCTACTATGATTATAGACTTGAACTGTTTAAATTCTATCGCACGTATTCATTATGCCCATTGTATGATATACATAGAATCACTATGCAGACACAAAACATATATCTTATGATTTGTAATGCATACTTTCATAATTTGAAGATGGTCAGGAAATGTGATATGTTAAAACGCTTGAGGCGAAGGTTGTTACTGCCGCTGTGACAGAAATACAATGTAGCATGCAATGAAACTGATATCTTGGTGTGTAAATAAGAACAGACCACTCAGTGACTGTTTATTGCTTGTGCTAGTTAGGACAGGAACGTTTCTTCAATAAGAAGGTTGACACTATATCATGGTATTCGTGTACCATGGTGACACAATCGTCCTGGAAAAGTGAACCGGCTGATAATGTGTCATTGGTAAGTTATATGATATGTGGATATCATGACAACAACAACTTGACGATTGTCTGGTTCCCATAGGCAACTTACACATGCTCCTTTCCGTCCGAGCCGTAAATAGACGCAGCATGTACAACTCATCCAGCTTGACCTGATCAACTGAATACTAATGCACTGCGTGACCGTGTCACAACTGGTTTGGTCTATTATTGTGAAGGGGTGCACCTTTGTCAGTTGATTGTCAACATGTCGCTATAAAACATTTCAGTGTCGAGATATCGTCAGCAATGTCTTAACTTTCTCCTGAAAAGAAGCTACAAGAAGGTTTAATTTTCCGATTCGGGCTTTTAGGCAGCGAGCAGCAGCAACTGGGTGTAGAGGGTGATAGCGAGAGTGAATCGGATTGTGAAAGTAACTGACAGACGTCTGAACGTTGTAAAGTTAGTAACTAGAGAGCATACGAACGCAACATTAATAACATTCTCTACTCCCCTATTTAATGAAATTAACTCGACCTGCCGTTTGTGCCATTTTACCTCCAGGGTCATGCATATGTAGAGTAGCTCAGGTCAAGCTGAACAAACTGTAACTGCTGACTTAGGCGATGACAAATAATTGGAGCTGCACTTACATCCATATGCATCCTGTGCACGTGCATTTAAAATTGGATCGAGTGACTTATATATTTCGTTTTATTTATATTCCAATTATCAACAATGTTTAACCGTAAGTAGCATACTTATGGAGTCATCTGTTATATACTCCCCTCCCCAAACAAACACACCCCTAAAACAACCCCAAACACCCCCGAAAACCCAAACCAAACAAAACAACCCACCCCGACCCCCCCAAAACGAATCAAAACAAAGCAACCACCCCGAAAACAAACAAACAAACAACAAACAAAACAAAAACAAGCATAAAAACAAACAAGCAACAACATCCAAAACAAAATGCATGTATAGATGTGTAATTGTGCCTTAATGTATAAGACATAAGACATAAGACATAAGACATGCATAAGACATATATTAATGGTCATCTTGCGTTCACCAAGAGAACAATCTAACTGGGTATTTATTTGTAGACGTAATACAAATCACTGAATCAACCAGCTTGAGCATTACTAAATTGGAGGGAGCAAGGGCGAAAAGAGAAGAATACTATATAAAACGTTCCTGGCAGTTATGTTCATTTCAAGAGTAATAACTCAGTATCATCCTCGTTCCTTGACATCAACAACGGACACCACATAGTCGTGTCGGTGACAGACTTGTGTTGGGTGATGATGGGTACTGGCGTTCAGACGTTGTCGTTGATGCCAACAGTGGAGGTATCAGTTACAATCCTGCGGCGGGAGGTATACAAGAACACTCTGCAACACATGAATATGTATTTGTTTAATATCTTAGTTTTTTGTCAGTTGCACAATGTGACATCTAACATTTACCTCTTGCAAGCATCTCAGTGGGTACATACACTAACACTGTATGTGAGATGAAGGTGGTCCTTACCATTTTTCTGTCGGCGTTTAGAACCAAATATACTTGGAAATACTCTAATGTTGCCTCTGTTGAAGTTTTAACGGAATTCTGAAGTTTCTCGTTACTTCTATCTATTTCTGGTTTCTATACTTCCTTGTCATTTCAAGTAAAGTAGGAAAATACTCGATATAAATGAATGAAATGAGGAAATGAAACATAACGAGTAAATACTCAAAATTTGAAGAAAATAATTAAAATACCGAGAAAATATCTGAAACAGACAGAAAATACTCGAATCTTCAGGTTGTTGAAAGAAACCTAAAATATCGAATAAATAATCGAAGCAATGAGAAATACTCGAAATAACGAGGGAGGAATTATCGAAGCAACAAGAAACTAATCAAAACAACTAGAGATTTCGCTGAACAAAATATGTATGCGACAAACGTAGCTGCAATATGTGACATCCTATCAGTGAAATCCTATCTGTAAAATGTAAACATACAAGATACTTAAATAGATAGGGAGACTATCAACTGGTCGGGTTATCTATGGACGTCCTGAATGTTCAACAAGACATGTACAAGACCTGTACTCACACCATGGTAACTGCAGACAACAGCTGGCATCCCGCACAGGCGAAGAAGGCAAACCCACGGAGCATCTTCACAGTGGCATTATACATCTCGTTGAAAACTGTAGTCCCAGTGACTAATGAGATGATGTTCACAAGTCCGATACCCGCAAAAAGTGATCCTGAAATCAATGTTCACTATTAGAGGAAGATAAGCTCACCTTATCGTTTACATGTTAGCGTCGGGGTTGTGGGGTAGCCTTGTGGTTAAAGCGTTCGCTCGTCACGCCGAAGACCCGGGTTCGAATCCCCACATGAATACAATGTGTGAAGACCATTTCTGGTGTCCCCGCCGTGATTTTGCTGGAATATTGCTAAAGTGGCGTAACCTTCACTCACTCACTACATGTTATCGTCACTATTTCATAGCGTTTCAGAAACACATGATTTCACTATTGTAATGTGTGATTTGGAAAATATGATCAGCTTCTTATGCAGCAACTAATTTAATATTTGTCTAGTTGTTTACATTTTTTCTCCTTTCCACTATTCGGTATACATTTGTTAAACAAATGAGTTTACAAAACATTTGTAATAAAGAAAACGTATTTATGTGCACTCTCATTCCTTTTCCAGTTGTATTTATCATACATTTCTATTTCAGCCTGCAGGATTGTTGTTATAGAAGTGCATAATGACGGTCAATTGGACACGTTGTGGCTTTCAGACCATGGTAATGGTAAATGGACACCTGAATGTGATAATAAAGTTATAGTCTAATGATCTGTAGATATCCCAATTGCGTAGAATGATGCTCATGTTGTTGATCACTGGATTGTCTGGTCCAGAATCAATTATTTACAGACATGTGGCTGGAACAAGTCAGCAAGCCTGACCACTCGATCCCGTTAGTTGCCCCTTTAACAAGCATGGGTTGCTGAAGACTAACTCTAAACAGGATCTTCACAGGTACATCAAAAGCCATCCTTGATACTACTGTGAGAATGCGAAGCCAGCAAAAGGAGGTAATATAATTATCGAGCCAAGCCGTGGATGCATCCAGGGTATAGTGGAGAGTGATCGTAACGTATACCCTGGAGATTATCGAAGATGATCAAGAAAGCCTGGATGTTCATAAACTTCCATCATCTCTCTATGAAGGTTCATACTCCATGAATTCATAGAAACTTTACTACTAAGAAAGTGAATATGGTGAAAGTCAGTTCTTAAAGGTCACATGCAACCAAAAAATCAAACATAATTAAAACACAATTATCACTTATTCATGACATATAATATACATTGCTGGTTATGAAAAAACATATAAACAAAATTATAAGCGTACAATCGCAAATCAAAAGTGCAATATTGTGTACTTGGGTTTACTTCCCAAGAAACGAAGCAGCCGGGATACCAAACCCAGTCAGAGCGGGTGGGTGTGCACTCAAGTGTAACGGCTGGTTCCTTTGCAGATGCCCTCACGGCTCATTGTGTGTGTATATATAGAGATGTTGGGTTTTGTAAATACAGGCTCATTTTTTGTGTATAACATTTTGCAATCAACAGACATCATAACATGTCATGTGTTCAAGTATCACACCTGCCTGTCTGTGTAATTACATAATGTGACAGAGACCGAACTCGGGCCATAAATCAATGCGTTTTGTTTATGGTGTATAGCCTGATTGGTGTTAAGTTCAAATTGCATGTGGTCAGTGATCGCAGTTGTGTATTGAATATTGTCATTAGCAGGCAGGCAGGCAGACACACAGGTGTCAATAAAACAAGACATTGAGTTTTGTCTGTGACAACGACATATCTATATCACAGTTAGAAATTGCTGTCAACGCTAAATAATGACATTGCTTTTAAGTATCGAACTGAGAAAGTGACTCGGTAAGAAGAACGTGTGGTGAAATAGACAAATGAAATCATATAAACAGTTTATTTACTGTCATAACATATAGAAGCTCGCGCCTGTGAGATATCAACAAAACATTAGGATAATAGCTCACACCAAAGCCTTCACCGAGTATTCACCGGACAGCCCGCTTCCAAGTTGCGCGAACCTATTTCACTGCGCATGTGCTATGAGCGCAGCCCAGCTGTTGAAACCAGGTTTCCCCGAAAAGTCGGGGGAAAATTAGTGAATCGTTTGAACTCCGATTTCGCGCGGTTTTTTTCATCGCGTTATTTTTCAACTTTATAAGTTGAATTTGCATTTTTGATGATTTGTTTCGGTAAGTCCATACCGAAAGGTATCAGAATCTGTAAAGTTGCATGTGACCTTTAAGTAAAGCTTCAGAATAGGAACAGTTTACTTGATTTCCTTTAAACCAGTTAAAGATTCTCGCTGTGTGCAGATCGCATTGATGGTTATGCCTTAGTCTCTTATACAGACCCTGAAACAAATATGTGCAAGGAAGCCCATGCAAGTCTAGAATATGTGGCAAGTCTAGATTACCATAGTTTCTGATAATGAACATAGTCTCAGGGTTCCTTTTCCTTATATTTTATGATGATTATTTATGAACGTTTTTTTCTGTAAAATATGTTCATTTCAGAGACGAAATGTTTGTCTAGTTATGCCTCTCATACCAGCACAAAAGATGAACGTGTGCCTCTCCTTTGCATGTTGGAAAGCATGTGGTTGTCGTTGTAAAGAGTGTCACCACTGAGATAGGATCACCATGGAGACGTTATCAAGTCTATTTAACCATGAGTCCATGACCCATAAGTTGAAGATATAATTAAGATCTTATAATAAAGGTTTCTACTAATTAGAAAATTGCGTTAAGTATGTAAATTTGATTGATAAGTTCTCTTAATTACTTAATCCATTTACGGTGTACAAGTGCTGTCACATCATGTACTTTGTATATTTGTATCTACTGATCCTGAATGAATAAATTTAAAAAAAATGTTCTTTGTATATTTGTATCTAAAATGAATAAATTTAAAAAAAAAAAAAAAAAAAAAAATCTCTTCATTACTACCATAGGCATTTCGTCCGATTGGTTATCTGTAATATCTATGACGTATGACTGTTGATATCATGGGACCCTCTATTGTTATCACACTTGCACGCGTGTCCATACATATCTGTCTACGAGGATCCATGTTTTCATTCTGTTTGCAAGCCTGACAAGTCCATCAAAATGTACCTGCATACTCACCCTGCATTTCAGGAGGGGCCATCCGTGACATGATAGCCCGCAGTGCTGGCAACAAAGGAGCTGCAATACCATTTGGCAAAACAGCTGCAACAAACAATCCACTTTACACAATAGCAAAGACTAAACAGTGTTAATATAATTATTATAATTTCTTCTGAAGATGTAGAATGACTTACATAGGAAGATCATGACGTCTGTGTTGGCCACGCCATTGAGGACAAAGGATACGGACAGAATGACAGACGTTATGATACATATCTCTGGGTCTGAGGTGCATAAATGAAGTAGTTTGATGACTGGAATCCCAAGCATTTGTCTGGAAAGGTACAACGCCATATTGAAATAGCCGATGAGCTCTGGTCCCCAACAGAAAGGCAGGTTCAGCTGGAAAAGATACTCCATGAAGAAAACACCATTCATACTAAAGTATGTTATGAAATACGCTGTTAGCGAAAGCCAGAAAAGACTTCTTCTTTGTCCAAAATCTTTTGAAAAGTAGAATCCAAAAACAGTTTTCACTGCTTTCACAGGAGATGGATATTGGGATCTTCTATCTTTATTGATAGTTTCAGGAAGAAGAACAACGACAAGGATTAGTGACAGAAGCATGAGCGAAGTCGTAGTTATAGATGGGTAGAGGTAACCTAGGTCCTTGATGAAGTATCCAGTAATAACTTGGGAAGCTGCAGCTGCGAGGTAGGTAG
Source organism: Haliotis rubra (assembly GCF_003918875.1). Classification (NCBI taxonomy): domain Eukaryota; kingdom Metazoa; phylum Mollusca; class Gastropoda; order Lepetellida; family Haliotidae; genus Haliotis; species Haliotis rubra. The sequence continues at coordinate 676,403 of NW_025766981.1, read as the reverse complement.
TGAAATCTATCAAAGCGATGCCAATTGTCCGTGAGTTTTTAGGTGGTGTATTGTCAGCCGTGTAGGCATAGCTAGCCAGAATCACACCGTTAAAACCCCCCGAAACACCTTCAAACACCTCGCCAATGTACAGGTATTTCAAATCCAGATTCCAGTAAATAACAAGTGTCATCCATAAATACTTCAGAGACTGGCCGACTAAAGGTAATATGAAGAGAAAACGTCGACCAAGAAAATCAGAATACGCCCCCAAGAACATACAGCTGATAAGTGCTCCAGAGTGTCCGATAGCTGTGAGTATTGTCTGACAGTTGGAAGTAAGATCCTGAACCCTTTCCTGTAACAGGTATCCTGGATCCGACTCATTGACGTAACACTTGGACGTTTGATTAGCAGGACTGGCTGACTTTGTGCTGTTGTCGAACACCTCCTCGGAGTACCTCTGGTAAAGGTATTGTGTTAACACTGGATCATGGACATTGATAGACAGATGGTAAACAAGAAACACAATGTTGGCCTTGAGTAGATTTCCTAGCTTAGACTTCTCTTCTTTAGCCTTGTTTTCAAGAAGCGGTGAAGACTCCATGCTTGTCCCGTGCTCATCCAGGAGATTGTGGCCTAGCTTGCGTCTCCTGCCCCAGCAAGTTACCCTGATACATGCGCAGTGCATTTAATGGCGCAACCCATTGACCTAACATATATCGTGTAATGGCCATGTGATACATGAGATAATAAGTTGCGTGATGTCACAGTGGTGCAGCATCTTTAACATTGTCGATAAGCTGTGTAGATATGTGAAATGATCACCTGCTAAATAGGCTGTGATAAAGACGTAAGGGTAACGTGTTGCTGGCACATACCATGAAGTAATCTTGAGTGCGAATTGTAGAATGCCTTGTCATTTTGGAATGTAACCTGAATATATTTCCAAGACATGCAGTGGTTTGCTGCTCATAATTTCAACTAGTTAGAAATGATGTTTTGTTTTGTTTATCAATTAAGCACAGATTCAACTGGATCGAAAAGAAATAAATGAAAGCTCACCCAATGAAGGAGTTGTTGTTGTTGTTGACATCCATAACTTTTCACACTTTATGTGTATCACATTTATAGTGAGTGAATGAGTGAGTGAGTGAGTTAAAGTTTATAGTCACAGCGACAGTATTTCAGTCATATCGTGACCAAAACTAGTTATAAATTCATGATAAGTATACATATTTTAAAACCTGTCAACGAAGGACAGTAAAACTAACTAGAATATCACAGTATCAAGAATTAAAACTAGGATCTTTCTCTAAAATTAGATTTCAAATTGGGACAATACAATATATAAACGGGCTGAGTATCGCCAGCAACTGAAGGTAGCTAATCATACCAGGGGCCATAAGGACTTACAGTATTTTTGATACCTGCATGGACCCTAGTTGGATACATGCCATTTATATATTTTGCACACAAAATGGAGATAAGAAATGATAAATGTGGGATTACACAATCGAATGACACCTGTGTCTTCTACACCACATTCACGAGATTGGAAAGAGTACTTTGACACCAATAGGAATATTTGTTCACATATGTTGCATATGCACAAAGGCAAATATAATAAATTAAGAGTGAGTGAGTTTGGTTTTACGCCGCTTTTATCAATATTCCAGCAATATCACGGCGGGGGACACCAGACATGGGCTTCACACATTGTACCCACGTGGGGAATAGAACTCGGATTTTCGGCGTGACGAGCGAACGCTTTAACCACTAGGCTACTCCACCGCCCCTTGCCTTGAGTATACATCAGAGTTAGCAATTGTGATATCAACTACTCATTTTGGGAAATTGAAGCTGTGGTGATGTTGAATAAGAATTATTGAAGGTGCAATATATACTATCCCAAAAAGAAACGCATAGACCAGAAATCTGTTGCGAAAATGTTGTATTTTCAAACATATATAACTCGTCCACAAAAAGCCTTTAGTACATGAATTTTTACATCGGTTTAGAAAAAGGAAAACTCTATACAACCAAGTGGATAATTTTATATACCTATCTGAAATGAATAAAATATTGTCTAAAAAAAAAAGTGGATAATTTTAGATAACGGATCCGTTGAACGCGATGGTGACGACGTAGCACGGCCGACGACGTCGGGTCTCGGGACTCAGTCCAATCTCAGACCAATCTCTGTTCGTACAGTTTGACCGGATATCTTCCGAAGTTCAGGCACCCTGGCTGCTGTGCTCTCACCCGTGGCAGTACGAACACGCAAATGTAGTACCCGGATGTTCCGATCTTGGGCTGCAGTGGTGCCTCGAGCTCTGCCCGTACGTGGACGGTCATTTGTTATACCTGTTTGGTTGTAACGAGCTGCAAGCCGTGATATCGTGCTCAGACTAACAATCCGACGCCTGGCAACAGAAGAATGGTAATCTCCATCGTGCATTCGTTTTAAATGGCGATGTTCCGTGTCGCAGATTCAAGAGTGGCGTAGTGATTTGACCTTGAACCTCCTTCAAAACGAATGCCCGTTTCCGAAAGTAATCTGGAATTTAAAAGCCAGACAGTGCATGCTCTTTGCTGCACAATTTCAACTGGAAAGTGATTTCTGTTCCGTTGTGGCTATGCCTTTTTAATCCTTGTAAGAAATCTCATCAAAATCAACATTTTCAGGTGAAGTCGACAGTTTTACTTGTGCAATTGTGTAAAATCATGTTATTAACACTTTTTACGCCATAGTCAGGAATATTCCAGCCAAATGGCGGCGGTCTGTAATTAATCGAGTCTGGACCAGACAATTCAGTGATCAATAGCATGAGCATGGATCTACGCAATCCTGCAATTGGGATACGATGACATATGTCAACCAAGCCAGCGAGCCTGACCACCCTATCCAGTTAGTCGCCTCTTACGACAATCTTGGGTTACTGAAGATCAATTCTAAACCGGATCTTCACGGGTATAACAAATAGTAAAGAATATGTAGGTCTGCTCACGCACCCTTACATGTAGGTATAAGAATACTCCGTCACACAGACCCTGAAACAATAATATCCAAGAAAGTCCAAACAGGTCTAGATTATGTGGCAAGTCTAGATTATCACAGTTTATATTTCTGAAAATGAAAATCTCGAGACCCCTTTTCATTATATTGTATGATTATGATGTAAATATCTTCATTTTAGAGACTAGATGTTTGTCGGGTACAAGAACAGCTTTCTAGCATCACATCTTACACTTTCAAACTCAATACACGTCAACAATAGAAATCTGTGGCCCACCATTTCGTTTATGAAGCCAAACGTAATGTAGTGCAGCTATGTCTTCCACGAGTGAGTGAGTTTAGCTTTACGCCGCACTCAGCAATATTCCAGCTATATGGCGGCGGTCTGTAACTAATCGAGTCTGGACCAGACAATTCAGTGATCAACAGCATGAGCATCGATCTGCACAATTCGGAACCGATGACATGTGTCAACCAAGTCAGCGAGCCTGACCACCCGATCCCGTTAGTCGCCTCTTACGAGGTCAGTGTTTTTCAGGGCGTGTAGGACATTGGCTCCTGCTTGCAACTGTGTGGATGGAATCACCAGTGCCTGTGTGGAATGGAGCACAAGCATACTGAAGTAGCCGATATGCTCTGGAGCCTGAGATATTCAAAGGTAGTGTGTACATCACCTCACCGAAAGAATATATGAATTATTCTCTGAGACTCTGAAATATTTACAAATAAGAAACCAAAACCGATTTTACTACTTTTATTGAGTATTTTGGTGCATAATGACAATGATAGGAAGTGTTTCATAAGCAACTTAGTAGATTACAGATGTTCTCTGTGATATAATCAGTCTTGACGTCTCGATAACTTCATTTGACTGTGTTACTTTAGTTTGACGCCGGTTTTAGCAATATTCCAGCAATATCAAGGTGGGGGTACAACGGAAATGGGCTTCACACATTGTACCCATGTGGGGAATCGAACCCGGGTCTCCTGCTTAACCATCAAAGGGAACCCATCCGTCCCAGGAGAAAATTACCACACTGGCCGACTAAACACTTTTGATAACATTAGTCACGTGAACACTTTGTTATCCAGACTATGATAACCCAATGTTTGGGGACATATGAACTCGATTGCAGGTATCAAAACTGGTGCTACTATGATTATAGACTTGAACTGTTTAACTATTCTATCGCACGTTTTCATTATGCCCATTGTATGATATACATAGAGTGAGTGAGTGAGTGAGTTTAGTTTTACGCCGCTTTTAGCAATATTCCAGTTATATCACGGCGGGGGACACCAGAAATGGGCTTCACATATTGTACCCATGTGGGGAATCGAACCCGGGTCTTCGGCGTGACGAACGAACGCTTTAACCACTACACTACCCCACCGCCCCGATATACATAGAATCACTATGCAGACACAAAACATATATCTTATGATTTTTAATGCATTATTTCATAATTTGAAGCTGGCCAAAAAAAATTGATGATATGTATAACGCTGGAGTCGAAGGTTGTTACAGCCGCCGTGAAGGGAATAGTATGCAATGAAATTGATATGTTAGTGTGTAAATAAGAACAGACCGCTCAGTGATTGTTTATTGCTTGTGCAAGTTAGGACAGAAACTTCTTCAATAAGAAGGTTGACTCTATATCTCGTTCATGGTATTCGTGAACCATGGTGATGCAATCGTCATGGAAAAGTGAACCACCTGACAATTGATCATGGGGAAGTTTATGTCGATATCATGACAGCAACTTGGCGATTGTCTGGCCCCCAAAGGCAGCTTACATATTTACCTTTCCGCCCGAACCGTAAACTAACGCAGCATGTAACTGTTGATTTCTGGACTTAGGCGTTGACAAATAATTGGAGCTGCACTTATGTCTATATGCATCCTGTGCACGTGCATTTATAGATTAGAAAAACACACACCTTTACACGGAAATTAACAGATGAATTCAAGATGCATTTCTGCAGTTGGTGTACATGATATGGTAACAATATGGATCCAGTGACATATATTTCGTTTCATTTAAATTTCAGTTATCAACACTATTTAACCGTCTTTATCATACTTACAGAGACATCTGTTATACCCCCAAAAAGAAAAAAAAACAACCCCCAAAAACAAACCCAACCCCAACCCCAACCCCAACCCCAACCAAACCAAACACAAAACAAAACAAAACCAAACCAAATAAAAACAACAAAAATACAACAAAAAACACACACAAAAAAACCAACCCCAACAACACAAAAATCAAAACAAAAAAATATTATTCCAATATGGAGACGCTCGACGGTAATCTGGACTACTATACATTGACTGTATCGGAAGAGGTCATGTTATGCTCTGGTCGTATGTCTTCTCCATTCATAGGCATCATCCAATGCCATTACATCGCCTTGTCACTAATGGCGTTGACCTTGGGACTACCGATCGGAGTCATTGATGGCAACATTGATGGAGGTATTAATGTCGGTGGTGCGGCGCGACAAACACAGAAACACCCTGCAAGACAAAAAATATATAAGAGTTGTGTTTACTTTACTGGATGAGTAAAAGTCCTTATAGTACGAAACACATGTATGTCGACACTAACATACAAACATGTTTCGGCTGTAAAACGTCGTATTCAGTGAAGACTAAACCTTGTACAATACTGAAACTACGTAGAACAGATATGTCACACAGATGACATCAGATGTTGGACATGACTGGAAAGTTTGAACGTGAGACGTCATCACTATGTAATGCGGGTGCTGGCATTGAAGACACAAGAGGTTTTATAAAAAAAGGCAAATAAAATATCCTTTACATTTTCCTGAAAATTTAATGTACCCATGATCATTCATATACTCACACTATGATAACTATCGCCAACAAATGACAAGCAGCACAGACGAGGAAGGCGAAACCACGGAATATCTTTACAGTTGCATCATACATCTGGTTGAAAGCTGGTAGGCCTAAACCTTCTGAGAGGATGTTGATCAGCCCAACTCCGGCAAACAGTGATCCTGAAACCAACAGCTGACCGTAGGCATTTACATAGGAATCAGAATTGGAACCTTGTCTGGAACCTGACTGGCAAACACAAAACAAGGGGCATTTGCTATATTTGGGATTACACTTTCTCAGTAAAGTGTAGATTCTACTTCGCTTTGGGTTGAGACGGATCCGGGATTCGAACCCACACTTTCAGAGTCAGGCACGTGACCTAGACTACCAGTTGTCCGACTTGGAAACCATGTTGGCTGAGTGGGTTAGATGGCTGACTTGGTGTGCTGGAAACATGCACACCAAGGTGCATGACTCTGCGGATGTGACTCAACCCCAAAAAGTACTAGAATCTGTAGTAAGAATAAGAATGTAACAAATGTTACATTTCATAACTTATCACATGACATTGTGCATTCACCCAATTCTGATATTGGGTTTCTGGTATATGGATGATCTGATAGTGCTCACTAAAGTACTGTCGGAAATAGAAAAAATATATATATCACATATATATCTACCATTTATGAAGTTAAAATGTGAAAGTGTGAAATATCTGTGAAACTAAGTTCGGTCTAACTACAGTCTCAGTGGCGGGGAGATAGGAAACGTTAAAAGGACTTTACTGAGGAGAGATAAGTGCTCAAATGAGCAATGCGGTTTTTTCTAAGTCCAAAGCAACTTATTTAGAACAGACCATGGCTTTATGCAAATTAGTGTGCGATGCTATTGTATTTCAAAGGACACTATTTAAATGCCTATTTTGAAACTAGACTTAGCTTCATTATAAACGATAGCTGACGTAAAACATATCGACTTTAATACAGAAACTATTTAGGATGAAGCTACCATGGAGCCCCACTATCACTTTAAAAAGAAACAGGTAGGAGGGCTTGTCTCAAAAGCAAAACCAGGACGGGTGTCGCAGACGGTGGTTGGGGTCGTACTGGCATGGGGCATAGAGATATCAGCTACGATAAAATAATCCTTTAGGGGAATTAAACTGGAGGAAGTAAACGGCATGTCTTAACAATTAACAAATAATATCCAGTCCTGTCGATCTTGGGGTGGTCTTGTCACCTATATATTTTGAGACATTTAATACGATAGTTGATTTAAGCTTTCCTATGGGTATCATATTCTTTTACATATCTCAACATACACGTTATGAAAGACACGTAAGATGATAATCAAATAGATGAGACATATTCAATAAACATGACAAAAGCATAAAATATCTTTGAGATGACCCCTTGTGCCTGTAGGTAGCACGTGCATTTCATGCCAGGTGAGTCGACGGTCCGTCGTCAAACCTGGCTGAGCGACCTAATTGCCATCTATTGTTTTCAGCAGCTATTCGTATTTTTTTAGTTTTGCCCTATTTTACGAGTAAACATGCACTTCTGGATATTCTATGACACACCCCACTGAACCAATGTGGGTTATTTCAACATTTGATTTTGGTAGTTGTGTAAATTTTAGGGATACAGGGTAACAGCCTAAAAACAGTTTTTGTTTCTATTTCCGACAGTACTTTAATGGTCAAACAGCCAATTATGTGCAACTAGACATGATTCAATGTAAGATCTATGTATACATCTTCGTGACTAAATCTGTGTGAAGACATTTGCAATAATCAACCTTTCCCCGACTCTCTTGCTTGAGTGATGCCATACTTCAGCAGCTACATCTTTGTAACTACGTTTCTGGGCCCCTATTCTCGAAAGGATCCTAGCCCTAGGATATCTTAACTTTGATCCTAGGGTCTAGGATAGGTGTCCTACCTTATTCTCGAAAAGTATCCTAGCGCTAGGATATCTTAACTTAGGACAATTACTAGGATAGGTTCTGACTTGTCCTAAGTCTATGTTAGTGGAAATCAACATGGTGTGGTTCTTGTTTGTTCACCAATCTTGACGTTGTCAAAAAAAATAACTAGCCTAAATTACATTTGAAATTACAACAGCAAACAGTTTTAGTTAAGAATAGTATTTTGTGTTTATATTATCAATTTATCGGTAATGAATAGTCACACTTGTTGCAATGCACATACTTTTTAGATCTACAAAAGAGATTTGTTCAATTCTTACCTATTCTCTGCCTTTTTAATCAAAACATTACTCTTTTCTGTCACATTGACGTGAAATGTCAATGTCAAGGCCAGCTTGATAGGGGGAGTAATTCCTGTTTATTTCCTAGGTGAATTTTCAGTTTGTGAGATGACGCATAATGAGAGTTCAAGTCATGATTTTCTCAAAAAAAGGAAATAAAATGAAAATATTTTCGCACATATCTTATTGCTTTTTTGGCAGACTTTCAAACTCTGAAGTAAAAATGTTATATCCTTGTGAAATAAATGAATTTTAAAAACTTCAAATCTACTATAATGTGATGAAAATATCGAATATAGCAGCATAATTATAACAATACTTTGTTTTCTGGAAGTATGGTAATTTGAACAAATAGATATTAAACAATTTCATTAAATATTTAAAATCCATTCAGGTACTAATTCACCTCTATTTTTCTGGATACAAGAGGTGTATTTTAATTATAACCATAATTAATTATAATTTCTTCTAGATCTATTAAGTCCACCAAAAGCTGACTTTCACCACATTCAAGCTTCTACTTCGATTTCTAGTCTTACCATTTATCTTGCAAACGAGATTGTATTTGCCTTTATACATTTGTATATGTGTTATTTATGGAATGAATCATGGGTGATATTTAGGGGAATCCCCCAACGTAATGAATGTTTTCCTATCTCTTCTACTGAAGAGCTCGTTATCCTAGCTAGGATCGGTAGCTCAAGTTAGGACGGGGATAGCGTCGTTTCAAGAATGGGTCTTATCCTAACGGTAGGATGTCCTAACTCCTGTCCCAACTAGTTAGGATCTGTCTTAGATGGGACACTTTCGAGAATAGGCACCCAGACCTTCTTAGGGGATCTTGTCACGCACTATGAACAGCTACCTGTTGCACTTTCTCAAAGGTTTCTTGACCAGGACCACACCATCCAAGGCCTTAATAATGCTTTCAGAAGGTTGCATGGTAGCAATGGGAGAAAACATCTCGAATTCAGACACTCAGTGACCAAAATGATGTCCTATGGTGGTGGCGCGTGGTCCTGTGCACAGAGCTCAGGTCACAAATCAGTTGAAGTTAAGCAACGTCGAGCTCGGACAATCCTTGGATGGGTGTCCGTGTTTGGCAGCCTGACTCCTGAGAGTTTCTAGGGCTTCAGTCCTGCCCCACAACGAAGCACATGTGATGCATGTGGTCTTAGGCAAGTGAGTTTGTTGAAATTGCCTCTGTTCACCTAGCTGAAAATGGGTACCCGGTGGGATAAAGTCATGTGACTATAACCTTCTAGCGCCTAACAGGCAGCTTGGGTTATCCGGGGTAATAAGAATCTGATTAAGCGCCGCGAGCAATCACTTGGTGTTTGGAGTCTGTGCGCTATAGAAGATGACTTATTATTATGCAATTCTCTATTTTCACTTGTGATATTTTTGCAATCGCAGATTGGTGCAACGTTGGTTGGTAGGTTTGTTGTTTAACGCTGCACTCGGCAATATTCCAGCTTTATGGTGGCGGTCTGTGAATAATCGAGTCTGGACCAGACAATACAGTGATCAGCATCATGAGCATCGACTTCGCAATTGGGATACGATGACATGGTCAACCAAGCCAGCGCGCCTGGTCACCCGATCCCGTTAGTCGCCTCTTACGACAAGCATGAGTTACTTAAGATTAATTCTAACGGGTTAGGATCTTCACGGGTTATGGTAACTGTGAGTTAAGAGTGCAATGTTTGATCTTACATAATTTGCATTGATTTCTTAAATAAGCTGCTTCAACCAACACATATCAAGCCGGCATATAACACTGAAAGTTTGCATGCCTCCTTAATTAATCAAATTGAATATAAATTGCTGACATAATGAGTCCGCTAAGTACGTCATGACCTAAAACTAAACACTGATTGTTTTGGACTATTAAAATATACTCTCTGAGATGTATTTGAATTCCAGACGAATTTGTTTATCATTACGTTTATCTGTTTCTGGTTTCTTCCAGTTTTGAATATTTTCTTGTCATTTCAAGTAGCATAGGAAAATACTCAAAATCTGGAGAATATAAATGAACTAACGAGAAAATACTCAAAATTTGAAGAAATAATTCAAACACCGAGAAAATATATGAAGCAGCGAGAAAATACTCGGATTTTCTGGTTGTTGAAAGAAACTTGAAATAATCGAAGCAATGAGAAACTAATCAAAACAACTACAGATTTCGCTGAACAAAATATGTATGCGACAAACGTAGCAGCATTAGTCTTTCGTATACAATATGTGACATACTATCAGTGAAATGTAAACATTACAAAGGTACTAAAATATACTATTCACAAAATGAAACGCATAACCCAGATATCTGTTGCGAAAATGTATTTTCAAACATGTATAACTCGTCCACAAATAGACTTTAGTACATGAATCTAGACACCAGTTTAAAAGAAGGAAACGTTTATACAACCAAGTGGATAATTTTAGATAACGGAGACGTTATGCGCGATGGTTACGACGTAGCACGGTCCCGACGTCGGGGCTCCTGGCTCTCAGTCCAATCTCTCTCAACCTGTTCTGTACAGTTGGCAGTATGATCACGCAAATGTAGTACCCGGATGTTCCGATCTTGGGCTACAGTGGTGACTCGAGGTCTGCCTGTACGGGGACGGTCATTTGTTATGCCTATTTGGTATTAATGAGCTGCAAGCCGTGATATCGTGCTCAGAATAACATTCAGACGTTTGGCAACAGAAGACTGATAATCTCAGCGTGCATTCTTTCAATTGCGATGTTCAGTGTCAAACAGTGCATGCTCTTTGCTGCACAGTTTCAACTGAAAGGTGATTTCTGTTGCGTTGTGGCTATGCCTTTTTAATCCTTGTAAGAAAGCTCATCAAAATCAACATTTTCAGGTAAAGTCGATTTTTTACTTGTGCAATTGTGTAAAATCATGTTATCAACACTTTTGTTACATATTTGGACGATTGTTTGAATACAAAAGGTAATTAATAGATTTTTAAAAATGCACATCTTTCTTTATCTACATGGTCAGTGAACGGTGCCGGTTTTAAAAGCGTTCGCTCGTCACGCCGAGGACCCGGGTTCGATTCCCCACATGGGTACAAAGTGTGAAGCCCATTTCTGGTGTCGCCCTGCCGTGATATTGCGGGAATATTGCCAAAAGAGGCGTAAAACCATACTCACTCACTTCTTTATCTAAAGAAAAGAAACGATTAGGCTAAAAATAAGGAAATGTATTAAACGTATTTAAGTATACATAAGTCGATTAAGCTTGAACATAGATGAATGAAATTCGACACAGAGGTGAACATATGCATTGTTGTCATTGTCAGCATTAATTCAGTTCGCTCACTGCACATGTGTGGACACACGGGAGCGTGCAGGTCAGTACCTTTTGACACCACCCCTTCCAGCCGTCACTGCTCGACACCGCCTTGGAAGGGATTGCACAAGCTGTCGGATGTTTGCTTGGGGAATCCTTTGCCGTTCCTCCTGCAACGCGTTGGCAAGTTCTGCAAGTGTCTGAGGACGATGGTGACGTTTACTGACGCGTCGATCAAATTCGTCCCGTAGACGATGCTCGATCTGGTTCAGATCAGGCGATTTGGAAGGACAGGTAAGGACATTGACGTTTGCATTGGCGAGATAGGCACCTTTTAACGAGCTGTGTGGGGTCGAGCTTTGTCGTGCCAAAACAGCTCCCTCTGGCGGTTAGTTAAAAATGTGGGAGGAGGTGAGGTCGCAGGATTTGGTCGATGTAGCGATGTGCTGTAAGATGGCCTTGAACCACCACTAGCTCTAATCTACCCGTGTAAGACATGGCTCCCCACACCATGACGCCTACTCCACCAAGTCTGTCCACCTGTCGAACGCAGTTCGGCGCAAAACGTTCGTATCGACGTCGATAGACATGTTGTCTCCCATTCTGTCGTTGATGAAGAAACGCGATTCATCGCTGAACCAAACAGCGCGTCACCAGTTCCCCAGGTTCCATGCCTGTAGCCCGTTGCACCATTGGACACGTGTCAGGACAGGTTCAACTTTTGGTCGATATGCTCGAATTCCCACTTCTCTCAGACGATTTCTGATAGCCCATGGGCTGATATAGGTGACCCTCCTCCCGGGGGAATTTTGAAGACTATATTTTTTTGAAAGCTTATCATATGTACATTCAAATTCCAGGTGTTTGCAGGCTGGGTGCGGGGGATTTTTCCCGCAGTGACCCCACAAAGGGGGTCAGGGTGGGAAAAATTTGGGAAAATTAGATTTTGCTTTTTTTCACAAAATACATTCTAGTAACTGCTTTCTATCAGGAACTATAAAACTATTTAAGGTTTATTGATTAGTTACAGGTACAGGAAGACATTTACTTTGAAAAATGCATTGCGTCTAAGGGAAAAATTAAACTTTATAGGTGTTTTTCTACTCTTTCTAGTGGGCAATTGTTTTAAGAAGGTATTCTTGTTTCAATAGCTCTAAAATGATCAAAATTAATGTTACAGATAATTTCGTAATGGAATGATGAATTTGGCCTTTTATAGTCGACGTCTCTTCCCATTGAGCAGGTTTCATGTATCGATTTCATTACTTATGACAAACGTTTACAAACACATTTTGGGATGCGTTTGTGGGCAATGCACAACAACCACGACATGGTTAACAACAACAAAGGAATTCAACAACAAAGAATTCAAACAAAAGAATTGTCTTAATGACGATTGCTGTCTCAATATGTATCGAACTGAACTACTTAAAACGTCTATGCGTTTCTTTTTTAAGAGTGTATATGAGACTTACCCTGCATATCTGCAGGCGCCATCCTTGACATGATAGCTCTCACTGCCGGGAGCAGAGGGGAAGCAATACCATTTGGCAAAACAGCTGTAATGAAAACAAATGAAAGTATATTTTGCCTTTTTTAATGTGTAATGGAAATCTTTCAAACTGTTTTGTCAGGAGTGGTAATAAATTGAGTACTCACCAATGTAGACTGGGGGCGGGGGCGGTAAGGTAGTCCACTAATTAAAACTTTCGTTTGTCAGGTGGGAGGCCCTTGTACCACTCCCAACATAGGTTCTTATCAAAGCATAATTTTATTGTTATAACACTTATTATGACTTACCTGCAAAAAGCATGAAGTTAGTGTCGGCCAGGCCCTCTAGGACATAAGCTCCTGCCCGTATAAGGGATGTTATGATACATATCACAGGGTCGGACGTGCACAGATGGAAGAGTTTGATGACTGGAATTCCTAGTAATTGTCTGGAAAGGGACGCCGCCATATTGAAATAGCCGATGAGTTCTGGACCCCAACAAAATGGCTGGTTCAGTTGGAAAAGATATTTTACAAAGTACACTCCACTAGTAGTAAAATATATTACAAAGTACGCTGCAGTTGAAAGCCAGAAAAGACTTCTCTTTGGTCCAAAATCTTTCGAAAAGTAGAATCCAAAGACATTTTTCACCGCCTTCACCGGAGATGGGTATTGGGATCTTCTATCTGTGTTGATAGTTTCTGGGAGAAGAGCAATGACAAGGATTAGGGACAGAAGCATGAGTGATGAAGCAGTTAAAGAGGGATAAAGGAATCCTGTGTCTTTGATGAAGTATCCAGTCAGGAGCTGTGAGATTGCAGAAGACAGGTTGGAGGTGAAATCTATCACAGCGATTCCAACTGTCCTGGAATTCTTAGGTGGTGTATTGTCAGCCGTGTAGGCATAACTGGCTAGAATCACACCACGGTACCCTCCACTTATTCCTTCAATAACTTCACCAATGTACATGTACCTCAAATCCAGATCCCAGCAAATGACAATGGTCAACGTGCTGTACCTCAGAATCACTCCGATTAAAGGTACAATAAAAAGAAACCTTCGACCCAGAAAATCAGAATATGACCCGAGGAACATACAGCTAATGAGCAGAATAGGGCTTGACATAGCTGTCAGTACCGTCTGAAAGTTTGATGTCCTTTCTTGAACCTTTTCTTGTAATATGTATCCTGGATCCGACTCGTTGAGATAACACGTAGATGTTTGGTTTGTAGAGTGGACTGTGCTGTTACCGAACAGCTCATCCGAGAATCTGGTGTACATATATTGTGTTGCCAATGGCTCGTGGATATTGACAGACAAATGAACAATCAGAAACACAACGTTGGCTTTGAAGAGATTTCCCAGTTTAGACTTCTCTTCTTGACCATTGCCTGCTAGTAGAGGCGTAGACTCCATGTTTGTTCGGTATACTATGACCCGTGTGCACAGCTGGCTTCTCGATAGTATATATACCTGCAGCCTTGAAGTTTGAACCCCCGTGGCATAAAAAAAACCCTTGTATACCTGGTGACACACGCGAGCATGCATTGCGATAACACAATCAGACTGTGTGGGTGAACACAGACTCGAGATCACTCCATTACTGTTTGTATATATGCAACACAGGTCCGACATACCTTTACAATTACAATTTAGCATTAATCGACTTACTGTTTACATAATTGGATATATCTATCTTATCTTATTATTCGTTCTGCACAGTGGCATAGGATTGTTTGTAGACAACAATAGTGAGTGAGCGAGTGAGTTTAGTTTTAATGCCGCTTTTAGCAATATTCCAGTTATAAATGAACTGCAGACATTGTACCCATATGGGGAATCGAACCCGGGTCTTTGGCGTGACGAGTGAACACTTTAACTACTACGCTACCCGACCGCCCGCTTGACAACAATACTCATACCTTTGGAATATGGTCAAGGAGCCTTAGGAAGAGAAGTTATGCTTTTACATTCTATTTTACCGATACACACTACCCACAATAATTCAATCACCCAATCTGTGTGAGTATTTCGGTCATTTTTGGAATTTACTACTAAATATGTTACCCCCTCCATGTAATCCGGCTTCAAACATACCACAGGCAGTTTGTTGCTTCTGATGAGATTGTTCAATCTTGAGAAAGATAGTTTACTGCATGTTGTCGTCTTACGTCGTTGTTCATTATGTCAACAATTCCTTGTCTCGGACCAAACTCTTCGTTACACATCACCGCCATACAGCTGGGGTACTACAACTAGGGATGATATCATCGAGATTATTATACAATAGTTTTCTTTTTGCTTTAATGATCTTGAAGTTGATGGTTTGGTGACTTTGAAGATAAGGCTATTGATTTCATGTTAAATTTATCAATTACATATCTGAATATTTTTTATCTGACACCAGGTCGACACATTATTGCATCTAGTATGGGAGAGTGAATGAGTGCGTGAATGGGCTTTACGTCACTTTCAGCAATATGTCAGCAATATCTAGCAGGGGACACCAGAAATGGGCTTCACACATTGTACTAATGTGGGGACGGATCTAGTTTTCCGACAAGGAAATTTCAGGAATGTGCAAAGTTGAAATCAGAAAATCATAAGTGTCAGTTGTTAAATGGGCTAACGAGTTTGTGTAGCCACTACGAGAACTTTAGATTGGATGTGTACATTTTCTTTAACGGTGACATTGCAGCATTGTCAATCAAATTACATTTCACGTCACCTCATACAAGACATAACACCCTTTTTCACGCTTTAAAGAAACGACACGGACTACCGTGCAATTATTGACCCTTTTAATATCAAACGTATAGCGTATAATAATTTGAATGGAGTTAGACTAGGGGTCTTTGGTTAGCACGTAACTTCCCCTCGAAATACCTCAAGAGTTATTGATCTACATTGATCTTTCAACTGCTGTCAACAATCTTCAATCAGTACATCTGTTTACCAGAAATATCAAGATGTTGTTGAGTTAATATTTCTAGATTTGTGACTCAATTGTGTTGTATTGGAAATCTGTACTGTCATTCATTATAACCTTGTTTGTTTTTTATTCAATATATTATTGAATATCATAGACTTGTCTGTGTTCTGTTTTGCTGGTTTAAAGGGGACTTACAAGACTTTTGTCTTCGTAATTTCTAAACCAGATGATTGATGGGCATTTAGAAGTTGGAAGGTAACATAACAACGTATGGTATGGATTTACAACTTCTTTACTATTTACAACACGACGTTTCTGGGCTACTTCTTGCCCCGTTATCAGGTGAATGGGGCAGGAAGTAGCCCAGAAACGTCGTGTCGTAAATATTAAGGAAGTCGTAAATCCAAACCATACGTTGTTATGTAAATTTCTAAACCGTAACACAAGATACACACGTAATTCATCAACTATGGTGAGTAGTGTTATCATCATTTCAATTTAACATCCATCCACTATGGACGGCATACACTAACTTGGACAAACTCTGCATGCGTGTAACTATCCTTGATTGGAAGTACCACAAAGTAGTTTCCAACTGTAATAAGTGGTAGGAACCGGCATCAATCTACATCGTCACCACTATATTATTATACAAAGAGTGCAGCAGTTGAATTAGATAGGGTTTCGCATTGGCCCGTCAGTTGTTACGAGTGAAAAAAGAATCCAAAGGTATTCTTCAGTGCTTTTACTCGGAATGGGTTTTAAATCTACAATCCATGTTCCTAGTTTGTGGCAGAAAAACAGCAGGGAAAAGGAAAGTATGGGCTATGATAGAAAAAGGTGATTTTACCAAAACCTGATCAAAGGATATATGATGTCGCAATACAGGACCGCTTTGGAAAATGCTTAAATTATATTTATTTGGTTGGTAAGTTTCTTGTATAATGCCTCGCTTAGCAATATTAATTTGTATATAGTCGAATATATTTTGGACCAGACATTTTGCATATATATTTCATTAATCCACTATATATGTTGAACACTCATTATCATAGTTACGGAGTCATGTGTTATGCACACCCAATCCCCCTCTCCCCCCAACAAAAAAAAAAAATTAAATTATTTTTAAAAAATTGAATAAAATGAAAAATAATAATATAAAAATAAATCAAACAGACAAAACAACCCAAATTAATCAAGAGAACATTCTAATCGGGTATTTGTTTGTAAACGTAATACATATCACTGAGTCAACTGACTTGAGCATTAGCTAATTTAGACGGAGTAACGGCTAAAAGAGAAGAATGCTGACATGAATTAAAAGATACTCCAAACTGTCACGATTGGGGCACTATCTCTGTTGATTAACCTGAGCGGCAAAACCATTTCCACATCCATGAGGAACTTCTTCTGAAAGCGCGGAATTGATATTTCAGTTCCGACTTGTGTTTATGAAGCACTATCAATATATAGATGATACCGGGTTTTCGTGGAAAGGGGAGCGTAACCCGCTGCACCTGTGGCACCAGTCAAACTTCAAATTTCACTTAATACAGTATTCCAATAATAAGGAGACTCTCGACGGTAATCATCCCGGAAGTGTCTGGACTACCATAGAATCACTGTATCAAAATAGGTTCACGTTATGCTCTGGGTGTATGTCTTCTCTATCCATAAGCATCATCCAATGACATCACATCATCGTGTCACTGATCGGAGTCATTGTTGACAACATTGGTGGAGGTATTAATGTCGATAGTGCGGCGTGACAAACACAGAAACACCCTGCAAGACAGAAAATTATATATTTATTTATGCAAAGTACGAAACACATACATATAAACATACGTTAGTTTGTCCTAAAAACGTCCTATACGTGTGATCGTATTTATTAGTTAGACTAACGCTTAGTCTCTGAACATACAAGTGACAAATACACCCATTTAAATTAAAAAGGAGCCCCACGGAGACCAACCAGGGGAAATCTTGCTTCATTAAGGGCTTTAGCATTGCAGGGAAGGCTAGGTTGTAGGGAAAATAATATGGTTCAGGGACTGTGAGACAGACTAATTTATTCGTCAGTGAAAAGATAAACCAGGAACTTACGTAGAACAGATGACCTTTTGAACATATGACGTCAACACTATGTAATAAGGTTACTGGTACATAGTGGTTTTATACCAAAACGGCTAATGAAAAACCCTGTACATTTTCAAGAAACGTTTTAATACCCATGATCATTCATATACTCACACTATGATAACTATCGCCAACAAATGACAAGCAGCACAGACGAGGAAGGCGAAACCCCGGAATATCTTCACAGTTGCATCATACATCTGGTTGAAAGCTGTCACTCCTAAACCTGCTGAGAGGATGTTCATTAGCCCAACCCCTGCAAACAGTGATCCTGCAAGCAAAAAGTGACGGCATGCATTTAGCAATAAGAATAGGGACCTGTTCCGATTGGTAAACAAAACAATTTTGAAATTGAGTTTTGGGTATATCGATAATCTGATGTCTAATGGTCAAACGACCAATTCGCCACCACGCATTTACCTTCTGAACTGGATAAGATTCATATTAAGATCTATGTACACATATTCTTGACAAAGTCGCTTTGACGATCTTTCCAAGATGATACGTCATCCTCCAGCAGTTCCAGCCACTGGAACTACGTTCCAGTTCTTCTTAGGGCCTCTTTCTACGAACCTTTCAAACAGCTACCTTTTGTTCTTACTGAAATGTTTCTTGAACATGGTTATCCAAGACCTTAGCAACGTCCAAGACCTTAGTAACATTTCCCAAAGGTTGTATGGTAGCAATGATAGAAACGATATCTAATTTTGACACTCGGTGACCCAAATTATGCCCCGTGCCGTTTCCTGTTTTGACATCACCAGACATCCTCACTATCTGATTCATAAACCTATGATATTGTCGCAATCGTAGCATGGTGTAACTGAGTTTAAAATGCAATGCGTTAACTCACGGAACTATTTATTTATCTATTTATTTATTTGTTTATTTATTTAAGGTACATGCATTCCAGCTGAATCACATTGAATATACATTATGTCTCAGTTGGTACAGGAATGTTTATTTGAATATTCACGAACCTGCACTGATGAATCAAATTGATTCTCCGATTTTTAAAAATTTCTCGCGATTCGTTAAACTTCGACATATATAGCATGTGGGCATATGGTTATGTACTTGTTATACTTAAAATTATGATATATGATGAATTTTGTGAAAGCATGCATATTGTTGGCGTCCCATTCTATCCACGAACATTTACCCCAAAGCTCTCTCATGCGTTGTTGAAGTGCAATATACATTGAAAGTTTTTGGAATTATTCAGTGCTATGATAAATGTACTTTAGAAAGGATGCTGTAAACATAAACAGGTATTATATAAACGTGCGTCGTCTTTCCATTGCACACATGCACGTTTCTTTCTTTATCCGTATAAGACTCACCCTGCATTTCCGCAGGCGCCATCCTTGACATGATAGCTCTCACTGCCGGGAGCAGAGGGGAAGCAATACCATTTGGCAAAGCAGCTGCAATGAAAACAAAGAAAAGCTATCAGTATATTTAGCCTTCAATCTTTCAAACTGTTTTGACAGGAATGATAATAATTTGAGTACGCACAAATGTGGGATAGGGGTGGGGTCGGTAAGGTAGTCCATCAATTTAAGTTTTCGTTTGTCACGTGGAAGGCCCGTGTCTGATTCCCAACATAGGTTCTTATCAAAGGTTTCTTTTATTGACATAAAGCTTATTATGACTTACCTGCAAAAAGCATGAAGTTAGTGTCGGCCAGGCCCTCTAGGACATAGGCTCCTGCTTGTATAAGGGATGTTATGATACATATCACAGGGTCGGAAGTGCACAGATGGAAGAGTTTGATGACTGGAATTCCTAGAAATTGTCTGGAGAGGGCCAACGCCATATTGAAATAGCCGATGAGTTCTGGGCCCCAACAAAATGGCTGGTTCAGTTGGAAAAGATATTCTACAATGTAAATACCACCCTTATTAAAATATATTAAAAAATATGCTGCAGTTGAAAGCCAGAAAAGACTTCTCTTTGGTCCAAAATCTTTTGAAAAGTAGAATCCAAAGACATTCTTCACCGCCTTCACCGGAGATGGGTATTGGGATCTTCTATCTGTGTTGATAGTTTCTGGGAGAAGAGCAACGACAATGATGACAGAGAGAAGCATGAGTGATGAAGTAGTCAAAGAGGGATAAAGGAATCCTGTGTCTTTGATGAAGTATCCAGTCATGAGCTGTGAGATTGCAGAAGATAGGTTGGAGGTGAAATCTATCACAGCGATTCCAACTGTCCTGGAATTCTTAGGTGGTGTGTTGTCAGCCGTGTAGGCATAACTGGCCAGAATCACACCATGGTACCCTCCACTGATACCTTCAAGCACCTCACCAATGTACATGTACCTCAAATCCAGATCCCAGCATATAACAACAGTCAACGTGCTATATCTCAAAAACTCTCCGATTAAAGGTACAATGAAAAGAAACCTTCGACCCAGAAAATCAGAATATGACCCGAGAAACATACAGCTTATGAGCAGAATAGAGCTTGATATAGCCGTCAGTACCGTCTGAAAGTTTGATGTTCTTTCTTGAACCTTTTCTTGTAATATGTATCCTGGATCCGACTCGTTGAGATAACACGCTGATGTTTGGTTTGTAGCGTGGACTGTCCTGTTACCGAACAGCTCATCCGAGAACCTGGTGTACAGATATTGTGTTACCAATGGCTCGTGGATATTGACAGCCAAATGAAAAACCAGAAACACAACGTTGGCTTTGAGGAGGTTTCCCAGTTTAGACTTCTCTTCTTGATCATTGCCTGCTACTAGAGGCGTAGACTCCATGTTTGTTCGGTATACTTAGAGCCGTGTGCACAGCTGGCTTCTCGATAGTACATATCTGCAGCCTTGACGTTTGAACCCTCTGTCATATAAAAATTGTTTACTCGGTGATAGACACCAGCGTGGATTGTGACCACAAGATCAACCTGCGTTGGCGGACACAGAGTGAGTCCAGATCACACCATCGCTGTTATATAACACTGGTCAGACATACCTTGTGCACTTCAGCAAATCATCAACATATTCATTGAATAAAATAAATTTAAATTAGTCCACAGTGCCATGATTGTAACTGTAATTTTACCTAAACATTATAAACTTGATCAAGTTTACTTGGCTGCAAAAAGTCGTCGAAACACTGCAAATTTGAGATCCAAAACTTCCGTATCCAGTACATTGCTACTGCATATTCATGTCTTGTTAGTTTAATTTGTTTTGACTACCAACAAACATATGCAGAAATAAAATGAGAGACCATATCAAACAATAAATGATATAGGATTGCTTTGTAAAAAATTCAAGTATATTTTTAACAGACCTTCGTCAAATATGAATGCAGCCTAAAATTATCAGTGTTATTCGTTTTACCAGCTTCCCATACGTCAGGAGGTTATGTTTATCAATGCCACCTGTCAACTCGTCCTTAATGATGTCAAGTGCTACATTCATTCTGGGACCACCACCGAGAAGAGACTTTGATGAAGCAGATTGTTTTAAAAACTGAAAAGGCACAAATCGGATATTCTTAAAAGTATATTTCATAAACCATATAACAGATAACTGTCAGAAGGGGAATGAAGCGTAGCAATTTCCAACACACTTGTGGTCGGTCTTTAACAGACCTGAACATCCCGTTGGAGTTCCAGGTCTGTGTAGTACCCTATCGATGGGTACTACAGAGAGCATGGATCAGAGGGCATTCTCTCAAGAAATAGTTTCATTCGCTACTGTGCGTTTGAATATTTCTGCTGCAACTCAAAGCGTCATTCATCCCTTAAACATCCATAAAACTCCCTATCTTATGTGTATCACTTCTAAATGCCATTTGACCGCCTCCGTGGTGTAGTAGTTAGAGCGTCCGCCCGGAGAGAGGAAGGTCGCCGGTTCGATCCCCGACCGCGTCATACCAAAAGACGTTAAAATATGGTACTTGTTGGTCCCTGCCTGGCGCTCGGCATTAATGGGTACAACAAGGACTGGTCGGCTCGGAGTCAGTATAATGTGTCTGAGTGGGGTATTCATGCTTCACTGCGGCATGGTATTTCATGGGCTAGCACTATAAAACCAGCTTCAGTCTGGGCTAGTACAAGCAGCCTCACATACACTTACACACGCATGCACGTCGTCATATGAGCGAAATATTCTCAAGCACGAAGTTAAACCCAATTTCACCTCACCTCACCTCACCTCTACATGCCATTTACATACCGCTGCCATATAGCAGGGGTATTGCATATTAAACCATTGCTGTATAACAGGGGTATATCCCAGTTGCGTAGATCGATGCTCATGCTGTTGATCACTGGATTGTCTGGTCCAGACTCGATTATTTACAGACCACCGCCATATAGCTCGGGTATTGCTGAGTGCGGCGTAAAACTGGACTTACTCATTCATGAATAACAACGTTTTTCAAACATTCACCATCGTATATTTAAGCAATACCATATAGATTAATTCTGCATATAAATTATCCTAATTTTGCCATAATCAAGCAATTGCAAAGAACAAGTGAATGCGTTCATATCAATAATAATTTATTACATGTATGTTACGACAGTTATGACAATAACATGGTTTAGGTCGTCAGCAGTCATAAACGTTCACCAGGGACGTTACGTCGTCGTTTCGGAGATTTGTTTGTCGTGGGAGATGATGGGATCAGGTGTCCTGTCTTCTTCGTTGATGACAACAACAGTGGAGGCATCAGTGTCGACCACGCGGTGAGATACACACAGGAACACCCTGTAACACGTGGATATCCATTGGTTATAATATTCATATAGCGGTTATCCTTGCAGGATTAGTAATATATCATAGCAAATGTGATGGATTCTTAATCAGTCGTTTCTCCTGTACGTAGTAATGCGTTTAAATTGCAAACGGCTGAAAGAGAAACAGTCTAAGTTGTTTTGTCCTCTACGTAGATTATGATGTATACGTAGAAGTTACCTTCATCTTCGCGTAAGCCACTTTTATCTCATATATGATAGTAGTGAGTGAGTGAGTGAGTTATTATTTAACGTCACATCGGCAATATTACAGCCGTATCGTGACGAGGACATATGTCACATTGAAATGGAAAAGATGTATATTATAAAACCTGCCGACGAAGGACAGTAAAACAACTAGAATATCACAATTACAACTAAAACTAGTGTGGAAAATTAAAACTAATAGCACCATTTGGACAATAAAATATTAAAACTGGCTATAGATCGCCAACAACTGAAGGTAGATCACCAACTTAAGGACCATGGGGACTTACAGTACTTTTGCTACCTGCATGGTATATGATAGAAGGAAATCGTCAATGAGATCGTGATATTGTGTTGTGAAGTTAGTTGGGTATAGTTTAAACACACGTTGGATATAGTTAATACAAATATAGAACATATAAATGTCTGGCAGCATGATGGTTGTCTGTATTCATTTGGCCTTTTCTGTATGTTCACAATTCAAATTGTTTCATAGCATCATCTCAGTTAAATCGATTTAACAAATCTCCGATACATGTAAATGAAGAGTTACTTAATTGTATGTTCTGACAGTACCTCAATAATGACACAGCTGTGTCCAACAAATCGGTCAATAGGTCAGACGTTACATAAAATAGACCCGCAACTATTGACATTTCATGGAGAAAATATACAGTCAAACCCGCTGTGTCGAACTCGACGGGACCAAGGGGAAAGTTCGACTTATCCGAGTGTTCGACACATCCGTCAGCAAAGTGCTTACAGCATCGTTTTTCTATAGTAGGCTATACATACGAACAATACATCTTTGTAATAAACGTTTACTGCAGTACTGATCATTAACTTGAAATATATAAAAAATATAAATTAATTCAATCACTTTATTCTTCCTGACAAATAAATATGCATACAAAACGATAAGAATATATGTAATTTAAAAAACTGAAATGAGTTCGACATAACTGGGAATTTGACACATCTAGTACGAGACAGGGTCAAAATAATGATAAATAAGGAAATCGACAGGAACCGAGATGAGTTCGACACAACGAGAATTCGACTCAAAATAGTTCGAGACATTGGGGTTCGACTGTAGCTACCATGTCGATAATTTAATAGCAGCTGATACCAAATAAAAGTGAAAGCAACATTACGTATTAGATGTCAAGTGTAAAAACAATGGCATAAAGAAGCGAGCGAGTGAGTTCCAACAATATCACGGCGGGAGACAACAGAAATGGGCTTCACACATTGTACCCATGTGAGGAATGGAACCCGGGACTTCGGCTTGACAAGCGGACGCTTTATCCACTTGGCTACCTTAGATTATGGTGTGTACTCACACTATTACCACTCCTGACAAGAACTGGAATCCCGCACAGGCGAAAAAGGCGAAGCCACGAAGCATCTCCACAGTGGCATTATAGATCTCGTTGAAAGCTGTCATCCCTAGGTTCCCAGAGATGATGTTCACAAGTCCAATACCGGCAAACAGAGAACCTGGCAAATAACGTTCAGATATTACATACGTATTCACAGTATTCCATATGTATTGATAATGTTAATACTTATTCATAATAATACCTACTTATTCATACTATTACCTACTTATTCATACTATTACCTACTTATTCATAATATTACCTACTTATTCATAATATTACCTACTTATTCTTAACATTGGAAACGTATTCAAAATGTCATATACGTAATACCATTCAATTTCCCATTAGAAAAGTTAAAAAATATTAATGTTAGCTCATATTTACTCATAGTTAAACTGTTTTAGAGTTAATTACTAGTTTTAAATTCATATCTGTGATACTCTAGCTATTTTACTGTCCATCGCTGACAGGTTTTCATATTTTACCATCACGATATGGCTAAGATATTACCTCACTCACACACTCACTCACTCACTCAAGGGTGAAGTAAATTGCTCTTCAGTTACTAACGCCGCAAGCAGAAACATTCCAGCTATGTGGCGGCGGCCTGGATAATCGAGTCTGAACCAGACAATCCAGGGATCAATAGGAGGAACATCGATTGACGCAATTGGGATACGATGACATGTGTCAACCAAGTCCGCGAGCCTGACCACCAGATCCTGTTAGTCGCTTAATGACAAACATGGCTTGCGGAAGACCACTTCTAACCCGGATCTTCACGGGTATCATACACCATACAGTTTTTATTCAGCAAGCCTCCAAATATATGACAGTAGCGTGTAAATAGTTCAACCTGGACCAGTGGATTGAAATGATATAGAACGTACCACCTAAACAAGGTATTGCACTTTCAACAGTCTAACCGAGCTTGACAACCCGTCCCGTTTTCTTGCATCGTATAGGCACACTCTTCAAACATCGAATGACGTCATTCTATTATTACGAAACATACACTGACGAATTGGAATTTTAGAAGAAGTATTCAGTTAGTATTTGAGATTTTTTTGTTTAACGAATCACCCAGCAATATTCCTGTTGGAAAACGGCGATTTACAATTAGTCGAGTCTTAACCACACAATCATCTGATTGACCATCGATCCACACCAATACGATATGATGACAAGCAATCACCAAGTTGCCAAGCCTGACCACCCAATCCACATGCTCGTCTCATACGGTAAGCATGGGCTTCTGGGGACCGAGGTGCCTACCAGAATCCTATGGTTGTTGTCAGATATGCATGTATATTGTCATTAATGCAGTAACCTTGGAAGAAATAGTTCTTTCCAGGCTTCCGTTGTGCATGTTACATGCATTAACATATAACATATCACTGCTCAGAGGCTATTAAAACAAGTTAAGGAACCTATGCACGATAAATGTGGTTAAATCAATCTCATTGTCAGATTCAGTGAGAGCCTCCTGTCTTCAAAGCTAGTTAATAATGTAATACCAACACCCTTGCTTCCTGAGATGGTTTTCGGGATCATTTCCTGTTTTTCAATTAAGTTAACTGTTCTCAAGTCCTGTTCTGATTTGATCACGCTGAAATGAGTGTCCTTGAATGTTACACTTTAATTCATGACTAACGCCAGAAAAGACGTGGATGACCCCGTCCTTGAGCGTCTGTCAGTGTACTCACCCTGCATTTCAGGAGGAGCCATCCATCGACATGATTGCTCGCACCGTCGGCAGGAACGGAGAAGCAACATCATTGGGCACCACAACTACAACAAAGACTCCCGACAGTAATAGCAGACACTGATAATATTGTCTCATATGTCACACCAAATAATTTGCGCAAGAATTAAAAAATACATCTTATACAGGCAAACACATGTTTATATACGTTGTGATATGAATGTCTTTGCTTTTGTCAAAAAATATGCCAACTAGTTGAAGTGTAGAATATCACTTAAAAGACTGTCATGATCACATACATGGTAAAAGGGTTAGAATGGGTCTTCAGCAACCGATGCGACTAAGAGGCGACTAATGGAATCGGATGGTCAGGCTTGCTGATTTGGTTGACACATGTCATAGTATCCCAATTGTGTAGATCAATGCTCATGATGTTGATCACTGGATTGTCTGGTCCAGACTCGATTATTTACAGACCACCGCCATACAGCTGGAATATTGCCGAGTCCGGCGTTAAACAACAAACCAACCAACCAACTTACATGAGAAAAGCATAAAATCCGTGCTGGCCAGGCCGATAAGGGCATATGCTCCTGCCTGTATGAAAGCTGTTATGATACCTATTACTGGGTCTGAGGTGCACAGGTGGAGAAGTTTGATGACTGGAATCCCCAGCAATTGCATTCCAAGGCACATCGCCATATTGAAATACCCGATGAGCTCTGGACCCCAACAGAAAGGCAGGTTTAGTTGAAAAAGATATCAAATAATGGACACTCCTGCCCAGCAGGAACTTGATAGAAAATATGATGCAAGTATAAGCCAGAAAAGACCTCTCTTTGGTCCAAAATCTTTTGAAAAATAAAATCCAAAGACATTTTTCACCGCCTTCACCGGAGATGGATATTGGGATTTTCTATCTGTGTTGATACTTTCTGGGAGAAGAACAATGACAAAGAGCACAGAGAGAAGCATGATTGATAAGGTAGTCACTGAGGGATAAAGGAATCCTGTGTAATTGATGAAGTATCCAGTACTCGCTGAGGAAGCTGCGGCTGCCAGGTAGGTGGTGAAATCTATCACAGCGAGGCCAATTGTCCTGGAATTCTTGGGTGGTGTATTGTCAGCCGTGTAGGCATAGCTAGCCAGAATCACACCATTGTATCCCCCTGTAATTCCTTCAAACACCTCACCAATGTACATGTATCTCAGATCTAGATTTCAGTAAATAACAATTGTTAAAGACGCATACCTTATACTCTCTCCAATTAAAGGTACTATAAAGAGGAATCGTCGACCAAGATAATCAGAATAGGCCCCCAGGAACATACAGCTAATTACAGCTAAGGAACTTCCAATGGCTGTCAGTATTGTTTGAAAGTCCGATGTCTTTTCCTGAACCCTTTCCTGTAACAGGTATCCTGGGTCCGACTCATTGACGTAACACTTAGATGTTTGATTCAGGGTATTGATGCTGTTGTCGAACTCCTCATCGTAGTACCTCTTGTACACATACAGTGTCAACAGCGGATTACGGATATTGACAGCCAAATGGAACACTAGAAACACAAAGTTAGCCTTGAGTAGATTTTCATAGCTTCGAGTTGTCATCTTCGTCCTTTCTTTCTAGTAGCGGTGTTGACTCCATGTTTGTCTGTATCATAGAAACAGGTGACTGTCAACACCACATGATTGTAGCTTCGTGTTCTGATAGTACCTTGACCTCTATTATCGTCGTGCCGCTGACATCAGTGATAATGATCGAGTCTACAGCCATTTAGACTCGTAGGGTGAATGATCAAGTTTACTGGGCTGCAACGAGCCGTCAAAACACAGCAAACTTACGGTCCAAACACACTTTCATATCTGTATCAAATATATCATCCTACAAATATTCATTGTTTTGTTTCATTTTGGCTTCTATCAAACATATACCGAAAAAGATACCATTTTAAACGATATGTGATGTAGAAATACAGGGACGCTTTGGAAAATGCTTAAATCATTTATTTGGTTGTTTAGATTCGTTTGGTGTTCGGTCTGTATATAATCGAGTCTGGACCAGACAATCTATTAATCAACGGCATGAGCATCGATCTGTTGTGATACGACGACAACAGTTCTTTGACAAATATGAATGAAGCTTAACATTTATTGATCCATATGTATCTATCTGTATCTAGCTGCTGTTATCAGTTTTAGCAGCTTGTCATATGACAGGAAGTTATATTTATCAATACCGCCTGTGAACGCGCCTGTGCTTAACAATGGCAAGACCTCTATTCATTTGTGGACAACCACCGAGAAGAGAGTTTGATGAACACGATTGTTTTACAAATTTAAAACACACACAAAACGAACATTTTTAAAGTATGTTTCATAAACAATATAACAGAGAACAGTCAAAAGAGGAATGAAACGTAATTTCCATCACACTAGTGGTCGGTCTTTATCCGACATGAACTCCCCGTTGGAGTTCAAAATCTGTGTAGTAACCTATCGATGGGTTCTACAGAGGGCATGGATCAGATAGCAAGACATAGTTTCAGTGACTACTGTGTGTTTGGACAGTACTGCTGCAACTCAGAGAGCCACTCATCCCTTAAACAAGTTCGTGTAGAGAGCAGATACTGTTTGCCATTGTCATGAAAACTACTTGATTTGTTCCGTTTATATCCATATATCTATATTGACACCGTAGTGGAGGTGTAATCTCATCATGTTTAGTGACCTACTAACATACCGTACATTATTGATAACATTGACTGAATGCTTGAGGACAGGCTACGTACATGTCTTTGAATGGTGTTTAGAAGCGATACACATAAAGAAGGGAGTTTTATGGATGTCAACTTCTTTATTACAATGAACATCAGGTGATGAAGAAGCAAGGATTTAATCCGAAACGTTGTGCTCATCAGAATAAAAATGTTCACATCCATAAAACTCCGGTCCTTATGTGTATCTCTTCTAAATGCAGTAATTTCACCTGGTGAAGGAGTAAGGATAAACTCCAAAACGTTGTGTGGATCGGGTGGTCAGGCTCGCTCACTTGGTTGACACATGTCATCGTATCCCAATTGCGTGGATCGATGCTCATGCTGTTGATCACTGGAGTGTCTGGTCCAGACTCGATTATTTACAGACCACCGCCATATGGCAGGGGTATTGCTGAGTCCGACGTAAAACTAAGCTCATTCACTCATGAATGACAACGTTTTTCAAACACTCACCATCGTATATTTAAGCAATACCATATAGATAAATTATGTATATAAATGATGCTATTTTCGCCATAATGAAGTAATTGGATAGAACAAGTGAATGTGTTAATATTCAAAATAATTTATTTAAATTTTAATGCATGTTACAACAACTATGGCGATTTGACAAAGACTTGTTCTAGGTCGCCAACAATCATAAGCGTTCACCAAGAAGCGTTGTCGGTTCGGGATGGGTTTCTCGTGGGAGGTGTTGCTGCGGTTTCCTGTCTTCTTCGTTGATGACAACGACAGTGGAGGCATCAGTGTCATCCACGCGGTGAGATACACACAGGAACACCCTGTAACACGTGGATATCCATTGGTTATAATATTCATATAGCGGTTATCCTTGCAGGATTAATAATATATCATAGCAAATGTGATGGAATCTTAATTAGTCGTTTAAATTGGAAACAGACACACAAACAGACAGTGTTTATTCAGTAAAGAGGCCTTCGCCCATAATACAATCAGATGACAGTGTATTTCGTGGGTGCGCAATTTAACTTTGCAGCTCAACGTCCAGGAGTTTATCAATGTCTGTACATTATATAAGTATAGGCCAACATTGGATATGACATCATCATTTGTTGTATGCACATTAAATGAAACACCGAGAAAAGGTAGTGTTGGTCTAAATTAACGCTCATCACGTACCGCACGTGCATTTGTTTCAGTGTTCCAACTACTGCGCTTACCCCCTTGTAATATAAACCAATAATAGCGATTTGAAACTATGATCGTTTGTTAAACAACTTTTATCCTAAGATGAATAAAATTCTGAGATTCAAATGTTCATTTAACAAGGTAAAAATAGGAGGATTCGCAATCTTAATTTCACTTTATTTGATTTACTTTTTTGCTTAAAGTGAAATTCATCGGTACGTTTTCACTGCAAACAGACTATAGTGACAGAGAAGGTTCATATTTCTCAATCAATTCTGTCAGATAGGCAGGAGCTGTTTGATTGACACATTTATATGTCAAGGTGAGAATCTTGTTTTGGACTCGAGCTTGGACTGGGAGCCAGTGTAGGGAAGTTAGCACTGGTGTTATATGTGCACACTTTCTCGTTCGGGTCACGATCCTTGCTGCAGTGTTTTGGACCCGTTGGAGTTTCGCAAACTGTTCCTGGGTTAGATTTCCCAACAAGCTATTTGCATAATCAAGTCTTGTCAATACAAGTGTTCTTGCTAGCATATATGCTATATCAGTAGAGAGAAGATCTCTAATGGAACCAATATTCCTTAGATGAAAATAGCAAGAGTGACAGATTTTAGATATGTGATCATCCATTGATAGATTGTTGTCGAAAACCACACCAAGATTCCTGACACATTCCGAAACTGTAATCTCAGAGTCTCCTACTCGAACAGTCTTCACACCAGCAGCCAACCGTTTAGGCAGAGTTCCTGCAAGAAGAGCCTCCGTTTTGCCGTCATTTAGTTTCAGCTTGTGCATAGTCATCCAGGACTTGATGCTATCAGTGCACACTTCCAGTTCAGTGGCATGCATTTTGGGGTAGAAAACCTGGGTTGCCTGGGGATGCACGGCATCATTGAACAATGGAAAGAGCAACCATTTCTTTCGTGTTCCAAGTAAAAAGACAAAGTTAGGCAGGAGAAATGTTCCGATCATTTCAAGTCGGGCGCATATGAAAAGAGACATGCACACATGGGGTATGAAAATCTAAAATCTAGGCTGAAGAAGGAAGCAGTACCTACGATATTTATTTATACTACATCATTCCATGTCACAACTTACTTTTACAACTTATTTTTAACATAGATTAAATCAAGTCCGATGACGATGAAATAGGGTACCAGTCGAATTGCCCCAGCTACAAAATGCCCCAGCAAATTTTGTCAAATTGCCCCGGATATTTTGTCAAATTGCCCTAGGGGGGGTAGTCAAAATGCCCAATTTATTTTGTATGATTAAATATATGCCATAAATGCATAGTTTTTGTCAACTTTGATGTTATGTTCTTCATATAAAAGTTATATAATATATAGCTATGAGTTTACTAATGAAACATTTATCAGAAATACTACTTTGTAATAACTTTTATAAGAAGAACATAATATCAAATTGACAAAAAACTATGCATTTATGTATATATTTAATCATTTTAAAAAAAAAATGTGAGCAAATTAGGATCAATGACCAAATTTGCTGGGGTATTTTGTAGCTGGGGCAGTTCGCTATATATATATTATCAGTAAGAGATTTCTCATAATCTTGAAAATGTTTTGCTATAACGTTCGTTCCGGTTTGGAGCCATAAATGCTGCAGTCAACCCGAAAAATTTACGAATACAACGGTAAATCATGAAGTGCTAGTTACATTCATTGTTTTCTATTTTGTCCAATTCCGCACGTCGGCATCAGACTCGCTACTTATCGGTGGTGTTTGCCGTGAAAGTTGTTCTGTATTCTCATTGGCTGACAAGATGTCATTCTAAGGTTATGACCGAGCACCATAACTATTTACATAAGCAAAAACTGGGGAAACATACATTGTCCTGACTAGTTCTGCGTCGCTTATATTATCTCAGGTTGGGATATTGTACGGAAGCTTGATACGTTATTAATGGGGACAAGGATCCTAATTTTAATCAACAAAATAATTCCAGTATAATTTTTTGTAGCAGATAATTTCTATCTTCCCCAGTCTGAAGCATAATCCTTTTTTATAAATCCCAGACACCCTGCAATCACCCATTTGACACAAAAGGAACTGCAATCACATTTCACACAAATATTTTCTCAGGGACTGAGAATTTATTTATAGGGGTGGGTGCGCTGGTTGGACTGTATCGCATGTTGCTGACAAGTCATATTCCTGACAAATCATATGGTCTATTTTTAATATTATTTTAACATCAAGAGGTGCCTCTGTTTCGCTTGATTATTCTGCATTTTCACTGGAATACTGTTTTGCAAGATGTAAAATCGGAACGTTTTTATCCGGTCTAACATCCATTTCTGAAATGACATCAGGAACATCTTTTATTGCTTTAGAATCCATAGACTCTGTTAAGTTGTGAGGTAAAATCAAAGAGGAAGCTATCAGCAACAGGCACATATGACGTCATGTCACGTGATACCCCCACTGCTCATTAACTGTCGGGTGTTTCCGTAATAGGTGGAACTACGAGTACGTTTTTTGTGTGTTTTTATTGCAATTTTACAAACTTTTGGTTCAATTTTAAGCACGGAAGGTGACATTTAGAATTCCTTTACTCCTATGAAAAGTTTTGTTTTTGTTAGTATTCTCCTTTAAGTAGATCAGTACAAACTATGTCACCAATTTTTCTCTGAAAACCATTTAGCTATAGAGGCCTGCGATGCAAGACACGGCTGGGCCTTACTCCAGACAAGCTTGGGATTGACAGCTAATCCTTAATATCTATAAAATAAAACCGATTCAACAGGGGTACCATTATAGAACCATTTCTCATAATGACGAAGAGGCCCCCCATTTCAATAATCTTAGTTTTGTTTAAGTTAACTTTCATCCCCGTACTATTACATAAGTTTTCCCAAACAATTAATTTCTTTTGAAGTTAGTTAAAAGTGCCAGATAGTGCCGAAATGTCATCTGCAAACATAAGTGCACATAAATTTGGGAACAAATGATTAATGAAGACCTCCCCCGATTCTAATTTCTTATAAAGGTTATCAATAAATATATGAAATATCTGTGGGCTTAGAATACACCCCTGCCTTGTACCTACAAAACATTTAAAACAAGATGAAAGACTATGTTTAGTTTCTGACACAGGCTAAAGATTGGAATACATTGATTCAATAATATTATAAAACTTGCCAGATACTCCAGCCCTATGTAAAGAGGCTAAAAGAACATCATGTCTTAGTGTATCGAATGCCTTCGCAAATCCCACGAAGAGACAGTAGAATCTTCCCTTCGTTTTGCAGCAGTACCTTGGAATAAGAGCCATTTGATCCACAGTAAAGTAACCAGCTTTAAAACTTGCTTTGGCCTCATTTAATGTTATTTTCATCACACCAAATTTGTAGCCTTTTGTTCAGTACTAAGGCAAAAATCTTACAAAGGGTCTTAATGAGTGAAATGCCTCTGTAATTGTTTCGTCGTGTTTATTTCCTGATTTATGTAAAGGACATATTATGCTCTTGCCCCAGCTGTTTGGGAAGTGTCCTGCATTGAGAATATTATTACAAAGAAATGTAAGTGGTGTGATAATGTTATGTTGTGTTGCTTTAAGAAACTCTGTGGCAAGCCTATCTGGTCAAGGTGTCTTGTTATTTGTTAAGTTTGAAATCCTTGCTAATATGTCCTGTTCTGTTATTGGTTTGTTTAGTGTACATAAGAGTCCATGTTGGAAGTACTGCAGTGGGAGGTGTAGTCTGTTTGATTATCTGTACTGCGGAGCTCTATAAAGTGTGTTACCCACTGTTCATCTGTGATTTGGTTAGATAAACCCTGTGAACTCCGTTTTTCCTTAAGTATTTTCTAACATAATTTAGGGTCTTTTCTTTCCTCTACTAATCTATCTTTCTGTTTCCCAAAGTACTCGGTTGTTTTCTTTAAAAAGGTTTTCTTGAAGATGGATCTTAAATTTCTGAATAGAGAAATACCCGTTTTGTTGTCTCTATGTGACCTTAATGCTGTGTATCTCTGTTGTATAATGTTGTCCAGTTCATTGTCCCACCAGGGTACAGTCTCTTAGTGTGTTCTGCAGTTTGGTTGAACAGGTTTACAAAATATTGTATAGCCATGTCAATGTTACTATTTATCATGTTGGATAAACATTATTGTAGGTGTTTGTGAAGTTTGTAATGAAATTATTGTCAGTGTCCGTGATCCATAAAAACTTAAACCATTTAGTTGTTTCTGATTTTGCAGTGTTAGGTTCATCAGGGATGTTGTGCGTGTGATATGATGTGGATGCTTTGTCAGAGCTTTGTTTATGGATGTTGATGTCAAGTGAACAGTGTAATGGAAAGTGAAAGGACATGTCAAGTGTACCGACACCAAAATCTGTCATGTGAGGAAAAAAGAGAAGACGAGGCAATTATCGTCAACAACACTGAACCGGCTTATGAGTAATACATTCACCATTTATCCTTAAAAATCCTGTCATTAAGGATGTGAACACCGCATGTGCGACACATTTACACTAACTTAACACCGTAATTGTTATAAACTAAATTGTCTTTGGAATTTCTTGGCAAATCAAAATCATCACTAGGATAATCATCAGAGTCCTGGACAAAGTCTAGGCTATCAGAAAGTATATAATCTATAAAGTCGTTGATTCTTGCATTATGGTCACCACATAATAAGACGTGTTTATCTGGGTGATCAGAAGTAATGACGAAGAGATAGTCCTCTAGTGATGATATGCCATCAGTGCCACTCTGATTGTACATGGGCGAGTTTTCAGGTGATAGATATGTAAACACAGGTGCAGTGACCTGATCGCAACCGAGAACAGATGTTCTCAACAACAAGGCCACACAATTTTCAAAATATGTATAGAGCTGTTTTATAATATTATCATTCACTAAGTAATCACTTGTACAAACAGTAATACCGCAGCTGTAGCGACCTAAACGATGCAGTTGCAAATTGGAAACATATGGGTATTGCAAAAGTAGTCTCAATTGTTTCTATTCTCTCTGTAGATTATACTGTATACGTAAAAGTTACTTTTATCTTCGCGTAAGCTACGTTCATCTCCATATATTGCAGTGTAATATCGCAAATGAGATCGTGATATTGTGTTGTGAAATTAGTTGAGTATAGTCACAACACACATTCCATACACTTTAAGCAAGAATTATATAAATAATTAGTAGTATGTTGGTTGTCTATTTTCGTTTTACCTTTTACTATGAAGAGTAACTGTATTGAATGTTCTGATAGTACCTCTAAAAGTGAAAACTCGTGAAGGTCCGGGTTAGAATGAGCCTTCAGTAACCCATGCTTGTGGTAAGAGGCGACCAACGGGATCGGGTGGTCAGGCTCGCTGGCTTGGTTGACACATGTCATCGTTCCCACTTGTGTAGATCGATGCTCATGCTGTTGATCACTGGATTGTCTGGTCCTGACTCGTGTATTTACAGAACGCCGCCATATAGCTTGTGTATTGCTGAGTGCGGCGTAAAACTAAACTCACTCACTCACTCAAAAGGTGAAACAAATCGGTCAATAAGCCAGATTTTGCATAAAACAGACCTGTAACTATTGCCGACTACTCGAGAAAAGATGGTTACCAAGTCGATTAGTCAATAGATATCTACTTCTATGTCGATGGTAATATCGAACACGTAAATTGGAGTACCACCTTCGTAGAAGAAGAGTAACATCTACATAGATGTAAATAACATTTCGTGGTTGTTAAAAAAAGACTGGTACTAATTCTCTTCCAAACAAAATTCAGAATGCAGAATTACGTATTTAATAGTAAAGGGTAAAAACAACATATAGAAATAAGTTTATATGTTACATTAGAATATGGTGTGTACTCACAATACTATCACTCCTGACAAGAACTCGAATCCCGCACAGGCGAAAAAAGGCGAAGCCACGAAGCATCTCCACAGTGGCATTATAGATCTCGTTGAAAGCTGTAATCCCTACGGTCCCAGAGATGATGTTCACAAGTCCAATACCGGCAAACAGAGAACCTGGCAAATAACGTTCAGATATTACATACGTATTCACCGTATTACATATGTATTGATAATATTACCTTCTTATTCATAACATTAAGAGACGACTAATGGGATCGGTGGACAAGCTCGCTGACTTGTTTGACACATGTCATCGTATCCCAGTTGCGTAGATTGATACTCTTGCTGTTGATCACTGGATAGTCTGGTCCTGATTGGATTACTTACAGACCGCCGCTATATAGCTGGAATATTGATGAGTGCCGCGTTAAACAACAACAAATCAATCAATATCATTAATGCAGTAGCCTACGAAGAAAGAGTTCTTTCCAGGCTTCCGTTATGCACGTATCAGTTAATAACATATCACTGCTCAGACACCATCAAACATGTTGAGGAAACTATGCACGATAAATGTGGTTAAATCAATCTCATTGTCGGATTCAGTGAGACCTTCCCGTCTTTAAAGTTAGTTAATAATGTACTAAAAAACAATCTTGCTTCTTGAGGCCATTTTGGGAATCATTCCCTCTTGTTTGAAGTTATCTGTTTCCAGTTAATGTTTTGATTTCATTAGCTTAAATTAGTGTCTTTGAATGTTACACTGGAAATGGGGACTGCCACAGTAACGCTGTGCATGACCCTGTCCTTGAGCGTCTGTCTGTGAACTCACCCTGCATTTCAGGAGGAGCCATCCTCGACATGATAGCTCTCACTGTCGGTGGGAACGGGGAAGCAACACCATTGGGCACCACAACTACAACAAAGACATCCAACAATAATTAGCAAAAGCTGACATTACTGTCATATAGCACACAAAGTTTAAAGAACATCTTGTAAATCCAAACATATGTTATGCATGTTGTTATATGAATATTTCTATCCTTTTTTAAAACTTGTAGAAATGTAGGAAATCGCTTATTGTAATGATGACCTACATGAGAAAAATACGTAAAGTTTCGGGTTAGAATTGGTCTTCTGCAGCCGATCCTTGTCGTAAGAGACGACTAACGGTTTTGAGTGGTCAAGCTCGCTTGGTTGACGCATGTCATCGTGTCCCAATTGTGTAGATCTATACTCATGCTGTTGATCACTGGATTGTCTGGATCAGACTCGATTTTTTAAAGACCACCGCCACATAGCTGGAATATTGTTGAGTTTGGCGTTTAACAACAAACCAATCTACTTACATGAGAAAAGCATAAAATCCGTGCTGGCCAGGCCGATAAGGACATAGGCTCCTGCTTGTATGAAAGCTGTTATGATACCTATTACTGGGTCTGAGGTGCACAGATGGAGAAGTTTGATGACTGGAATCCCCAGCAATTGCATTCCAAGGCACATCGCCATATTGAAATACCCGATGAGCTCTGGTCCCCAACAGAAAGGCAGGTTTAGTTGAAAAAGATATTGAACAGTGGACACTCCTGCCCCGCAAAACATTGATAAAAAGTATGATGCAAGTATAAGCCAGAAAAGACCTCTCTTTGGTCCAAAATCTTTTGAAAAGTAGAATCCAAAGACATTTTTCACCGCCTTCACCGGAGATGGATATTGGGATCTTCTATCTGTGTTGATAGTTTCTGGGAGAAGAAAAATGACAAAGAGCACAGAGAGAAGCATGATTGATAAAGTAGTCACTGAGGGATAGAGGAATCCTGTGTCTTTGATGAAGTATCCAGTACTGGCTGAAGAAGCTGCGGCTGCCAGATAGGTTGTGAAATCTATCACAGCGATGCCAATTGTCCTGGAATTCTTAGGTGGTGTGTTGTCAGCCGTGTAGGCATAGCTAGCCAGAATCACACCATTGTATCCCCCTGTAATTCCTTCAAACACCTCACCAATGTACATGTATCTCAGATCTAGATTCCAGTAAATAACAATTGTTACAGATGCATACCTGATGCTCTCTCCAATTAAAGGTACTATAAAGAGGAATCGTCGACCAAGATAATCAGAATAGGCCCCCAAGAACATACAGCTAATTACAGCTAAGGAACTTCCGATGGCTGTCAGTATTGTTTGAAAGTCCGATGTCTTTTCCTGAACCCTTTCCTGTAACAGGTATCCTGGATCCGACTCATTGACGTAACACTTAGATGTTTGATTGAGGGTGTTGGTGCTGTTGTCGAACTCCTCATCGTAGTACCTCTGGTAAACATATTGTGTCACCAGCGGATTACGGATATTGACAGCCAAATGGAACACCAGAAACACAACGTTGGCCTTGAGTAGATTTCCCAGCTTCGACTTGTCACCTTCGTCCTTTCTTTCTAGTAGCGGTGTAGACTCCATGTTTGTCTGTATCATAGAAACAGGTGACTGTCAACACCACATGATTGTAGTCTCGTGTTGTGTTAGTACACTGACCTCTATCAACGTGGTGTCGCTGACATCAGTGATAAAGATCAAGTCTACAGCAAGTTGGACACACGCCTATATCACTCGTAGAGTGAATGATCTCTTTTTGGCGATATGCATAGCTGTTAGCTAATACGACAGACAGTGCGTTGTGTCGTCTGCGCCGTGTGAACTGAGAAGTAAGTCGCATAGCCATAGTCGCATATCTCTCGCTTTGCCAATCTAGGTCACAGGTCAGGCGTGTTCGCGTCAGCGATATATAAATATCCCACACTATTATGGTTGGGATATCTCTCTTCCACATTCAGGAGTCCACCAGTGGCCACAACGCTGTATTCGACGTCTACACTTACAGCTATATACTATTACTACAACGAGCGGGTAGTAACCGTCAACCACCCTGCCTGGCCGCTGTCGGAGGGTCTCGAAGGGTCTGTCTCACAACCCCTGAAGGACATTATTTTCCCTTTAGACTAAGGCTTAGTCTCTGAATATATATAATTTTGATAGTAACAAACAAGAAAATTTAAATTGAAAAGGAGTCCCAGGGAGACCAGAGATTCAGACTTAGGAAATCTAGACTTGCTCTATTTAGGGCTTTAGCACTGTAGATAGGGCATAATGTGGTTCAGGGATTTTGAGACAGACTATTTTCCCTTCTGCCCAGCCCTTTCTGCAATGCTAAAGCTCGAAATGAAGCAAGTCTAGATTTTCTAAGGTTCCGGCTCACACACTGGGACTCCTTTTCAAATATAATGGGAATATGTGTTCTATCAAAATTATATATACTACAAACAAAAAGTATTGGAACACCCTAAAATTTGATAGTCATATATAAACTTAAACGTGGTGGGGTTATTAATTCTCTAAGATAGATGCAAATTTTTGTGTGCTTAATGGGCACTATAAACGACATGTTGGAACATGCAGTGAAGCAACTGATTCAATATGCGTTGAGTTTGAGTGAAATGAAACATTGTCAAAAATAAGCTGCATGGGAAGTCTGTCTTCCACATTCACTAGGCTGCACCCTTGTTTTTCGCTGTTTTTGACAATGTTTCATTTCACTCAAACTCAACGAATATTGAATCAGTAGCTTCACTGCATGTTCCAACATGTCGTTTATAGTGCCCATTAAAACACACACAAAAAATGCATTTATCTTAGAGCATAAATAATCCCACCACGTTTAAGTTTATATATGACTATCAAATTTTAGGGTGTTCCCATACTTTTTGTTTGTATTATATAATCAGAGACTATATTATATATTGTAAATTTCGTCTAGGTCTCGACTAACAAAAGCATTACAAATTTACATTCACTGTCATATCATTACGGTACATGTTTGGTCAGGCTTTAGTTTCAAGCACCTCATCCGCAATGTTGACCATACTCTGATGCTTATTACACACAGCTGACCTACGCAACCTCTTGTAATATGGCAGTAGGAAACTGGGAGCTGAGCACTGACGTCCTTGTAACAAACTATCCATATCAATTAAGAAGTATCCGTCAGCAACATTCACAATTGAGTGAGTGAGTGAGTAAGTATGGTTTTACGCCGATTTCAGCAATATTCCAACAATATCTCGGCGGGTGACACCAGAAATGGGCTTCACATATTGTACCCATGTAGGGAATCGAACGCGGATCTTAACCACTAGGCTACCCCACCGCCCTTACTCGTAGAAGGTTGATCTTTCTTAAAGGTGAAACAACATGGAGGGACACGCGACATTTAATATATACTTTAAGTTACAGGGATGCTGCATTCATGCTATTTTTGAATGCATAAAATGCTTAACAAATAAATATGATCTTTTCGCAGTTACTAACGATGATTGTCATAATGACTAACCCAAAAGCATTAGGTTGGTGTCACGACAGATTTTACTATCAATGTTAGTGTGTCTGAGGTACCCAGTTACTATCTATGTTCGTGTGTCTGAGGTACCCAGTGCTATCAATGTTCGTGTGTCTGAGGTACCCAGTTACTATCTATGTTCGTGTGTCTGAGGTACCCAGTTACTATCAATGTTCGTGTGTCTGAGGTACCCAGTTCTGAGGTACCCAGTTACTATCTATGTTCGTGTCTGAGGTACCCAGTTACTATCAATGTTCGTGTGTCTGAGGTACCCAGTTACTATCAAAGTTCGTGTGTTTGAGGTACCCACTTGCTATCAATGTTCGTGTGTCTGAGGTACCCAGTTACTATCAAAGTTCGTGTGTCTGTGGAACCCAGTTACTATCAATGTTCGTGTGTCTGAGGTACCCAGTTATTATCGATGTTCGTATGTCTGCGGTACCCACTTAATATCAATATTCGTGTGTCTTAGGTACCCACTTGCTATCAATGTTCGTGTGTCTGAGGTGCCCACTTGCTATCAATGTTCGTGTGTCTGAGGTACCCAGTTACTATCAAAGTTCGTGTGTCTGTGGAACCCAGTTACTATCAATGTTCGTGTGTCTGAGGTACCCAGTTATTATCGATGTTCGTGTGTCTGCGGTACCCACTTACTATCAATATTCGTGTGTCTTAGGTACCCACTTGCTATCAATGTTCGTGTGTCTGAGGTACCCACTTGCTATCAATGTTCGTGTGTCTGAGGTACCCAGTTACTATCAATGTTCGTGTCTGAGGTACCCACTTGCTATCAATGTTCGTGTGTCTGAGGTACCCAGCTGCTATCAATGTTCGTGTGTCTGAGGTACCCAGTTACTATCAATGTTCGTGTGTCTGAGGTACCCACTTGCTATCTATGTTCGTGTGTCTGAGGTACCAACTTGCTATCAATGTTCGTGTGTCTGAGGTACCCAGTTGCTATCAATGTTCGTGTGAGGTACCTACTTGCTATCAATGTTATTGCGTGTCTGAGGTACCCACTTGCTATCTATGTTAGCGTGTCTGAGGTACCCAGTTACTATCAATGTCCGTGTATCTTCGGTACCCAGTTACTATCAATGTTCGCGTGTCTGAGTTACCCACTTGCTTTCTATGTTCGCGTGTCTGAGTTACCCAGTTGCTATCAATGTTCGTGTGTCTGAGGTACCAGTTGCTATCAATGTTCGTGTGTCTGAGGTACCCACTTGCTATCAATGTTCGTGTGTCTGAGGTACCCACTTGCTATCAATGTTCAATGTTCGTGTGTTCTGAGGCTATCCATGTGTCTGCGGTACTTGCTATCAATGTTCGTGTCTGAGGTATCACTTGCTATCAATGTTCGTGTGTCTGAGGTACCCAGTTGATATCAATGTTCGTGTGTCTGAGGTACCTATCAATGTTTGCTATCAATGTTCAATGTGTGTGAGGTACCCACTTGCTATCTATGTTAGCGTGTCTGAGGTACCCAGTTGCTATCAATGTCCGCGTATCTGCGGTACCCAGTTACTATCAATGTTCGCGTGTCTGAGTTACCCACTTGCTATCTATGTTCGCGTGTCTGAGTTACCCAGTTGCTTTCAATGTTCGTGTGTCTGAGTTACCCAGTTGCTATCAATGTTTGCTATCACCATGTTCAATGTTGTGTCTGAGGTACCCACTTGCTATCAATGTTCGTGTGTCTGAGGTACCCACTTGCTATCAATGTTCGTGTGTCTGAGGTACCCAGTTACTATCAATGTTCGTGTGTCTGAGGGATCCACTTGCTATCAATGTTAGTGTGTCTGAGGTACCAACTTGCTATCAATGTTCGTGTGTCTGAGGTAACCAGTTGCTATCAATGTTCTTGTGGCTAAAGTACCAAACTTTTCATGTCTAGATGTTACTATACATGTTCGTGTCTCGTCTCTGAGGTACTCAGTTGACCTTGCCTGTATGAATGATGAAGGTCAGATATCCTGGATCTCTAATAAAATGCAACACATAATTTGCTGTAATGTTGGTAGCAAACTGGACCAAAATCTTTTGACACTTTTCTCCGTTTTCACCTCGAAATGGGCATGAAAACCCCCGATCTGTCTGTCTTTGTCCCTCTATCTACGAGAAGATTGGAATATTCTTTCATAACATATCAATTAGATGTTGTTATAGGAAATCAGCAGTGCTTCCGAAAATAACTGGTAACTTTAGCAATTTACAATGTCGACAACTGTTTTGATGCATGTATGTTACAACACCTGCATCAAGTTTGTTGATTTTGTAAGCAAAAGTCTGACCTCTATGGTACTGCTTTTGAATGAATGATTGCATTGCTCATTCATAATTTTGATGACACATGTAAACATGAATGGATAGTTTTTAATTTAATTTTATTCATTCAAACATTATTATGTACATGACATATTTGCATAGTATCGGTGGTGGACGAATGACATCGTTGGCTCAATGCCTGAAGTGTTCTTCACATTTCAGTGCTCTGTGCCAGGTTGCTTTGGGAAGACTGTTGAGGCCATTCCTTGTCCTGTATTGTCACAGTGTCCTCGTGTTCAATACGCCTGTTGTGCTTATATGTCAAACATGCAAACAATCTGAAGGAAAAGATAAAATAGCTTATTAATGTCGTATTCAGATGTCTGTGATACCACATCGATTATAGTGGAGTCTTATATCTCAATATACACATTTATGTTTTGTGTCTCTGGGAACAAGGACGTTGGGGGTAATCTAGTGGTTGAAGCGTTCGCTCGTTACGCTGAAGACCTGGATTCGATTCCGTGCATGTGTACTACTTGAATGTGAAACCCATTTCTATGTCCCCCGCCGTGATATTTGCTGGAATATTGCTAAAGGTGGTGTAAAATCTTACTCACTCACTCAGTTGGAACAATATTTTAGTAATATCGCCATGTGGTATCTATCTATCCTATTGCCGGCAAACCAAGTACGGCGCAAGTCAGCATTTTATCAATTTAGTGAAATAGAACACGGGTATAGAGCTACTGAAGGATCAAAATCAGATCATAGTGGGGCTCGAATACGTTATCATCGGATCCTGGCGCAGCTAAGGGACAGTATTACGCAAAAGGTATTTCGGCTGGAGACATACTCACATCAATAGCACAAATGCAACTAGATGAGTGCTGGCGAAGACAAGGTAGATAAAACCTCGCATAAAGTTCATGGTGGCCTCGTAGATGAAAGCAAACGAAGGGCTGAGGATCAACCCAGCCACGTGGTCAGCCAGGGTGAGACTTGTAAACAGAGATCCTGAAACACACGTTTGTTCATTCAACATCCACTTTGACACCATTAGATAACCTACACTCTGGGAAATAAAAACATAAGAACATATGACCACATAATATACCATTAAAAAAAAGTAGGGGATATTCCATTTTGCGAGCATACCACTGGTCAATGCCAATGCATGTGAGAAAACGTAATATATATCCATACAGATGAAACATTTCCAATGGAATGGAATAAATTGTCACATTTTCCCTTAATTTCTCTTCATCATCTGTTTCCTCCTTGGCTTCATCATTTGAATTTTATCAATCTTGTAATCCAATACCCCCTTCTGTTTTTGAATGGTATATAACAACACATACAAAACCAAAACAAAACCCCGAACATTATCAGAGTGTCAGCAATCCGGAAGAGTTATTTTCAATATTGAAATCTGAAGTGTCAAAGCGACCGAATAAAGTGTTTGTTTTGAGTTTGTTCTGGATGTTTTTGAAGTGTTACAGAATTTACGCATTACTGATGATACCTTATTGGAAAGTATTGTTATAATACCACCAGCTCTGTGCTTGGTCCGATTTTGGTTTCACTGTACATTCTTCCAATGGGCAATATCATCCGAAGTCACAACATAAAATTCCATGGTTATGCAGATGATAACCAACTCTACATAGGAATTACACCAGCTAATGTTGAACACGCAAAAGATGTTATGGAGAGCTGTGTCGCTAACATCAAGATATGGATGACAAACAACTTTCTGAAACTCAACGACGACAAATCTGAGTTCATGATCATTGGAACTAGGCAGCAGCTTTGCAAAATAGGCGAGTGTAGTCTCACAGTTGAAGATCAGTCTATCTGCCCTGTGCCCCAGGTGAAGAATCTGGGTGTTGTTTTCCGTTCTTCAATGTCACCAGAATCACAAGCCCTAACAGCAGCAAGATCAGCAACCTTTCATCTCCGCCGAATAGGAAAAATCCGCCGCTATTTGGACATTGACACAACCAAAATTTTAGTTCAGTCATACGTCATCT
The DNA here is from genome assembly GCF_003918875.1 of Haliotis rubra. Classification (NCBI taxonomy): domain Eukaryota; kingdom Metazoa; phylum Mollusca; class Gastropoda; order Lepetellida; family Haliotidae; genus Haliotis; species Haliotis rubra. The sequence goes on along the minus strand of NW_025766981.1, from coordinate 631,911 downwards.
CACGCCTAGACTACTGTGAACTCCCTCGTGTCAGAGCAGCAGCAATCCAACATATCCAGCTTGTACAAAACAGAGCTGCCAGGATCATAACCAGGACAAAATGTCAGGAACACATCACCCCTGTGCTGAGGTCGTTGCACCGGCTCCCAGTAAAGAGGAGAATACGGTACAAAATAATTTGCATCACCTACTCAACCCTCTATGACATCAATTCACCAGCTTACCTCAAAGGTATAATCGAAATCTATCGTCCAACTCGTGTCTTGAGGTCTGAGAAATGAGGCAGCCTGAAAATGCCAGCTACAAAAACATCCATGGGAGACAGAGCTAGCAAGTTGAACTGAGATCAGTATCTTCCCTGGAAGCATTTAGGGGCCAACTAAAAACTACCTACTAAGTTTCTCCACTTTCTCTGCACAGCGCCACTGAGCAGCACTGGTTGGACATTAGGCGCTAAACAAATGCATTATTATTATTATTATATTAACATTTGAATACCAATTCATCTGTCGTTGGTGGAAATGAACAAGGATGTCGCATTGAACAATGCATTTAATGGGTAGACTCTGCATCGCCCAAGCCATGCTTGACTGTCACAGCTGATGACAATCGTAATATTTGGCAAATTTGGGGATGGTTAGATCGGAAATTTGTTATTCCTGCAAGGATGATCTTTTCCTTACTGTCAACTGACAGCCATGAGACCATTCGAAAAGGTGTGAAACGTTGTTTGTTACCGGAAGTAGTAAGGTCTCGCCAAGTCCCGCGACCTACTTACAGGCCCTATTGATGTGTGCTGATGTGTGGTACGCATATATCACTGGTATCTCAGGATCTGGAGCATTCAATGTCCTTCACTTACGGCACACAATGAACGCAGCCGACTATAAAACTATAGATAGTCTTAACTATCCCCAGAAACCGTTTGGTGTAAAGCAGAAAATAGCTGTGAAAAATACATGAATGGATCACTAAAATGACAATGACACCAGGTGTTCGCGAACGTTTTAGGGAATACATCTTACAATGAAAGTATTTATACGAAATTGTGAAACTCAGCACATACCTTGGCTGTCTTTCGGGGCCATTCTGGACATTATTGCTCTGATCACTGGTACGGCAGCAAAAGAAAAGGCTCCCGCCATTGCATCTTGAATTTAGAAACTGGAAATCAACTTGGGACAAAGTTAAGAATATGCTAAAACGTTTATACCCGCCTTATAGCTGGAATATTACTGAGTGCGGTATTAAACAACAAACAAAATAAATTAAACGTTTATATTATATACAGTTTCATACCAACTGAACATTTCAAAATGTGAAGTTATTTCTTACATCCATACATCATCCAGTCTGTTGTTGCAAAGCCATGCAAAAGGTCGGCAACTGTGACGGTAAAGGCACTGAGGACGCCAATGACCTCGTCCCCTATACAGTAATGCAGGACCTTGATCATCGGCACACCGAGAACCTGGGTCACCATCGAAGATGCCATTGTGAAGTAGCCAATCTTTTCCGGCGTCCAACAGAACGGTAGGTTCAACATAAACAAAGTGTTTATATTGAGTTGTCCATTAACACTCATCTGGGAGAAGAAGTAGCACATTAGACCCAACCAGAAAAGACTCCGTACCCGACAGGTATTGTCAAACAGGTACATTCCTACCACGTCCCTTATCCCCTGGGTAAGGTTCACCTTCGATTTGTGGGTCTGTTTGAGAGAATGTTTACTCTCTCTTATGAAAAAGACTACAACAAGAATGAGCACCAGCATGATGGCAGCAGACACGAGGGATGGGTAGAAATACCCAATGTCCTGTATGAAGAACCCTGTGGCAGCACTGGTTCCAGCATACGCAATGTTCCTGGTTGTGTCTATGACTGCTATAGCTATTGTCCGAGACTTTCGGGGTGGCGTATTGTCTGCGGCATAAGCATAACTAGCAAGAAGTATACCGTTACTCGTACTGCCCAATCCACAGAGAACTTCCCCGATGTAGTACCAATTCAGATCCAGTTCCCAATGGATGATGGCCGTGAGCAGTCCACTCCTCAGCATGTCGCCTATGGCTGGTAAAATGAACACGACTTTCCTGCCGAAATAATCAGAATACGATCCAAGAACTAGAGATCCAAAAAATGCTGCAGCTTTATTAACGAGGGAAAAGTACATCTGTTGGTTTGCTGTCGCTTTCTGGGCCATTTCCTGAAGAATGTAGCCTTCGGATGTTTTGTTGGTGAAACAGGTAACGTTGGCTGGACTGAAACTGTCACCTGTGTTGTTGCCGAATACTTCCAACGACACCCGTTTATAGAGGTACTGGTCGAGAGTCGGGGCATGGAAGGCTGACGCAATATTGTACAGAACAGCTACAATGTTTCCCATCACTAAGTTCCTGATATTCAGGAGGGATTCCTCCTTCCTGGGTTTTTGTAGAAGTGGTTTCGTCTCCATTGTAAATAGTGGTGAATGTAGTTGTTCTGAGGTATGGGATTAATAGATTGCTTACATGACACACATAGAAACTATGCCCGTATTGATAACAATGTGTCTCGTGACAACATCCCACACGACAGTACAAAAGATAATGAGCTGATCGGCCCCCGTGATCTCGAGAAACGAACGCCTCTTTTGAAGGTGAAGGTCGATGGTGTCGTCACACCTTGAGACGTTAAAGATGGTAGCTGTTGTCCAACGCGGCCTTGCCTACACCGTAGCAGGAAACGTTGTGTGCATACGCAATGCGCATGTTCCGTACACACCATATCAATCCGTGTACTGGTATAAGTATACTCAGCAGCAGAAAAACCCGTCAGTACGAATTCAAAATAAGATAGGCACTGTAATCAAATCATTACAGAAATGGACATAATAAGCGGATCAAAAACATTTTTTGTGTACAATATCCTGACACATCAATGAATAACTCAGCACAGTTCAAAGACATAACGTGAATGTTTGCAGTCCGTTCAGACTCTTGACTTCAGTATCTAGTGTGACCACCACGAGCGGCAATAACTGCAGCACAGCGTCTATGCATGGAGTGCACCAATCGATTGATGAAGGCCATTGGCACCTGGAACCACACTCTGGCGCAATAAATCAGCTGTGTTCGGCCTTGGTATGACATTATTCAGTCTCCTCTGAATTTCATCCCAAAGATGTTCAATTGGGTTTAAATCAGGACTAAGGGCTGGCCACTGCATAATGTTGACACCGTTCTGCTGTAGGAAGTCCCGTGTAGCTCTGGCAGTATGGGCCCTGGCGTTATCATGCTGGAAAATGTTGTTCCGGTGACGTGCGAAATGTGGTATGACGTGGGGTCTGAGAGCTTGGTCGATGTAGCGCACCGCTGTGATGCCGCCTCCTCTCCCTGGACCAAGGTTCTGGAACACCACAGAACCCACTCTCTGGTTCAGGTCTATTCCACCCCATACCATGATGCTTGCACCTCCCCATGAGTCTCTTTCCATAACACATTGGTCTGAGTAACGCTGGCCACGTCGTCGCCATATTCTTGTTCTGCCATCTGCAGTTGATACGCAGTACCGACTCTCATCTGTGAACAGAACAGTTCTCCATTGCCTGTATCGCCAGTTTTGGTGTTGTAGAGCAAACTGTAGACGTTCACGCCGATGACGAGGGGTGAGGATAGGTCCACGGTAAGGTCTACGGCAATGGGGGTTCCCGCTGTTAAGACGTCGGCGTACTGTATCAGTACTGATTGGTCTTCCGTGTGTTCCTACTGTCTGGCGTGCTGTTTCGGATGCCGGCATGAAGAGATTCTGTACATGCTGTCGCACAACATGGCGGTCTTGTCATCTTGTGGTCACCCTTGGTCTGCCAGTACGGGGATGCCATTTGGGATGTTGGTGGCCCGGAACAATTGCTGCAGCCTGAAGATGGTCCGAACGTTGACCTGGAAGTGATTGGCAACGGCTTGTGCAGTGTGGACAGCTTTAAGTCTTCCTAGCGCCTGGTTCCTCTAAGCTGTCGTGAGTTGCGGCATCCTGCTGACGTTGTAATGTGAATGTTTCAACCAGGTTTGGGGGTGCATTTTATAGGGCTGGTCCTTGTGAACTGCACGTGCAGCATGAGTTGCATGAAAAACATGGAGAACACCGTACCGTCTCCGAGATCAGGTTGCGTTTTTGAGACCATTTTGAGTTTGGGAAGGAATGTCTTTGCTCAGGTAAAGTTGGATATGTTGTCAAAAATATACAGTCAAAACATTAAATGAGTATACAGTTATCCGTTTCTGCGAAGGAAAATTCCAAACTGACGTTTCTTTTGCTGCTTAGTATATATATCTTCATAATACATTGCCCCTGGTATGTTATGACGTCCAGATACGCAGCGTTATCACATCACAACTATGCGTATGAAACTCTTGGCAATAAGTTAATGATAACGACAATGCACCAGAGTGAGTGAGTGAGGGAGGGAGGGAGAGAGAGATTGATTGATTGAGTGAGTGAATTTAGTTTTACGCCACTTTTAGCAATGTTCCAGCAATATCAAGGCGGGGGACACCAGAAATGGGCTTCATACATTGTACTCATGTAGGGAATCGTACACGGGTCTTCGGCTTGACGAGCGAACGTTTTAACCCCACCGCCCATATGTACCAGAGACAACAGCAGCAAAAATATTTATTTACAGTAATTTAACTGTACTCCTGTAACTCGTATGAATCTTATTTCAATGAAACTCCCGAGCCAAAATCCCCGCTCAGAATTTGTAGCGGTTACTCACCAATTTTCTTGGTTATTTCACACTATACCCAAACGACTTGAACCAAAACATGGCACATGTCAGTGTGCTTATCGCCATTCTTTCGGAGATACTTACACCTTACTGTCATAATGAATTTACGTACATCTATTCATCGCAAACAGGATTGTGTCGTGCCCGTTCGCCCTTGACCACCTTGGTCTTAACCTGCCCCGCACTGAAAAGAGTCAGCGATCTGATGGGGCATATTTTATTTATAGCCAATGATCTCCCTTGCTCATTTTAGTGCGGGGCAGGTTAAGGTCAAGGTCGTCAATGGCGAACGGGCACGACACAAACCTAATACTGTTTTCATTAGCTTTCACCAAGGACGTATATTCACAGGATTGGAAGCCTTAGGCGATGTGCGCCGCATAAGCTGACCGTGTTCATTGATAACGAGTGATAACGTTCCCCAGCCGCGACTCGCGATGAGTTAACTTTTGACCATCTTGCGCTTGCGCAATGCTTTCCTTACTTACCAAAACATCCGGATAACGCAGCTGTCAGAAGTTTTCTCGACGCAAAACGTCATGTGTGTGTGCATGTCACACGTTCTATAGTTGCATTGCTCATTCACGCATCTATGTAATATAAGCGCGATCGTTATATATCTACCAACACATACAATGTCAGATTACTTGTATTGGGACGAATCCGATGTCGATTTATCGGCAATGTTGGGTGAATGGACAGAGTACGAATTAGACTTCAGCTCGGATTCATGGTCAGATGACGAAGATAAATCTACCGAACGATCTAAGACCAAGACAAAAAACACAGACACATCTTCCGTAAAGAAGACATGCTACCAGTGTCCACTGTGCCCCAAACAGTATTTGTCCGTGTCAGGGTTCAGTGTTCCTGTCGTCAACAAACTCAAACGACCCGGTGTAATAGGTGAGAGTACTAATATGGTGAATATTTCCAGATAGGTGATGGTCAGACTAAATGCAGTCATATTGATCCAAATTAAGGCCACAGCATATTCACTGAATAAAATTTTTTTTGAGCACAGATCATGGTTAATTAAAGGTGTTTATAGGTAATGCTTAACAAAAAAAATAATAATAAGGCACCGAACCATCTCTGCTGCATTGAATGTTAATCTGTAAAAAAATGTTTTGTTTTTTTTAATAATAATTACACGTTACCTACTGTTATCTGTACATACAGTTTTAATCAGCAACTGGAGAATAGCAATATTAATATAATTAATTTTACTCCAGTCAGTCAGCACAAGGTGTCAGACACACAGAAAGTTGGTGATATTGCTGCTACACCTGTCTACAACAAGGGTGTCACAAACACATCAAGCAGCATAGCAACCTTGACTGACAAGTCATTTGCACAACTGCTTGAGTCTGCGGTCTCCGAAGTGTGCAACAACCCAAACCACAATTCGATCACATCAAAATCCTGAGGTATCATGATTGAGATCAGCAAAGCAGTGATTTCTTCACCTGTCACAATGCAACATCTCGAAACATTAATTAAACCACCATTACTGGATACATTGGCAGTTTTAGGCAAGACAAGCTCTTTCCCGTCAGACAAGGAATTAATGTTTAGTAAATTTCATGCAATGAGGACAAACTTTAAATTTTGTGCCAATTTAAGATCTGTGATCATGAAAGTTTCAAAACAGACAGAAATGCATGTTCACCTCTTTAGTCAGGGTCTGCTGGATGACCTCCTCAGATGCGCTGTTAACAATTTTACTAAAAGTCTGCAGAAGTAAACAGAGAAGTCTGCAGAATCATTTACAGACCAAGACAATTCTGTGCTCTTCTACATATCAGGATATTTGATTTATGCCATGGAGAAAATTTCGAAAAAGAATGGAAATGCAGCCTCTGCATTAATTCTGAAAAACCTTTGAGCCTCATCTACTGAGATGTCTCCTGATTTTGTAACCAAGTTAAAAAAGTGGACTCTGAAGGTTGAATCGTGGTGGACTGAAAGACTGAGGTGATATCTTTTTCTTTCTGGTCCGAAAAATTGAGACAATATGCAGACAGGCATCTAATTTATATGATCGCAACACTGATTCAAAAGACAGCACTGAAAGAGACAATCATGCAAGACATCACGGTTTCATACTACTGGGACAAGCTAACTGATTCTGAGGATAAATTAAAAACAGCAATCTTAGAGAACATTGTGGATCTATTCCTAAGACTCCGTGAAAGGGCCGTTGCAAAACACGTGCCAAACCCAGACGGAAAATGCCAAATCAGTTTTGAAAGGAAAGAAATCCCAGTCTCTGAGAAAACGATTGAGACCTTACAATGATTAACATGATAAATATGACATTTTCATTTATCTGGGATTTTTTATTATTAGGTGATTTGTGTCCCTTTATTTATTACAAAAACATTATGTCAGATACATATTTTTTGTGGAGATGTAAATCCATTTGTTCCTATTTAACCGTGCAAAGTCAATACATGTTTAACACTGAATGGAAAGTATCTCAGTTCACTGTTTCTGATCATCACTATGTGACAAACAGACAGGCAAACAGACAGATGGTTTAATTCAGCAAAAGACCTCCAGCAAAAAATACAAACTTCATCACAATTATGTACACAATGTCCACTTACGTTTTTCTTGTTTTATTTACATGGTACAAAAATAGCCATATTACATCACTGTTTATCACTGCAGCAAAGTTATTAATGGTGTGATAAATGCTAAAATATTTCATAATGTACACAGAATATGTTTCACATATATCAAATACATGCCATTCATCTTTCACTAGAAACATACCCTTGTATTTACATGATTTGCACTACCCCTCCTCAAGAATAACATTTTCATATATACCAGTTTCAAATTCTAACGTAAACTTACAACATTCAAAATAGAATTGAAATAGAATAAAATCTTTACGGGTTGCCTGTATAGATGAATACCGTGACTGAAATAAATTATCATACAATGTTTGATTAAAAATCATTAACTAAAGCTTTTCGATCCCATAGTTCCTGACTAATGCAAACAAAGCCAAATCCATATTGAAATAGAATATGTTTTATCTTTATTGTCCATGAACCGTGACCTACATTATATAAAGATAAGATAACATTGTTTTGGTAAGCCATTATCAGGCATATAAAGTAATCTACATTAAACACAAGAAAGGCTCGAATAGCCTTAAACATAAATGCAAATTGCAAAGGTACTCTTCCATATTCCATAAAACCATATTGCTACAAGTAGATTGTCCAACATTAAATACATTTGTACAAACTTTGATGTGGACCGATTCCATGGTATTCCAGTAAGAAGTGCATCAATTTTTATCATCCATAGCATAGTATAGGTCTGATCATACAATCAAATATCTTAAATAAATTTACACAATTGAAATTATCTAAAATCTATAAACAGGCAATAAAGTATTCCATCCATTTTGCTAATGTATTTCTGAAGTTAGGGCTGCAAGGAAAATATGTGATCACTTGTAGAGTAATTAGCCTTATAACCAGCTTTTGATCCACTAATATTATGCACCTCACACCATACTTGAAGGTGGCTATTCATAACAGACATTAATATCTCACAAGTGGAATCTATAAGTGAAATGATTCTGTAATTCTTTGGATCATTTTTACGATCTCACTTAAAATACAGGGCAAATATTGAATCCTTGCTGGCTTCAACCACCTTCTTCTTACTGAAATACCACTCCCATTTAGCTTTAAATACATACCTAAAACTATTCCTCAAAACAATATATATCCAGACTTTGATAATGATCTCTATGAGCTCTAACACCTCTAATTTTGGTTGCAATCATCTGTAAACCTTGGTGGATATACACCCATAGTATGACTTGCAGCATCATGTGACAACTTTACAAATAAAGATACAGAGCCATCAATGCCAGAATACATCTGTCTGTACAAGGTATTTTCATAATCTTTTAACCATACAAACTTAGTCCATGTTCTTTAGGGTCATTACAGCTGTTACCACAGTTACCAGACATATGGCTATCTACATGGTTACAAGAGATATCCAGTGAACGGTATAATAGAAAGTAACATGAAAAATCTAGTGTACCAGTACCAAAGTATCTATTATAAGGAAAGAGTGATGAAGATGCCAACATGTCATCAATCATACTTGCACCACAGTTCAGCAAATTTAATACCATAGTTATTATGCTGTTAATTATTATCTCTCATCTTCCTTGGAGTGTCTAACACATCAATGGGGTAGTACATCTGCATCATACACATATTCAACAATGTCATCAGGAATGTATAAGAAAGTCATTCATTCTGACATTCAGATCACCAACTAGGAAGACATGTTCCTCTGGGCCCCTATGCTCGAAAGTGTCCCAGCTACGACAGATCCTAAGTAGTTAAGACAGAAGTTAGGACATCGTTAGGATAAGACCCATTCTCGAAACGATCCTCTCCCTGTCCTAACTTGTGCTACCTATCCTAGATAGGATAGCGAGCTCTTCAGTAGGTTAGATAGAAATACCCTCATTAAGTTGGGGATTCCCCTAAATATTATCCATGATTCATTACATAAAAAAACCCATAATTATAAGGAAATTCAGCTTTTGATGGACTTAATAGATCTAAAGGAAATTATTCGATATTTCCATCACATTATATAGTACTTTTGAAGTTTTTGAAAATTCATTTTTTGACAAGGCGATTACATTTTTACTTCAGAGTTTGAAAGTCTGCCAAAAAATACCAATAAGGATATTAAAGATATGTGCAAAAAGTATTTCCAGTGTATTTGTTTTTTTATGAAAATCACCACTTGAACTCTAATTATGCATCATCTCACAAACTGAAAAATTCACCTAGGAAAAAACAGGAGATACTTCCCCTATCAAGTTGGCCTTGACATTGACATTTCTCGGCAATGTGACTGGAAAGAGCAATGTTGTAATTAAAAAGGCCTAGATTAGGTAAGAATTGAACAAATCTCTTTTGTAGATCGAAAGAATATGTGCATCCTAGCGCTAGGATACTTTGAGAATTAGGCAGGACACCTATCCTAGACACTAGGATCAAAGTTAGGATATCCTAGGGCTAGGATCCTTTCGATAAAATAGGGGCCCTGGATAGCCTGATTTCACTCTGTAAAAGTAATCCTCCAGTGTGGAGATACCATCATCGTCACAGCCTTCATAGATTGGTGAATTCTCTGGAGATATGTATGGGAATAGTAGAATTATGTCTCTGTCCCACTTAAAACAGATTGTCTCGCCTTGAAGTTGAGCGTTTCAAAGTTTTCAGTCATAATCATGAAATAGGATGTCACTTGATTATCTCAGCCATTTTGCTAGTGGGGTATTGTCCACAGCAAGTGGTCCCTGTTGTCTTCTTTTGGTAATATTTTCCCGAATAGGAGCAAGTGCTTCAGATCCAATTACTCTGAGTTGAGAAAGAGTGTTGCGGACATCAAAAACTGTTGGGTTGCCGTTCGATCAATCTTTATGTCTATAATGAGCGAAATGTTCCTCAAGGGGATCCTGATTAAATCTGTGAATCATAACAAAACTTGCTCCTTCTTGCAAAAGAAACTTAGTGCATTCTACAATGGAGTTCACACTGATATGGAGACCATTCAATGTCTGTTGACTCAGCTTCATATTTTTTCTCTGCCGTAGAGTATATGGTCCTGCCCTATTCATTACTGCCATTTCCCAGTCATTGAAATATTGTAGAAATTCATCAGTCAGATAATGAAATCTCGAGTCATCTGGTGTCCTATATGACTCTAGGTCTGGGTTCCTCTTGCGTTTTGCCTCCTCTAAATGTCTAGTGTTAAGACAGTCGAATAAAACGATTCATGTGACGAATTTGAATTTGAAAAACAGTTTCCTGTCGTTTTTAGTAAGTGTGGGACATCAGATATGAAGTACAGTTTCCTGGTGGGAAGCGAATATGGGTTTAAAGTCCAAAACGTATTCTGCAACTTTTCATTACGATGTAGTTTGAACAATTTCCTGTTAGGTGTTGCCCCATCACATGTAATAAACAATGGCTTTAACCCACACTCAATTGTTAGTATTCTCACAGTTTCCCATATGGGAGGGTATAAAGTCGCTGAAATTATTCCATCAGTAGCCAGACAGAAAATGGATACTGCAAAGATGTAGTGATGCCTCTCACCATAACAACCAGATTGGATTTTGCAAGTTTGGGATCACTGCCACTAAGCAGATTGTCCATATTACTGATGTCATTCCCAGTTTTGTCCAGCTCTACATATCCCACTAACTCGCCGCTTTTGTTGTCATAAACCAGTCCTTCTGATACTTTAATTTCATCTTGGGTGATCCCAACAGAGGATTTCCCTTCTTCCTTGTACATTCCACATTTTTCAGCCTGTTCTATCAGATGTTCAGTAAATCTTTCATGAAAGCCACATGTACTCGGCAAGACATGTGAATAGTCAAATAAGGTACGGGTACTTGGAAGAGCAATAAATCCAGAATCTCTGGCCACATTGTAAGCTTTCTGACTTTTGCTACGTAAATGCAAACACCACTTTACCATCATAGGGTGCCACCTCATTGTTGATTTGTTTTTGAGTTTAGCATATTTTAGCTGTTGGTCCCAGAAGAGCCTTTGAGTAGAATTTTCGTCTGGATAACTTCTCTCGGCATCACTTGTGTATTGTTCCACAATTTCTAGAAGTTCTTTGTTTTCACTGCCGCTTAACACATGTCCTTTTGTTTTGATGACATCAAGCACACGTCTTATAAGTCGGTCAAGTTCTGCTTGAATTGATCTCTTCTCAGTTTTTAGCATATTATTTTTTTTAACAAGATGAATTCAGTTCATAGTGCTGTGGGGTGATTTCTTCAGAGAAAAATGTTGACACAGCTAGTGTGGGCCTTTTGACGTGAATCCTTTTTCCGCAGAGTATTTCTGTACAGGTCACAGTGTTTGCACCTCCTCTTTGATTGAACCAGTGGACAGCAATTAGTTGAACGTATTGTTGACTCGTATGGAATGTCACCTCTGATAGCATGGATATCTTCCCTGTAGGCAACAGCAGAGACATAACTTGAACTCTTGTAAATTCCAACACCTGACGGCACCATGGATACATACTGAGCCTCAAGGTTTCCCATGCAAATGCCCCAGCGCTCCAGTTTGGACTGTAACTTCTGGATGTCTTTCACAGAATGATATATATGTGGAAGACCAGTCCAAAAATCATGATTAGAATTTACATCCTTGCCATGGTTAAATAAAGTTGGTTTCAACGACTAATTGATGATCAAAGTCAGTCTCATAACCTGGCTAGGTTCATGATCATATGGTTGAACAAATCTCAAACCATGTTTATTTGCACCAGAAAACAGTAAGTGTCCAAAGGCTGATAGATATTGCTTAACTTCATCCATAAGGGAAACACAGCGTGCAGATGTCCTCTCAGTAAACAGTCTAAAAACAATCACATCCAGTTCATCTTCAGCATTATACTGGAATACTTTGTGGAGAACAACATAAAACTCATTGGCAGAACAGTTGTCAGAATCTTGTCACTTCCCTGTAATGGGGTGTGGAAGGCGAGGGATTGCTGTCTTTTAGATAGAAATTCTCCCATGCAGTTTCCCATCCGGCACTCTCATTGCAGTCTTTTCTGAAAAGTGCAATAAATTACAATGACATCACATACAAATAAATTTTTTACAAATATTATGTAAATAAGAATACATGTCAATGAATAGTAATGGATATATTTAATAATTAATTATTACTCACTGAAACACTCCAGGGAGAAAACAACATAAGCTATAAAAATATTGGAACAGATATAACTATGGATGGAGCTGACTTTACGATGCCATGACAGAACTGTTTGTTACGTGGTCATTGTGATCTACCAAGTAGCTAACATATGGATGTTAATGGAGAGACAGGGGTGGGAGAGACAGCGGAAAGGCGGTGGAGTTAATTATTAAAGTTGTTTGTGTGGAGAGTGAATGGTGGTATTCATTTGCCCAAATAGTTTGCATATTAACGATTGTGTAACGTCCGGTGTAAAAGTGGGTCATTATTCATAGTATTATTGAATTTTCTGTATATTTGTATAAAACAGTACTATGTATTCAAGAAATATCAAGACTACTGATAGTGATAGTATCATACATCATGTACACATAGCCATAGGTGAAAAGTGATCAGATAAAATTGAACTTTTTTAATTACAAGTTTTGAGGGCGAAATTGACATGAAACTAAGAAAGCTCTTCATCAATACAACAAACATAAATTGAAATTTTAAAATTCATTTTGTCTGGAAAATATGGTTCAGGGGGTGATTTGGAAATTGTGACAAAAACTCACAATCAATATGGACGATGCCACTGAATATTTCTATTTGACACAAAATGTCATCACAATCGCGAGTGAAAATCTATAAATAACAAATATATTTAACCATATACAACTTCGTAAGTACATAGAGGATAAATGGTTCCATTATCTGACCAAAGTAACAAAGGACTTTCTGCAACCTCTGCATCGTAAATTGACGCATAAATAGGCCATAATGTACAATTTTGCCAACTGAGAGTGTCAACCATATTGATTTCGAAGTCAGCGCAACAAGTCACGACTGGCCAGCAGTCTCAAAAGGATTCTTAGCCAAAGATAATTGTTAATCCACTGAAAACAGATGCCGGTGGCTTTCGTATATGTTCTTAGTAATGATTATTCTTACCTTTGATTCATGAAATGATATCTAAATGCTGCATTAATCTGACAGAATACCACACATGATGCTATCCTTCTGGTGTCCAGCGTTAGCGAATTACCCACGATGCATAGCGCGCATCCACCCCTATTGGGGCAAATGAGCGCGTCCCACATCAGAGCGAGACTGTCAATGGAAGCTTCCAATCCTGTGTATATACATCTTTGCTTTCACTCAGCAATGTTGAACATTTCTTCATATGTTTGTTGATTTGTAATGCATTTATAAAGTGGTTGATCTTTAATATCCATTACCTGGTCACATGAACGATAAGTATTGTGAGTTTCGCGCAATTATCACTTCATATTCTGACTAAATATTTACAATAGATTCTAAATCAGACATTCGGATTGAGGCACAATCTCGAATTATTTTCATGTGCACATCTGCACCAGGTAAGGTTTCATTAAGGCGTACATGTTTCGTCTTTTATTCTCAACGCAAAAGGCCCATACACATCTTGCAATGTATATGCAGAGAGGCTATTCACACATATTACTTTCTAAGATGGTAAAATAAATATATACTGATACGTTAGATAAAATGTTTGTTTTTTACCGAGTTCATCAAGGAAAGCAGTTTGCCATCACAAAATCAGATGATTAGAATAGTCATGACAAAGCTAATATTTAATTTGTTTCGGCCTAGCTTTCCTTCAAATTCTCACACAAACAAATAAATATGTCAATCTATTTTCTCTCTACATCAATAGATATCAACACCGTGCAATGTTACAATAAGTATTGCATTTGATCTTTTAGTATGAGGGGGGCCTTTGTCCTTTAATATTACATTACATGACAATTCAGCAGTCATTAGACACATTTATAGTCAGTTATATGTAAAAATATAAATAAATACATGAAACACCTAAATGGACTGATTGTGGGGTTAAATTTTTATTGATGTCACAATAACAATATTGATTTTTAACACATTTCCAACAGCATATTAATTCTGAAAATACAGGCATAATAATAGAGTGGTCTTTGAGTACTACTGAATAGAAATCAGGATAGAAAGCTATAGCTGGACAGTAAATGGTGTATAACGGATAATATATTGTCAACATCATGTCACCAAAACAAGACACAAATGCCATTTAATGCTATTATTGTATCATACACATCCGCAAAGGTAGGCCTTCATTTCTTGCTTGTTGAGACAAATCTCAACATCATCAATATGTCAAAGCATACAATTACTCATAACGTTTTCTGAATGATAAAATATTGTGGGTAAATCTTTTATTTTAAACTGGGGAGACTGGTAACATTACTGCCACCCAATGACTGCTTCGATGAATAGATGGAGGGCAAGTTTGGAGTGAGTGGGTGAGTTTAATTTTCGCCGCACTCAGCAATATTCCAGCTATATGGCGGCGGTCTGTAAATAATCGAGCCTAGACCAGACAATCCAGTGATCAACAGCATGACCATCGATCGACGGAAGTGGGGACAATGATATGTGTTAACCAAGTCATTGAGCCTGATCACCCAATCCCGTTAGTCGCCTCTTACAACAAGCACGGGTTACTGAAGATTTATTCTAACCCGGATCTTCACGGGTGGGTACGTTCAGAATATCTTAAATGCAAACAACATGAAATCAGAAGTGTGAGCAACCGTATATAAGAGCGTACCATTTATAACCATTAAATTATACACCTTATTTCTTCAACTATCAGTCATTAATGTATAATAATTATAAAACGACTATAAAAAGCCTGCTAAAGGATGCCCGTTACCTGCAGATGTAGGCTTATCTCGCTGCGATTGTATTACATTAAGGTAAGTGTATGAGAACTATTTGTTAGATTTCAGTGCTGCAATGGTCGAGGAATCGTTGTTGGAAATTACACAAAGGCTCATAAGAATGAGTTCTCATTATTTCATCGATGCTATTTTACCTGAGACTTACAATTCTTGGTGTTCTGACGTAGGAAATACCATGACAATTTACCGCTTTTTCATAGAGTTTTCCCTATTATGTCCTTAATGTCAATTAATATTGCACTTGGGGGATTAAACAAATGATACTGTTCTAAACTCTCAATCATCACAAACATGTGTCAGTTAGATTAGGATTTTCGTTGTAAACGACCGGTTTTCAATGAAGGTGCAACAAGACAACGCGTGAGGTTGACTCTGTCTTTACATGTCGCAAACTGTCGCTGCGCACATTGAGCCGTGGACCAGACCGGAAGCGAAAAGTTGGACATCGCTTCCATCATGTCAAAGGAAGAGTTATCGCCCATCGGAACAAAAAGATTGCCCATTTAGGGAATCCAAGAATTTCATTCAGTGGACGAGAAACACAGAGTTACCGCCTCCCTGTATCAAGTCTAATAGGACTCCACAGAAGAATACGAGTAGGAAGACAGATAACGATCGCTGCTTCTGATTGGCTGTGATATCAGATCACCCCGCGACTGCACGTGGGAACCACTTCTCTCGAACGACGCCGACAGTCCCGGCGACGAATATGGCAGAGACCCGCTTTCCTGTATCGTCACTTCCTCTTCGTTATAGATACCATGGTCAGCACCGCGTGACCGACAGGCGAACACTCTGAAATCAGAATGCATAAAGACATCACAACTCCACTTGACCAGGCAAAATGCACTGGCTATGGCATGCCTCATTTTTCTAGGTACAAAGATTGCGATCGGATTGCAACCCAAGCATACCTGGAAGAGGTTAATCAGAAACTTTATATAACCCTTTGCTTAATCTGATTCATTTCCAAGATCGCTTTGATTTAACAAAAAACAAGAAGTACGTATATATGTTACAGGGAATGTGTGAAACCAGGGATTTCACGTAATCCCTGAATGAGTCAGTTTCACACATTCCCTGTAACATATATGCAATTGTACTTAACAAGATTCATCAATATTACATAATATAATCTGCCATACCCTTTCCATATTAAATAACATAATAATTTCATGGGAAATCTCTGATAAAGGATTGTGAGTACATTATGATCATGTGCTGAAATCCATGTTAAAAGCAAGGTATTTGTACTGAACGGTACGGCTTAAGGAAAGAGATGACTAGAACTACCCTGAAATTGTTGCCATATGCTCATACCTTCACCAGGGATTTCTAAAGATTATTGTTTCGTCACCTACGTAGAAATGGATTACAGGTTTCCTCTTGCATTTTCCGTAGATTATTAGTCTCAATGTTTAGCCCATTATTGCTTGTGTTATAGTTGTTTATATAGAACAGTAGAAACGGGTTTCGGGCAGCCCTTTGCCATGTACTCACATAAACACGGCGACAGAGAGCAGTTGTAGACCAGCCATGGCTAGATAGACACTTCCTCTCATCACCTGAACGGTGGACTGGTACAGGGAGCTGAAAACTGGCGTCCCCAGCAGTGTACACAGAGCTTGGACTAGCATCAGACTCGTGAAGAGAGAACCTGGCAGAAGATATAGTCAAGAGATAATGTGACAGAAGATATAGTCAAGAGAGAACATAACAGAATATATAATCAAGAAACTATGTGACATAAGTTATAACCAACTGGATAAAAGTGTGAACTTGACAGAAAGGGTTACATTTGAGCCGAACACAGCAATGTCCTTCTTTATCAGGAACACATTTGAATAATTCTGTAGTAGATTTGTTAATACCAAATCAAGGTTATCTAGAGTAACTATATAATTTCACTAAACCTGGTTCTTCTGACAAGCATTGGCTTCTGGGAAGTCATTACCGATGGCATTTGTATATAACTCACAATACCATGTCTTTGATAGGATCCAAAGAAAGACACGCTTAACAATATTGTACTTTAGTACTGTCTAACGATTAATACCTTGTCTGTCTCGTGGTGACATTCTGGACATGATGGCTCGAACCGTCGGGGAAATCGCAAACGTGAAAGCCTCCAGTCCTGCAACTGATTTAGACAATCCTTTATCACAACCTGAACATTTAGTCACCGGAAGTGTAGGAAATCACTTCCAGCACTGTTAGGATTACCTGAGCAAAACAGGGTTAGACTTGACAAAACTCTATGGATGATCACCTTTTTACCGTTTTCAAGCATATGGTTTGAAAATCTATCTATATGTTCCGAAATTGTCAAAATATAGAAGGTGATCATCCATAACGTTTTGTCATCTCTATACCACCAACTTCTAGAATACCACTCAAACAAATCAGGGTTAGACTTGGTCTTTAGCAACCCATGCTTGTCCTAAGAGGCAATAAACGGGATCAGGCTCGCTGCCTTGGTTGACACGTTATCGTTTCCCAATGACGTAGATCGATGCTCATGCTGTTGATCACTGGATTGTCTGGTCCAGACTCGATTGTTTACAGACCACGTCGTACAGCTGTAATGCTGCAGAATTTGGCGTCAAACAATCCCATACCCATTGTCAGAATTGTACAATCGACACTGCTTTCTTATAGACGTAGGAAGGGTTTTATCGTTTCTGTTTACTTTATAAAGGCCTGCATTAAGGGGCAGTGAGTGAATCTTGGCTTTATGTCGGGGTCATCTATGTATCAGCCATATCACGGAGATCTAGGGTGAATGACAGCTGAATCATGCACAGCAGTGTTTGATTGCATATTAATCTGCAGCACACACTATCGGTGTAAGATGACACACACGATCACATATTATGACCAGGTGACCCTTATGTGAAACTCCTCTAGTGACCTACTCACCCATACAAGTTGGATCTAAATTTACGTAATGTATTAAACGATTGATGATGATGTAATAAATGCTGTTTCTTCTGCAACTTACCCCCATACATCATCCAGTCTGTGTAAGCCAGTCCACGGAGTGTATATGCTGCAACCATCACGAACGAGCTGGATATTCCTATAATCTCATCACTGATACAGTACTGGAGTGCCTTAATAAGTGGCACACCAAGCACCTGCTTTAGTGCAGTGCCCGCCATTGAATAATACCCAATAGTTTCAGGAGTCCAGCAGAATGGTTTGTTCAGCATATACAGCGTGCCTGTGTTCGATGCACTGCTGGAAGGCAAGATGAAGAACAGGTAGGTCAACAATGCCAATATAAACAGCAACCGGGTCTGTTTGGTATCATCAAACAGATAAAATCCAACAACTCTTTTGATGCTTTTGCAGGGACCAATACAGTCTTTATGTTGCACTTCTACTCGGGGCAAGGTCTCTTTTACACACACAAGAACAAACATGGCGGCCAGGAACATCAATATGACCGAGGTGAACGAAGGGTAGAGGAATCCGGTTCTTTGAATAAAGAATCCACTTGCTATTTGGGAGGCAGCATTTGCAAGATTCAGAGTTGTTTCAAGAACGGCTATTGCTATAGTCCTGGTCTTCTTGGGAGGTGTGTTGTCGGCGGTGTAAGCATAACTGGCCAACAGGAAGGAGTAGTCGTATCCGGTTATACCGGATACAATCTCCCCTATGAAGTAATAATTGAAGTCGAGTTCCCAGTAGATGATGGCTGTCAGTGTACAGTACCTGGTTATACAACCCATCATGGCAACAATAAACATCACTTTCCGACCAATAAAATCAGAGTATGCTCCTAACAGGACGATATTCAAGACTACAAATACACCTCGGGCCATTGTGAAATACATCTGTTTTCTGGATGCCAGCTGCTGAGCCTTCTCCTGAAGAAGATAATGTTTATCTGTCTTGTTTACATAGCAGGTCTGATTGAAGGACTCGTGATGGGTTACATTTCCAAACACCTCTTCCGTCATCCTTCTGTACAGATACTGGTCCATGGTGGGATTGTGGAAATTTGTCGCTATGAAATACAGACATACCACGACGTTACCTATGACGAGATTCCGAACATTAAGGCCTGTCTCATTCAGAACGTTACCTCGCAGCAACGGGGACGTCTCCCTGCGTCGACTACGGGAGTTCTCGTCGTGTCCTCTCATGTTGCTGGTTCTCTGGGTGGAAGGGCGTACGCTAGGGCCCAGCCTAAGTACATTCAACACTCACGTCATCGTCGTGTACATCAATTTGACACAAACAGTGTAGTCGACGACGTCAATCTGTATTGATGTAAAAGGTGGATAGAGCGGTATACTGTGTGAGTGTACTTTGATTTACAGATAATGAATCAGTGACCCTGATCTGATTGTTGATCCTATCTGTTAGACGATATAGTGTCGTGTTATTGGATATGTATGTACATGTATATATATTCATTACGAATTTTGAATTTATGTGTACACTAAACGCCCAAAGAAACGTTATCCTCCTACATTTATGAATTACTTAAATACTAACAAAGATATGTTGGAAAGTATTAGTTTACAAGACAGCTTAACAACACAGCTTTATGCAAATCACGAAACAAAATTCTCAAATGCATTCATATTTAGGTGAAATGCATCTTTTTCAGAAGAGTTAAATTGTCCTATTTTCGTCCATGCTGAAATAAACCAAAAACAGTGATTTAGATGTCCAAAAGAAAGGTTGAAATACAATTCTGGTTTGAGACAAAGATGAAGCATTTAAAGTCATCAGTTTTCAACTATTAAATCAAGAAACAACTGTTGTAGAGTGTGTAAAATTGTAAAATAATCATTCCTATGATTTCAGTCTTTTAAAACAAGTAAAATGTGTCTTTGATATTGTGAAAAAATGTTTAGGAACATTTAAAATTATCTTTGTTAACATTTTTGCTTGCAAAGTAAAATTTTTCCATTTTCTGTTTACACATAGCAATATCAATCGCCAAAACGCAGCAATATTCAAGCAGTAATTGCATCCATTTCACATGTGGAATGATTCTATAGGGTATAAAGAGAGCCTAGAATGCATGATATGATACACAAGTACGATAAATATGTCACGATTAACAGCTGAAGAGAGAGAAAGAGCCATTGTAATTGTGCAAATGGGGTCGACATACAATGCTGTTTCCAACGCCCTCGTATGTATGTTTGTATGTATGTATGTATGTATGTATGTATGTATGTATGTCTGTATGTGTATGTATGTATGTATGTATTATGTATGTTGTGTATGTGCGTATGTGCGTATGTGCGTATGTATGTATGTATGTATGCGTATGTATGTATGTATGTATGTATGTATGTATGGCAGTTGTATGGCAGTATGTATGGCAGTATGTATGGCAGTATGTATGTATGTATTATGTATGGCAGTATGTATGTATGTATGTGGCATGCATGTATGTATGGCATGTATGTATGGCAGTATGTATGGCAGTCTGTCTGTATGGCTGTCTATGTATGTATGTATGTATATGTATGTATGCATGTATGTATGCAGTATGTATGTATGTATGGCAGTATGTATGTCTGTCTGTCTGTCTGTCTGTCAGTATGTATGTATGTATGTATGTCTGTCAGTATGTCTGTCAGTATGTCTGTCAGTATGTATGTATGTATGTATTCATGCATTCGTAGATGGGGATCGATGGATGGATCATAGGATGGAAGGATAGAAGGACGGACAGGCAGCGAATAGATAAATAGGTTCGACTGAACCATGACTGAATAGTCTGAGCGTATATAATTCTTCTTTATAGTGGCTATATGTCATGAAGGTTTTACATTGTATACCCAACCGGTGATGTCAATATAATATTCATTATACCACTTGTGACATGAAGGTTATCTGTCCATTGTAGCCACTTTGTGATATGGAAATTAGATCCGTTTTCCAATTTGTGACGTGAAAGTTAGAGCCGTTTTACAATATGTGGCATAAAGATTGGATCTCTTTCTACGATATGTGGCGTGAAAGTTAGATCCGTTTTACAATCTGTGACGTGAAAGTTAGATCCGTTTTACAATTTGTGGCATAAAGATTGGATCTCTTTCAACGATATGTGACGAGAAAGTTAGATCAGTTTTACAATTTGTGACGTGAAAGTTAGATCCGTTTTCCAATTTGTGACGTGAAAGTTAGAGCCGTTTTACAATTTGTGACGTTACGGTTCTGTATATTATATCCTTTACATTCTTTCAAATCCGTTAGGTAAAGGCGTGAATGTTTTGTCCATTATACAATGTATACCTACATATCAATTATACGACTATTGTTGTTAAAATAATAAATCAAAATTAGTGATACAAAGGTTACATCCAATGAGTATCTTGAATTTTCTGTTTCCATTATGTCCGATATAAGTAAACTACGGTTACAACGAACTCAAATTGACAGTTTTAAATGTGGAAATATATTTAAATTCTGATATTACTTTACATCTCAGATCTGCACTCTCTAAACTTAGATGTGGTAATTTTAATTTAGCTGTTAACAATTGGAAGATACACAATAAAGTTAATTACAATGAGAGATTATGTTTATTTTGTAAATTGGATGACAAAAATGTTATCGAAGATGAATTCCATGTACTCTTTAAGTGTTAACGTTTTTCTGATTTAAGGTTAAGATATATTCAGAAATATTTGACTGATTTTCATCCAAATGCCAATTTTATTAACATTATGAAAACACATAATGACTGTATCATAAGAGATGTCAGTATTTTTTGTATCATGTACTTCAGCGCATTAGAAATGTTCCTCTTGCACAGCATGTGCACTAAACTTTCTATATCATATGTAAATGACTGTATGATGGGCCTGTGGCCTTTACTGAATAAACTTGTCTGTCTGTCTGTCAAATTAACCGCTTAATTTAGTTCGTTATACGTGTATTTTGTCATACACATTTCTACTAAAGTATACAAGTGGTCAGTATGTTGTATCCGTTAGTTTGCTGTAGGCATATTTGCTGAACACGGAGCTTACCATGCTTGTCGTAAGTGGGGTCGGGTGGTCAGGTTCTCTGACTTGGTTAAGACATGTATCTCAGTTGCGTAGATCGATGCTCATGATGTTGACCACTGGATTGTCTGGTGGAGACTGGATTATATACAGATTGCCGCCATATAGCTTAGGGACTGCTGAGTGTAGCGTTTAACAGCAAAAAACAAACATGCCCATCATGCTATGGTTGATGTTAAACATTTATCCATTACACCATTTGTTACGTGAAGGTTTGTACATCCACAGCCACTACATCCAACTCGTACAAAGTATTATATCATTTGTGACATTAGCCTGCAAACAATCTGTGGCGTAAAGGTTACACCCATTATACATAATTTGTTACGCAAATGCTATAAAGGGAAGGGTATGTACATATCCAAGCTGCAGGAAGATAGAGTAGCTGTGCCTGTATTCCTTTTCATAAATTCGTAATTTACTGGTGGGTGTGTAACACCGATAAAGAAAACGTTGTTGTGGTATCTTTATTTCAAACAATTAGTTGCGGTGCTATGTACATACGACTTATAGCAACGTGTAAGTCATAAGATTATTCAGTATACAACGGCTAGGGCTGGGGAAATAAATAGAGCAATATCATCAATATAATGATTTTCTCTCACCACTCACACAATATCATCAATGATTTAATTTTTTGTACAGAGAGGGAGGGATATGCTTCTAATTGTGAGGTAGTTTTTCCATATTGACCTGAACACCAACATGATAACATCATGTATAGATCATGAACAAATATAGCCTTGCTCCAAGGCTATACTGAATGCTAAGCACATGGATGTATGCTAATTCTATCCTTTGAAGAGGCAAGTCTAGATAAGCGGACAGTCTAAGGACCCCAGTCCTTTATTTATTATTGTTTAGAAATCGTCATTTGAACTAATATTTTTTACCTTAGAGACTTGTGCAACTCTAGTAAAAATAAAACACAGGAAAATGTCTACAAAAAATCAGAGTCCTTGTGTGAGCGACAGGAACTAAATCTAAGGGAGATGACTCTAGTTGTCGGAAGCCATAACGAACAGTTTTCCTGTTGGGTATTATGAGCCTGCTCAGAAACTGCTATGTAATGGTAAGTCAGGGTATGTTTTGTACCTCTCACTGGGTGACTGACTGACTGGACTAGTTTGGTTTTACGCCGCTTTTAGCAATATTCCAGCAACATCACGGCGGGGACACCAGAAATGGGCTTCACACATTTTACCCACGTGGGGATTCGAACCTGGGTCTTCGGCGTGACGAGCCAACGCTTTAACCACTAGGCTACCCCACCGCCCCCTCACTGGGTGATCTCGATTGACTGTGAGGAAGTAACACATATTGCGGAAACGACAGTCCGAGGTTAAATCGTGCAGGTCGTCTTGCAGACAAACTGTCGCAGTGTCACGATCTCACACCACAATGTCAGTGATGGCGTCTTTTATGAAAACTACACAATATATTGTGTTGATACATAAACGTTTCATTTCTCGGTCAAAAGCCACCATAGGCGTAAAGTAAATTAATTACTACCTGAAACTGTACATGTGTATGTCGACGAAAAAAACACACCCGGGAATTTAGGGTCAGAATTTGTCTTCAGCAATTCATGCTTGTCGTAAAAGGCGCCTTACAGGATCGGGGGGTCAGGCTCGTTGACTCGGCTGATGTATGTCATTGTATTCCAACTGCGTAGATCGATGCTCATTATGTCAATCACTGATCTGTCTGGTCCCAGGGGCGTAGCTACCATTATAACAAAACGCCCGGGCTTACACATGATTGTTGCCAAAAGGTTGGGCAAGCTCTCAGTACTATCTAAATATACAGCTTTGCAGCCTATTGGGCTTACACGAAAAATAATGACTTGCTACGCGCCTGGGTCCAGATTATTTACAGATAACCGGGTGGATAGTGCGGCGTAAAACAGCAAGTAAACAAACAAAACAAAATCGTACAAGGAAAGATTTTCGAATGAGACTGAACGTAATGCGTAGAAGAATGATGTTCAGTTCAAATCAGTTCAGTTGCAACGGCAATTTAGATTTCTTCAGGGGTTAGATTTCGTTTCGTTTACGTCAGTGTTCTGGTCCCGTCCACAAGGAATGAATACTGGGGACTATCCTTCTTGGGAATGATTATCCTTGTACG